>NC_083760.1:74847589-75210089 GCF_963514075.1 Conger conger
TTCATAAGATCCATAAAACTGTCACTTGGTTGGTTGCTTGGTACTAAATTATATGTCCCAAGGCTAAAGTACATTCATATTGGCCCTCAGGATATAAAACATTCACGGTCATCATGTTTTGTTTAGTTTTTTTACATTTTCTGGAATGTCTGTTCCACCACATCAATCAATATGACTCTATCTCTTCCCTACACAAGGTTAATGTGCCACATCTTCCATATGCATGAATATAAATCAGGCTTCTCAATTCAGAAGTCAACTTCTCAAAGCCCCTTCTTTTCAATTATTCTCAATGCATTCTATTAAAGGCATTCTGCTCAGTTGATCAGGAAAGAAGGTGTATATGTTGCATTACATTATTACATTACATTAATGGCATTTGGCACTCGCTCTTATCCAGAGCGACGTACAGTTGATTACACTAAGCAGGAGACAATCCTCCCCTGGGGCAATGCAGGGTTAAGGGCCTTGCTCAAGGGCCCAATGGCTGTGCGGATCTTATTGTGGCTACGCCGGGATTAGAACCACCAACCTTGCGTGTCCCAGTCATTTACCCTAACCACTACGCTACAGGCTGCCCCAATACATGTATTTGTGTTTGAACAAAGAGAAAAAGGGCAGGATGAGAGGGAGGATGGAGGGAGGATGTATTTCTCTGTGGTTTACTTTGGCCTTGGTCTTGGCCTTCAATGTTTTATACCCGGAATTGAAAGGCTTGGATGGTCCTTGTGTAGAGTGAGCAGGTGATTACTGGGCTGTGTGTTTAGCAGAGTTTGCAGTGAGAAGACTTCTTACTTGTGTAATACCCTCTGCTCCTGACCTTTACTGACCGAGTCTTTCTGGTCCTTCATCAGCGAAATCATCTTCTCTAGACGCACACCCTGCTGTGATGTACTCCCTGTGCCTTTGAGCCATTGTGCTTACACATGTGTGTCCTATTCACAGATTAAGATGCAGTATATCTGCTGCATCAGAATGGCCTGGACATGGCCTGAACTGGTCTGAATGGCGAGTGCATAAACTCTGGCCCAGTGTCAATACCATGGCCTGCTGTCCGCAGGGCCAGGGGAAGAGAGCAGATAGCAGTGCTCTTATCAGGGCTAATTTGCGCATTTGGCTTTAATTGATGGCTGGCTGCAGGTGAAGATAAAGCAGGGCTCTATTTCACTTCTCTCAGGTCTGTCTGCACACGGGGTATTAATGGTGGCAGAATCAAAAGAGCCAGTGACCTTTCTGATTAATGCTCTCCTTGGCTTTGCCCGCTTGTGAAACGTGTCTCTGCATAAACCTATCCTCCATAGTAACGCTTTGATGACATTGTCAATAAAGACATGTGTGTGTCTATGTGCCTATGTACTGTGTGTGTGTGTGTGTGTGTGTGTGTGTGTATGTGTGTGTGTGTGTATGTCTATGTGCCTATGTACTGTGTGTGTCTATGTACCTGTGCGTGTATGTGTGTGTGTTTGTGTGTTTGCGTGCACATGTGTGTGTATGCGTGAGTGTGCATGTGTGTGTGTGTTCACTTGTGTGTGTGTGTATGTGTGTGCGTGTGTATGTGTGTGTGTGTGTGTGTGTGTTTTCATGTGTGTGTGTATGTGTGTGTGTGAGTATGCATGTGTGGGTATGTGTGCATGCATGTGTGTATATGTGTGTGTGTTTCTGACTTCCAGCCTCTCTACAGTGACTGGTCCCCAGCAGCTGCCACACCTCCCCTCACACAGGCCCATCTGCTGCAGGGACCTGGCCTGTCTCTCTCTGCGTCAGAGTCCATGTCTATTCCCCGTTTTATTCTCAGACTCTAGACCAGCAGCTGCCCGTGTCACTGCCACCTCCCTCCCTCTCACATGGACGTCTTCATTGTTGATTAGCTGTCATTCATATTCTCACTGAGTCACTGTCCGTGGGCACTGTGAGCAGCAGTCACTGTGTGGGTGAATGCAAATGGCTGCACTGCTATGGGGAGTGTGGGGGGAATATGAGTGTGCACCACGAAAACCAAAAAATACGTCAACCTCAACAAGTATTTTTGTCTCATATTTAGACATATTTCTTTTACTTTTTAGCTAAATAAGGCAAAAATAGTGCCAAAGAGGCTGAGCAAGTTTGTCTCATTTCAACATTTGCCAATTGGGTGAGGAAAATACACTTGTTACAGCACTTACAACAACCTAATAGTTTCCACTTATGAGAAAAAAGATACAAGCGTAAGTCTAATCACGAGAATAAAAGGCTAGCTGAGACAGGGCGGTTTTGCAGTGTGGGGGCTCACCTGTATGTTCCTCTTGCAGATGGGCTGGGTGAGCTGCACCCGGCCGGTGCTGGGGTCCACGCCCGCCAGGGGCACCACCGCCTCGCCGATGACGTCGTCGCGGGAGAAGCGGTCGAAGCTGAGCACCAGGAAGTGCAGCACCAGCTCGGGCAGGCTGCTGTAGGGCACGCCGTAGAAGGTGAAGGTCTCGTCGAACACGGGCTCCAGCGTCTTGCGCAGCACGCGGGTTTTCACGCGGTGCTTCTTCTCGGGCAGGATGGTCATCTTCACGTAGGGGTCGGAGCTTCCCGAGCGCTCGTCCACCGCCGGCAGGCCCCGCGCCTCCTGGATGGTCACCACCAGGGCCTTCTTGGGGAAGTTGTAGTCCACGGCCAGGCTGAGCTCCCCCAGGCCCGGCCCGTCGGCGGGGGTGAAGGGCGTGGCGGTTTTGCTGGCCGCGGCGCTGCTGGTCTCGCTGCTGCTGGCGGAGCTGCTCTCCAGGCAGCAGTAGTCGGCCCGGATGGGCAGGTCGCGCTCCAGCTTGGGCTGGCCCACCAGCTGGTTCATCTGGAGCTGGGGGCCGGCCAGCAGGCCGCTCTCGGCCGCGTCCACCAGGAGGACCCCGCCGCTGCCCCCGGCGACCCGGCCCCACTCGCGGTCCCGCTCAGCCCGCCCGCCCGGCCGCCGCGCCACACGCACCACCTTCTTGCTGTTGCTCAGGGTCTCGGGGTAGATGCTGATGCCCTTCAGCATGTGGATGAACTTGTAGGGCGGGTCGGCGGCCGAGTCGCAGGGGTGGGGCCCGTGGAGCTTGTAGCTGCCCGTCCGCTGCCGAGAGCGCCGCTGGCAGCAGGTCCACAGCAGGACGGCCAGAACCACCACCAGCACCAGAACCCCCGCCCCGATGAAGCCGGCCAGCACTGGGGATACGTCTGCGCACGGGGAGAGAGGAACACAGCAACAGCTTCATTAGACAAGCAGTTTAGCACTTTACCAGAGAGAGACAGAGAGAGAGAGAGAGAGAGAGAGAGAGAGAGAGAGAGAGAGTGTTTAGCTAATGAACACGGTGAAGTAGATCCTTGGAAAGATAAACAAAGCTCAAAGAATTTGATGAGAGCCAAACCTAAACCACCTATAATTGAAAACAAACCGATACTCATTTCCCATGTAGAATTATTCCGCTTTCTGCCGAAGCACGGCAATGTCGTTTGACAAGCGTAAACCAAGGTGGACTACAGTGTTACATCACAAAATCAATGACAAAGAAAAGTACTGTAACAAAAGCAATGATATACAAGTGACAGTTCAATTTATCTTCAATTTATTGCAGTGTTGCAAGTCTGGTCCTAGTAGGCCTGGGATTCTTCATCGTGTTTAGAGAAGACAAAACATGGCCACTAATGAGCTCAGTGGTGCATGAGCAGAAAGTGCTACATGGCCTACTGTAGTGTGAACATCCTTTTATAACCACGGCTGGACGTGTGGGGGTGGGAAGGCAGTTCAGCAAAGGCCACTGTCAGTGCGGATTAGGCCAGCGCTCAGCGTCGGGCCTGGGAGGCAGAGCCTCCGCTTCTGTGTGTGTCAGCAAAGTTAAACAGGGACAGGTCACAGAGGGAGAGCGAGGGAGGAGGGGATGTACGCTCGATGGCTGCTCGCTGAGGCAGACGCTGCACACACCAGGGGAAAGGGGGGGGGGGGGGGGGGGGGGTCGGTGAGTTGAACACCACATTCGGTGAGAGCGAGTGGTCTGCTGAGAGCCGGAGCCAGTGGCGCCAGCGCAGTGACCTTTCCCCACGCTCACGTACAGGCTGCTCTTTGATGTTGGAAAGGGCTCTGTGGTGTAGGTACATGTGCGACAGTGTAGTCAGAGCTGTCTTTATAGACATGGCCAGCTTTCATTCTCTCTTTGTTCTTTCTGCGTGAAAACCGAGGCATTCTGACAGGAATCAATCACTTTCTGACCTCACGCTTTTAGATTTGAACATCTTTTTCAAATCACATTTTTTAATACATCATATATGAAAGAGTGTTAGAATGTGGTTTCGTTAACCATAACTGTGGATAACCGTGTTTGTAAGGTTTCAGATAAGAGAACCATATTGTTATGTTTATTTTTAAAGAAGTTATCTGTGTCTTTAATTAGGGTAGGGGGTGCAATATGGATCAACTTTGAGAGCCCATGTGTCCTGAATGATTGGTTGTTCTTGTTAATCAGAGCACATTCTAACACTATCTCAGGAGTCACTGTGACGGCCATTTTATTTTAACAGTGAGGCTGGGCATCCTGGTAGAACACTTAAAACTGCTTGTAATGTAAAACCTAATTAACAAGAGTGATCCAGTTTTACAGCCGGCCATAAACCTTTCATATTCAAGTCCCTATGATTTTTTTTCTTTTATTTGCTGAATATTTTGTTGCCGACATTAACATTTCCTACACTTACGTACACAGGCACTTGTAAGAAATGAGTAACTGTTTTGTCTGCATCATCACCTAATAGTAGAGCATGTGATGTCATGCCGTTTCACTGTTAACTAACAGTGCATCTGCTGTCGCTGATGTGGGATACAATGTCCATCTCACCCTGGCAGGCGTGAGAATCACAGCAGGCCTGTTTCTGGAGAACAGACAGGAAGTGTGTCGTGCCAGGGGGCGGGGCTCGCTCTCTAATTAGCTGACCGGATTGGTCCGGGAGGCAGCGACACAAAGGCGACTCTGGCCTAGCTCTTAACCACCTTCACTGCCCGTGCTCTCTCTGTCACTGCCACCCTGTTTCCTGTTTTTTTTTTTTTTTTTTTTTTCTTCTTCTTCCTTTGCTAGCCATTTTGTTGTTGGGAATGTTCCTGGCAAGCCAATGAAGCTTGTTTGGATTGTGAAGTCAAACAGACAGAGAGGGAGGGAGTGGAGAAGGCAGGGACAGGACGGGGGAAAAAGAAATGAAAAGCGAGGGGAATGGGTGAATGAGGTTTCTGCAGTGGCCGAACAGCTCCCGAGAGGCCTCCTCTCCCTGTAACCTCTTCTGTCCTTTCATTCCTGCCAAACGCACAACTGAGCATGTGCAGTCCCGTCTGTTATCGCCACAGCAACATGTTCTGGAATTTATGACATCGTCGGCGCTGTAAACAGCACAATCAATGCAATAACGGTCCTGCAGTAGATCTTATTTAAGTTCACTCTGCCACGGAATTATGTTTTTCCAGTCAGGTGGAAGAACACCATCGTCACGCCACAGCATGAATCACTTGGACTGTGAGGTAGCGCTGACGTCCTTTGACGCACGGCACTAATCACGGAAAAGAGCCGCTTATGGCGCATAAACAGCAGAGTTTGGGTGCGGGAGAGACGGTATCTATAGGGACAGGTTCACGGGTGTGCACTGCGCTTGGCAGAGGAGAGCGGGGTGGTGGTTTGAGGGTGGGGGTGGAGGCTGGCCGCTGTCGCGCACCGTGTTTGTCTCGGTCTCGCCCAGGGGCCTTGAAAGCGGCCACACTCCCCGGCCTGCATATAAATCAGCCGGCTCACTCTGCAGGGGGGGAGACAATGTGGCACCGGGAGGAAGAGATTAATAACCGGTACGCACAACAAAAGAAAAACAGGTACTGAGACCAGAAGCCCACACACGGGCGGAGAACTGCAGGAGGAACGTGGATCGGTTGCCGTGGAGACCGGGACCAATTAGAGGACGGAGCTAGGGCACGGCGAGAGAGACTGTACCCGCCCCTCCTCGCTGCCTCGCCCCAGGGAGTCTCCAGGGGCCGGGGCGGGACGTTGTGGGGGCTGTAATCTGAGAGAAACTCCACTGACTACGGCTGTAATGGAACTCCAGTGAAGAGAGCACAAGCAGTGTTAGATAATCCCCTTGTCTGCCCGGGGAAAGGGGGGGTGTGGATGCCATGTGCCCTCTGCAACAGTCAGTCTGCTCTTCCCTGATCACTGCAGCATTATACGACACCACGCATCAGCACACCTCGTACAAGTACAGCTCAGTCAACACTGCATGGCTCTGGCACGACTTCAACCCTCTATCTGTCTCACTTCTCAATTTGAGCAGGAAATGCTGTTATAAACTAACACATAACAAGCAAATAGGACCCAAAAGCCCAGGTCCAGACTGTCTAGGCTCGAGCTCCTAATTGGCTACATAGTATCCCGTAGCAACCAGAGTCCTGCAATGTTTCAGAATAAAAGGTATTTTGAGGGGACTTCAAAGATGAAGGTTGGTCCCCGCAGTGGTCGTAGCACTGGTTGCACATGGCTGTCTCTGAGCACCTGATCTCCCCCACTGTGCAGCACTGATCTGTTAAAACCCCTAAAGAGAAGCAGGGCTCTCATCCACACCAGAAACACACAGAAAGAAGGAGCATCTCAAAAGCAAGCATCCCCTGGTCATGAGGATCAATAGAGAAAGAGGGAGAGAAGAGTGACAGAAGAGAGATGATAGAGTGACAGAAATGTACGTGGAATTGAAGGAACGTTTTCTGTATCTGTCAACTCCAGGCGGGTGATGAGCGCAGAGTGTACAGCTATGGACAGAGTGATCGCTGTCCATGGCAACACCGTGGCAACGGAATACAGAAACGGTGGTACAGAAATAGCAGATGCTTCTAGATGTTTTAGAGCCAGAGACTCATCCACAGTATGTCACATTTCAACTCAGCAATGCAGTTTGCTTCAATGCATTGGGATGCACTGGGACGTCTTGGTTGTTCTTATTCCCCTAAATCAGCACCCTCTCTCCAGCACTGTTTCTTCTTTACCTCAGGGGAAGTTTCACAATATCAAATGTTTGCTTTGTATTTGGATTCTATTCTTTCTCCATTTTTAAAAAAAAAATTTTTTTTTTACCAAGCTCAGTTTTATCATTGGTGTGTAATGCACCTTAGAATGGAGACAGTCACATTTTTGGACAATTGTAACTGACAATCCAACAATCACAGAAGGATACAGATAAACAGCAGGTTGAATCATGTAATGAATGTAAAGAGATGCAACCAGAACACCATTTACATTTTATGAGCCAACAACCTTGATTCTTTTTACATGGCAACAGAATGCACTATGTAAATTAGCAAGGGGAGTTGGAATAAGCATGACCAAGCTTAGAAAAGTGCTTCTTGTTTCTTACTTTTGGTGGGACACTGATATTTGGCACTTAGATTTTCATTCTCTCTCTCTCTCTTTTCTCTAACCTTCCCTTTCACTCACCTCTTCCTAGAGCACTATGGGGAATTCTGATAGGCTGACATCAGATTCTGAGATGCACCCAGCTGCTCCGGTTGCTTGGAAACATCCCCAGAGAGAACCCAAGCCATTACTTCATCCTCTCTTTCCCCGAGATCATCACACCATCCCTCCATTACCCTTTCTTCAAATCCATAGTAACAGGACCACACAACACATGCCATGATTTACATACCCTCACCTTTGAACACTGGATGCTCACCTTGGTAAATGATTACTATTGTATTTATTCAATCACTGCGATCCCAAGACTGACAATCATTATTACATATTACTTTTTTCTGCTGCAATAATGATGAATTACCCTGGGGTTTGGGTGGGGTCACGTTTATAAAGAACAAACTGTCCCCTGAGTTTGCAAACACTGAAAACTATTTTTTTGCAGTAATCTCTTCTGCCAAATTCATGTGCAATTATTTGATGTTGTGCACAACCAGCAGTACAATGAAATTGACTCCACCTGATCTTTTGTACAAACAAAAAAAGTACATTTAAACATTTACATTTTTGGTTTTTGAATATGAGTACATATGCTAACTGTAAATAGCAATGAAATTGCTTGCATTCATCATTTGGTGGACTTTTTAAATAAGTATGCTACTTTACAGGTTTTATCGGTTGTCACAAAGACATGAAGAACTGAGAGCTACATTCCATAGTTTTCCAAACTGTCTCCTAGCGTACACACTGAAAAGAAAATAATATTATCTACGCAAGTCTCTCTTTTAGAGCTGGTCTTAAGATTCCAGTCAGTCCCGAGGCAGTGGGCGTAGCCCGCGTTTGACGGGCGCTTGACAGCGAGCGTTGGTTATGCAGATGGGAGTGCAGCCTTGAGAGTGCCCCTGGTCTAGTGGAGCAGATTAATGCCCGCTCTCTCTGCCAAGTGCTCTGGGATTAAAGAGCCCGGGTGGGACGGCGGGAGGCACATATGGGAGAACGCCGCCCCTGCGCCACGGAGAGGCGAGCTGCATTCCTGTTCCCCAGCTCTAGTGCTCTGCTCAGGTTGACCAGTTGCGCTAATGCTAACGCTAACTCCAGAGAGCCCTCTGGCTCCAGACTCATCCTGGTGCCTCCTAATGTCCTTCTGCATTCTCCTGTCTCACAGGAAATATCTTGGCGCCTCCCGGTCGAAGTAAGTTGAGTCCGGTCAGCCAGGGGAGGATGAGGAACCCTGTAATGTGTTATAGGGATTGAAAGCTCCCCTGCAGGTAGAGGAGGAGACGGTAGGAGATGAGGCGTGGGGGTACAGCGTGTGGGGGGGGGGAGAGTGACGCAGTTCTGAGGACACCCACAGGAGACTCGAAGCAGGCAGGAGTGGGAGGCTATCCGCACACCCCGTCTGTGGAGTGACTTTGACAAAACCCTTTTGGTCACACCACAGACGAGGAGGAAATAGGAAGGGCCTAGGAAGTCGGATGAGTATCGATTGGCTTCATCAGAGACGTCGACAACCGGTGGGCATTCATGCACAGCCAGCATGCATCGAGGGCACACAATTACACTACACATTGAAACTATGTGAAGTTTCCATTATTTCAGCACAGCTGTTTTTGTACCAACTTCCTTTATTTTCTCCCATTTTCTAATGAACACTAAACCGTAGTTATAGCAACTGTACATTTCCTTTCCCATGGCCTTCCTGAGGACCTATTAGGCCCTTCAGTGCCCTGGACTGTGTGTCTCAATCGGTAGGGCTGTAGACTGCTTACAATGGCCACATAAATATGAGCTATCGGCAAACATTGTCATGTTACAGGGCAACTGTCTTTCACAGCGAGAAGCTTGTCAGCCTGTCAACAAGAATTAGCACATAACTCACATCTGCCTTCAGCCAGGCCAGTCTGGCAGCACTTTAACCCCCTGCTACATATCATGAGAGATCAGATTTGTTGTTTTGACCCCATAAACCTGCTAAGTGCTGCTTTTGGATATAGCAGTGTACTGAGCCCAGTCCATTGCTCTGATATTCAGTATGTGGGACCATCTCTAGTTATGACGGTAAACATGACTAAAATATCCAGGAAAATAATGAAACATAAATAGACCTCACGAGCACCGGACTGTTGTTAGGCAAGCACCAATAAACCACAATGAAATGCAAACCTCTGAAGTAAAAAAAGAAAACAGGGATCCACATTTTCTCCTTAAATTGTGTGCTCTAGTCTAGGACTTGTTCTGTGTAATGTTGTATTTAAACTATATAAAAGAAACCCAAAATGATTATTACTGTAAATATTATTACGGTGTGTTGGTAGGTACCTGTTTTTGGTAGAACGCTCCCCTGGTAGATAGGGAGGGATCAGAATGGTATGCAACGCAGCTAATACATGACTTTACATTACAATAAATAATCTAGCCATTTTTGTGAGTTTTGAAAAGCTAAACACAAATATCTTTGTTACAAATACACACATTTCTCAAACATGAGCGTAGTGAGTATCATAATTGGATTTTAGATCAGAATGGTGATTCATTTAGTAACTAGCCTTTCTCAAAGTACCACAAGGTAACTGCAAGATTTCAAAGTACCACCAGGGTTTCAGACCAATGGCATTATGGAATTTGCTATTCTAATATATGATGCACAAGATCAATCTTGTGTCTTGCATTAAAAGGACTGCGTCTACTATGTTAATGGACAAGCCCATGTGCCTAATGCATACATAAAATAGCATACAGCTTATTAAATCTCATCATCTTTTTATGTTATGGCTACCTTAAACTTCAGTCTCAAATTAACACATAATTTTCCTTTCCAACACAAACACCAGTCTTTTTTTTTATATATAATTATTCTAATTATTTTACAGTGGTGTCGTGAAATCTTGATATTATTTTCATGCCTTTCTGGCCATACCTGTATATCCTCTCTCTCATCTCAGTGCCACCTATTGGGAAACTGGGCTTTTTCTACAATTAATCTTTCCCATTCACATAAAGCAATTTAATCCAAACCATTTGGATATCAATGCCAGAATAAATTTCTGAGAACTATTGCTGTAGTTTATGGCGAACAGTGTCTGCCGTATAAGACCATAACTGAGAACAATAATGAAAGGTTATGCATTATAATGGCCGTTATCGAAGATGCCATACATGTCCATAAAAGAGCGCCAACTCGAAGCGAGATCCGAGCGGGTTGTTTTAGCAAAAACAACAGATAAACGGGGAAAGGCGATGGCTTCCCAGGAATAGACATAACGTCATACTCGTCCACCCATCGCACGCGCACATAACGCCAACGCCATTAGAAAAAATGGGGATCAATGGGAAACAGCGAAGGCCACACCGTTGGATTATTTATCTTCCTTCACAGAAATAAAAAAACAAAACAAAAAAAAACAGTATTATTCCATCTGATTATTCTCCTGAAAAGGAAATTTAACCAACCTCCCTCGATGCGCCCCCACCAGCCGCAGCCCCAACAGATGCCAATATTTTCTCCCACTCCCTAAGAGTGCGCAAATGACGAAGCAAGTGGCAACAAGCAGAAACAGAATGATGCTTTAAAATGTTGTATTATTAATGCTAAAAAATATATATTATTCACCAGTAAGATTTCTGTTTACGGTATTTTGATATTTCCACCCAACAATATCTTTTTTCGTTTTTTTCAATGTTATGGCTACTTTACTTCGTTCCTCCAACCAGCTACATGGTTTACACACATAACACTAATAACCGACTAGATAGAGCATAATCAAGTTTACTCTCCGATAACGTACTGTACTGCTACCCATATTGTGATTTAAAAAAATATCTCGGCTATATTGTGTATGCTACTGCGATGAAATCCGTGGGCTATTGCTAAATTCAGTCTGATAGCGACATATTTATCCGAGCGGCATATTGCCGATGTAGTTTGGTTCATTTTAAACTAAGAGCAAAACATCCAGCATTTAAACAAGACATGGCCTGTGCTATCTTGGCCAGCTGAATTGTTAAAATGACGTTACCCAGCAGCAGAAATCGTTAGCTACCTGGTGGCTAGGAAGCAAAACAGTAACCTACATTCCTGTTCTCTCAGAACATATTTATTACATCTTCAATTAAAAATAAAAATGGTACAAGGGGTAAAATATTGTATCATGACAACTTCAATAGAAAAATCGTATGATATAGCAATAACCGTAGTTAGCTACTCACCATATTCTGGTTTTAGATTGGTAATCTCAGCCATTTTGAAACTCAATGAATGGTGCGTTGTAGTGAGAAAATAAAATAAAAAAATAAAATGTCACGTCTCTATTTTATTTCCATGTAGTACACTTTCGCCCCCTTTATATTTATTTTGTTCTGAGCGTTGTCTGAACGAAGAACTTCCAATCCTTCTCCTAGCGGAGCGATAATGGCTGACGGTCTCAACAATGCGTTCTTGCTTGTTCTATCCTTCTTCCGTTCAAGGCCAGTGATGCTCAATCTGGGATGCAGCTGCAGCGAGACTGGTACTCGCAGACAGAGAGGATAATTCAGCTCCGCCCACGCGTGGTGTCACTAATTATAAACACGCCCAGAGTGAGGCGTGTGTGTTTTGCAAATTAACGCAACCACGCCCTGTTTCCTTGTCGTAAGTGTCAATCACAATAGTAAAGCCCATCTCTCAATTACCAAAAATGTGTCCATCAAAGGCGTTCCCGCCCACCACAAATAATTGCCACCACAAGACCGCGCCCAAGCCTTTGATTCCTTGTTCTACTGAAACGATTTAACGAATTTTTCATTAAAACCTCATTTGCAATTGCACCATAGATGTGTTTCACATATCTGTGTTCTCCCCTCTGATTGTGTCGATTTTTCTGTCGCTATTAGGATCACCCAAAATTACGATCACCTATAGCTACTGTAATACGTCTTTCTGCTCGTACCTTACATAATGAGGTGAAACAGTCCAATCACAGAAGGGTGCTTAACTGTTTTCACCTGAAGATTGGAAACTAAAACGTCTATTTAATAAGCCTTTTCAGTGAATAATGTTCTTGTACTTTCTTGTACTTTTAGATTCCTGAGACACTGTTGACTTTTGTTAGTCACATTGGAAAGGACTAGGAGTGCCTGCTAACTAAATGTAATGGAGGATGAACACTTGTCAAACACTGCAAAATCTTGATTTATCCAATCATAATCACAACTGAGGAACAACTACTAAATTATGTGCAAGTAGTTACTTCACCTGAAATATTAAAATAGAGCACCAGAAAAGGCGTGGTCCATAGATGTCCATTATATAACGGTGAAGTAGCCTACATATAAATAAAAGTCGTGAAAAACAAGAAAATCCCAGAGAACTCTGGATGGATAGATAGTACTGTGGCCCTGTGGGTAAGTGGAAATATATTTAATTGGGTGAGCTGCCCCTTTATAAATTGTGGTTTACGTTAATTTCAGGTCCATTTATTCTAATATTGCATTTTGTCTAAATATCTGAAACCATTCAGCATTCACAGCATATTATATGAAAACAACTTTATTTGTATAATTAATGTCTTATAGAGTTAATAACAAATGCTTCTAATTTTATAATAATGAAAATATAATATAATAATTAGAACAAGAAATCAACAGAAACCAAGAATAATTTAAAATAGGTGTATAGAGTAAATTCACATTATATAACATCACTGTAAAAATAAAGAAAAACAGAAATAGGAGAAATATGAGATAGAATGAAACATTCCACTTGGGCATTGCACCATTATCAGTTTCCTTTTTTTTCTTTCATATTAGCTTTAATTTATGTTTTGGTCCAGCCAGTTTGTATTTGCAAAGAAATATATTTTATATTTTTACAGAAAATTCTGTCAACCTGTCAGTTTACATTGGCTGGTATGGAGGCATCCCCGGTTAGAGGTTTAGAGCAAGACAATTCACTTTACTCCACTTTGAACAGTCATGTGGTCTAGGACACAGTTTCGATCAAATTTGGCATTAAACATTACCTTTGAAGAATAATCAGGCAATATTCACATTGAGGTACAACCTCAGGAAGCATAACATTGCTGTACCTGTATTAAAGCAAGAAAGCACACTTCACCTAACTCCAGACCGCCAACCACAAATGTCCCACAACGGCTATTGTAGGATGAAGCAGGCAGGTTATCAGAAATATCTGCAAATATACTCATTCTTCTAAAACTAAAGACAAAAACCAAAATAGTTTTTTTTTAAATCCCAGAATGTGAAACATCACTTTAAAGCATTTCAGTGAAATGGCTGTTTATCAACATACATACAACATACAAGTCTTTCAACAAACTTCTCAGTCAGTATTACAAAACTATATATTTATATTACATGAGTTATAGAATATATGTATACTTAAGAAAAGAATATTAACAGAATCTGTGCTGATTAATTGTGGCATAGCTATCTATATTTCATTATTATATATATATTGCTATATACAGTATAATAATATGGTTCATAATACCAGAGAACTGTATAGTTTATAAATATCATACAACATGGTTGTATTCCATAATGAACAAAAATGTATATATTGAGTTCACTATGTATTGCAGTATAGCAAATTATACTTGGGTATCAACTGATTAATAATACTGTGATAAGGATCAAGAGAACCACACCCCATTTTCTAATCACCAAACCATGGGTTGTCATCCAAATGGAAATATTAACACATGCTGTGTCACAATGTACCACTTTTAAATTCTCACATTTAAATAAAACATTGTTTCTACAAAAATACGAAACTGTGTCGGCATGTAGTACCTAACAGGATCACTAGGTGTCAGCCCTGTGCGGACTTATTGGTCAAAATATGTTTGCAGACATACGCAAGTATACTGTATATTTTCATTCTCTCCACAGAAAGTAAGTGCATGTAGTAGGTTATGATACCACAGACTGACATCCAGTGCAATGCTTTAAAACAATGTATTTTTACTATTTGAAGTTTGAACTGCAATGAAAGGCACTCATCTGTTTCAGGGAGAACCGCTAACAAGTCTCCTGCAGTCTGAAAGGCAACTCTGACCCGAGACCATATGCAGTTCCCCCAGCTAACCACTGAGGCCCCAATTCAATTTCTGAGGACATATAACTCTGATGGCAAATACATATACATTATACATTAAAATGTAATAACACAGCAAAGTCAAAAGACCTGACTCTGCATCCTCCTGGTTTAAACACAAAATATTATATTTTATTGCCCCTGCTCTTTAGTTAAGGGTGACAATTTCACTTCATTTATCACTAAGTCACTTTTATGCTAGCAGCATAGGTGGTGCTGGAAGCAAGAACAAGAATTGGTAAAGGAGCAGCCCTAATATTAGATGCTGTAATGCACAAATGACACAGTTTTGGTTTAAGACAAGGGAACTCTGGACCTCTGCCAGAGCAAAACATTACTTTCCAACACTCTAAAATTAATGGGTTCATGAAATAGACAAAGATGACTGCAAAAGAAGGAATCCCACCTTCTAGCTGTGTAACCATGGATCTAAGGAAGCTAAAGGTCATTGTCCATACAAATCGCAAATGGTTTGCTAAAATGGTGGTCAGTACAACTCAGACTATGGCTCATTTGGTATGATGGCACTTAAGAATGTTGTGTTCAATCTTGACATTTATAAACCCCCCAGTATTACATAAGACCCATTTAATTACTGCCAGTTTTTCTTAAAGGAGCCATACTGCAAATGTATATTTCATGTCATGTAACATCCATACTGATATTTTAAAGCTATTTATTTGGCTTTTTATTTTTGGTTGCTTTCACTCTTTCTGAGCAGAGCATTTAACATGAGGGGGACAGACAACCTGAACACTTACATGATGTGTATCAAAGACACCAGGAAAACTTTTAGAGGCGCTTTTAGAGGAAATCAACTATGAGGGTTTTTAAATGCAATCGACCATGAGGGTTTTAAATGCTGCTCTGAGTAGCTGTGCGTTTCTCCATCAGGGTTTGGCATTACAAACCAGTGTCTGATCCCTGTTCTTCACTTCTGAGTTGGTGCACATAAATGGTCTATTCCATGTGAAGGGACGGTTCTGATCCACTGACGTCTGGAGTTGAGCTGCTTGGTAGTGTGCAGTGTGAATATGAATCACAGTTCAGTCATGACTATCGTTATGAGCTCATCCAGCATCAGCGCCTCTCCAGTGGGGTTTAGTTAGCGGGGCCGGGGTCGGCCAGTGGCATGGAGTGCAGCACCTCGTCCAGCAGCTGCAGGGCCCGGTGCAGGTGCACCTCCACCCAGCAGGGGGTGTGCTTGATGCTCTGCCGGGGGTAGTCCGGCCCCCAGCCCTTCACAAAACTCAGTCTGAGAATGCACAGCCTCCGCAGGTCATCCACACCGATCCCTGCTGCTGCTGACAGACCTGTGGGGGGAGGGGGGGAGAGTGAGAGAGAGAGGGAGAGAGAGGGAGAGAGAGAGAGAGAGGGAGAGAGAGGGAGAGAGGGAGAGAGGGAGAGAGAGGAAGAGGGAGAGAGGGAGAGAAAGGGAGAGAGGGAGAGGGGAGAGGAGGAGAGAGGGAGTGAGAGGGAGGGGAGAGAGAGGGGGAGAGAGAGAGAGAGGGAGGGAGAGAGGGAGGGAGAGGGAGAGAGAGGGAGGAGGGGGAGAGAGGGAGAGAGAGGGAGAGAGAGGGGGAGAGAGGGAGAGAGAGGAAGAGGGAGAGAGGGAGAGAAAGGGAGAGAAAGGGAGAGAGGGAGAGGGGAGAGGAGGAGAGGGAGAGAGGGAGTGAGAGGGAGGGGAGAGGGAGAGAGAGAGAGAGGGAGGGGGAGAGAGAAGGGGAGAGAGAGAGGGGGAGGGAAAGGGAGGGGCCCAAGTAAGGAGATAAGACAGGAGGGAAGAGGTAAATGGAGAGAGAAATGGAAAGTCAATGTGAAAGAGGGCCACACACAGTCTTAGTTCAAAAACAGAAGTCACTGATTCAGAACAGTGAGCACGGTAACACGCAGAGCACATTAAAGTTTCATTCACTGGAGAGCCGATACACAAAGTCATGAGCCTCCCTAAGACAGCCACCCTGCACGTAGGAGAGGGGGAGGGGAGAGAGAGGAGAAACAGGCGGAGCAGTCAGACAGGGAGGCGCACAGAGAGCCCCACGGGGGGCGCAGACAGCGGGTCACACTCACTGACGGCGGGAGCGATGCCCCCCACGCTCCCCGGGCCCGGAATGTTGCCCGCCACGGCGGCCGCCTGCGCCGCTGAAGCTGCCTGGGCCGTGGCAGCCTGCTGCTGCATCTGCCTGTGGCACTGGCGCAGGTCGAACACCTGGGGGAGGCAGCTTTCTGTCTGTCTGTTCTCACCGCATACAAAGCCATAATCGTTTGTATATCTCTGGATACAGAAGGGGTTCTTGAATATACTTGAGAAACTTGGTGTTACTGAGGGAAACTGAAGGCTAGCTATTACTAGCTATCACTCACGGGCAGTGACAGGTCATTCGGTGATTAAATAAATCCCTGGGAAAGTGTTTCACTGTCGGCCTCACGTTCTCGGGTTTCCCTTACCCTCCATTTTGTGTCTTCCTTCCACACTTTCCTTTCCTTAACCCCATTCCCCATTCAGTCATGGCAGCTAAGCCATGTTACAATGTGTTTCTCTGTTACACATTTCTTTCATCTAACTTTCATTTTCAGCCTAATGGTCTACTCTCCTCTCTCTGGCCATTGTCGCACAATCTCCCACACCTAGATGTAGACCCCAGGGGTGATCTGGCACACAGCGTCTCTCCCTGGCACACAGCGTCTCTGAGACTCTCCCTGTGTGTGTGTGTGTGGGTGTGTGTATGTATTTCTGTGTCTCTCACACCTTGATGTAGGTCTTGTGCAGTGTCCCCTGCCGCTCTCCCTGGTGTGTGTATGTGCATGTGCCTGTGTGTGCCTGTATGTGTGTGTGTGTGTGTGTGTGTGTATGTGTGTGTGTGTGTGTGTATGTGTGGTGTGTGTATGTGAGTGAGTGTGTGTGTGTGTGTGTGTGTGTGTGAGAGAGTGAGTGTGTGCGTGTGTGTGAGAGAGTGAGTGTGTGTGTATGTGAGAGTGAGTGTGTGTGTGTATGTGAGAGTGAGTGTGTGTGTGTATGTGAGAGAGTGAGTGTGTGTGTGTGTGTGTGAGAGAGAGTGAGTGTGTGTGTGTGTATGTGAGAGAGTGAGTGTGTGTGTGTCTCCCACCTTGATGTAGGCCCCGGGGTAGATCTTGTGCACAGCATCCCCTGGCGCCCTCCCAGCCTCACGGTCCAGGTAGTAGCTCTGCACAAAGATGGCGTGGTCGCTAAGGCAACGCATCCACACATCGCCCTCGCCCCGACACTCCAGCTGCACACCCCGCCCAATGTGCAGCCTGCAAAACAGGGGGAGAGAAGACGCCAGGCTCATGTTTATTCATTCACAAAAGATAATTACCTGACAAACAGACACAAGCGGGCAGGGAGACAGCTTGGAAAAAGAGCCCACAGATACCCAGGTACAGGTACTTACCCCTTTTAGGCACACAATCAGAGGCACAAACAGATGGAAATATCTTCAGACATACACAATCAGTAAGATAGGCAAATAGTCCTAAAGCCAGTTAAGCGTCTGATCTTAGAGAGAAGTCAGGCCCATACAATTTATTCTGGCCTATGCGTCTGACTTTTTTCTCAGCCTCACAATGGCTTCCTTGAATTGGCACAACTCTGGACCTCATGTCGACAATCGGCAATAACAGACCTCTAAGGCAATCAGAAGCTTCGAATCACGACCTGCACTAAGTAAGCAGGCGAATACACCTGACAAATCAGAAACAGCGGAAAAGCCAGTGTCCAATTACTTTTGGTCCCCTAAAATGGGTGAACTATGTATAAAAACAGGGATCACCGAATATGGATGTAAATATCTTCAAATTAAATGTGACTGTCTGGTCACTTTAACCTCACATTCACAGTTTAATTTCCAATCAAAAGTGCTGGAGTACTGAGCCAAAAGAACAGAAACTGTGCCATTGTCCAAATACGTACAGACTACACTGTACAGCAAGCTACCAAGGAACCACATTGAGCTGGTCTGTTTTGTCAGCACATTGTTGTCTATTCTCTTTTGATTGCATTGCTTTTTTCAGATACACTTGTAGTGTGTGAAAAGCCTTGTTTGATTCTCTCTACATTAGATAAATGTGATTATTGAAAGCACAGCCCTGCTAATTCCACTGCATCTCATCCTCTGCCTAAATGTCTTCACGAGTGATCACTTCTTCAATGGACCATTGAATCACTTAATGCCTCAAGTAATTTCCAAAGGTATTAAAAACCCAAATTGCAGAACCTTAGCAGTAGCTATTTATCAGCTTAGCTTTTCCCATGAACATAGCATCCACCCTCACACACATTCTCAGAGCACAGCAGGGGGACTGGGCTCAGATGCAGCTTGGATCTATGGCACAGACCGTCCACAAATACATACAGCCCACATTACATTTCCCTCTGTTTCCCACTTACAGGGCAAAATGATCCAACCCGCCATTTCAGTGTATGTACATACTCATGCATGTTCAGACAGCCATGGAGTCAGAGAGACAAGACATACAAGCCACATTAAAGTTGTCAGTAAGACACACACTGAGGTAGGCAGATGGATATATACAGTAAGACAGACAGTCAGGCATACAAACACAAAGCCAGACAGACGGATGGATAGACACAGACACACATTCAGACAGACAGACAGACGGACGGACACAGACACACAGTCAGACAGACAGACAGACGGACGGACACAGACACACAGTCAGACAGACAGACAGACAGATAGATAGATGGATACAGACACAGACAGACACACAGATAGATGGATACAGACACAGACAGTCAGACAGACAGACGGATACAGACACAGACAGACACACAGATAGACGGATACAGACACAGTCAGACAGACAGATGGATACAGACAGACAGACAGACAGACAGACAGACAGACGGATACAGACACAGACAGACAGTCAGCGGTGGTGACTGACAGACCTGGCCCTGTCGCTGGCGTCGGTGCGGTGCACGTTGCTGAGCTGGCCCAGGCAGAAGCGGTCGCCCCCTGAGGGGTCCACATACCCGTCCACCGTCACCAGTGGGCAGCTGGCCGGGACCTTGAACATCTCCCCCACCTGCACGTCCATCTCAAAGTACGAGATGGAGCACCAGAACTCAGGGCCTGCGGATGAGGGCGCGGTGCTCAGATCAGCTATGGTTACAGGGGACACCATGGACTAATGCAGTGGGTCCCAGCCCTGTTCCTGTTCCGCTACCGAATTTCAGTCCTGATTTGGCACACCTTATTCTACTAATTAGCAGCTCAATGTGATCACTAGCTGTTGAACGAGCCGTGCTTTGTTAGGGTTGGAGTGAAAACCTACAGGACGGTAGATCTCCAGGAACAGGGCTGGGAACCACAGAGTTAATGTGTGACACTAGAGTGGTCAGGAAATGCATGGTGAACGTGTGCATGTTTGTATGTGTGTACAGTATCTGTGTGCAAGTGAAATGGCAGCAGGATTTACCTGGATGACTGGAGACAGGTGGAGGGAAGGGGGTGGAGCTATGATGCTGAGACCCTAATTGGTGACAGAAATGTTTAAGACAGAAAATGAAAACAATGCTATATCAAGATCATCCATTCGTGCCAATATGTGTAATGATGCTTTTAGGCAGCATGATTGACAGACATACAGAAGTGGGAGGGGTGGTGAAGTGGAGGTTGCTGGTGGCTCCTCCCATTCTGCTGGGGTCCCACGGGGGTGTAGGCGGCTGTGCTGCTGCCTGTCCAGGTAGCTGAATTTTTTAACAGAGAAAAAGAGAATGAAAAATATTTTTAAAGCCTGCCACAAATACACACCAAGGCCCTGAGGAAGAACAAGCAACAGCCGACAGAGTGGAGGGTGCTCACTGTGGAAGGTCCCTTGTGCCTGCTTGTGCTTGGAGCTGCTGTAGACGTTTTTGGAGGGAGGAGGGTGCTGGGGGGGGCCGTGAGGGAGGGTGGAGGGGGGCGGCGAAGGGGCCAGGGGGGAGGCAATCTGCAGAAGACCCTCGCTGTATCTTCCCTGCAGAGACAACATGGAGCTGCTGACTGTGAGAGAGAGAGAGAGAGAGAGAGAGAGAGAGAGAGAGATTTCTGTGTGTGTTTCTATCAAATGTATAATATTGCATTGCTTTGGCAATATGATTGTAGTTGTCCTGCCAATAAAGCAAATTGAATTTAATTGAAACTGAGAGAGAGACAGACAGAGAGAGCGCAAGAGAGAGACAGAGAGGCAGAGAGAGAGAGAACAGGAGGAATAACAGGGGGAGGGACGTGAATAGCAGACAGCAAACAGGAGGGGGGGATGAAGAGAAGGCAGAACATTGAGTACAATTCAGCAGAGAAGAGAAAAGTAATCATGTGGAGGAAACAATAGGAGGGAAGAAAACAAGAGGAAAACAGAAATAACACCAAGAAAAGAGAAGAAAATAAGCAACAGAAGGATAGAGAGAGAGAACTGGTTAGCACTGCAACAAAGTGTATGTGAGCAGGTAATCCATGTTTACACTCGGCTATGCACAGCGACAGATATCCCTCTGAACTGCCTTTCAGCAGAATCCACAGTCCTCTGAAGTGAAGGTTTCTTTTGTCAGCGATTCGTTTACATGCACAGGGTTTGTCTGCAGTGTCTCGTCTACTCTCCCCCCTCAGTCAAAAGGTGCCTTTGTGTCATAATAGGAGCCCTTTATCTGCAGGGAGACAGACCTCCTAGAACCGAGACACAAACATGTCGAAGCATACCTGCGTAGGGGTGTCCACACTTTTATCAGATAAGCTACAATTTTCAGCAGATTATATTTCACATGTCTAATACTTACACTTCTGCCCATTTAGTGTCATGTAATTAGCCACAATGCCAATGAATGCTTGCACACAAAATACAAAAAAAAACTAAATACACAAAAATCGTTCTCTGCACAGACATGAGATGATTCGCCACAAATATTTAAATGTGCCAAAATCCTTTATGCACATATGCAGGCAATGTGCATAATTTCTAAAAATAAGTAAAACAGCATCACTGAAAAAAAACGTTTTTATTATTTTATTATTTATTTTATTTTATTTTCTCTGTCCTCAACTGAGCCCCTGCTTTGATGGATTCTGTATCATCTGCCATGGCAAATTACTGAAGTGAAAAGGCGGTTGGATCTGCAGTGCGCTTTTTAACAGTGGAGTAGCAATCAATCACAAAAAGATCTAATCTGCAACAAGTAAAGCAGCATAAATTTCTCTGAAGCAATTTCACTCACGGGCAGAGAGTGCCATTCCTCCCACAACCATGTCCCCTGGGCCAGCATATCTCCCTGCCTCTCACAGTAATATCTCCGTCTCCTCACAGTTATAAACGTACACAGACATTACCTTTATCACAGAGCACAATAACACCTGCTAGCTGACAAGCTCAATATCAGGGGCGGCCAAAGCTTTCATATACTGTCTCCCCATAGAGGGCCATATACTATTATTCAAACCATACACAAACATGCACAAGCACACACACGCAGCCTGCATTTTTTTCAATACCGTCTATTCAAAGATTTATTATATATTGCTTAGCAACTCTCTAAAGCAGTGGTGTTTCATTTCAACCAATACTGCCTTAATTGATTTAAATTATTACTCATTCAGCCATATGCATTTAACTGCATTAGAGCACAGAGTATAAGCAACAGTTCTTATTTAGACAACACAAATAACACATTTCCCTTTATTTATACATTATATGCAAACCTAGAGCACTAATTCAGCAAATAATTTGATAAAATTGAACTGAAAGATCTGAGGCTGGAAAACCAGCATAAACGTGGCCCTCCATGGCCATGAGATTGACAGCACTGCCCTAAAGGTATTTTAGAGGACTAAATTCATTTGATGATTCTTGTGGCCTAATTAACCTCAGCAGTAGGCCTTGTAGACATCCCAAATTCCACATCCCACATCCTATTGGACGAGCTCATTAATTTAACTCCATCTGTGTTCAGGAGGAGGTTCTCCATTGCTTTTCTTCTTGCTCATTAAAAACGTGCGATTGGCTTTGATTCATGAATCCAATGAGGTGACCCGGGCCAATCAGAGGCAAGAGCACGGAAAGGGTGTGTGAGAAACCACCAAGCCAAAAACGCCACACAAATGACAGTATCCTGCCATGGTTCCACTGTGTGAAGGCTGACTGACCTCTTGGGTACACACTTCTCTGTTTTGCTGACGTAGAGAGACACGTTCACATTGTTTGAAATCGTAATGTGCAAGCCCTGTCTGGGCTGTGCACATCTGTGCACTGTGTACAAAGCTAATGTTTAGTCTGGGCTCGGAGTGCCCCATAACTGACACAAGCGCTGGAACCTTATTTACAGAAAGCCAGCCAGCGGGCCACGACAGAAAAACTGTGGAGGCATAAAACTGGAGCATATCATAATCAGATAGTTTTTAAAATAGCACCCTTCTGAGTAATTAAAATGTACGATTGGCACTGGGGGTCCGAGGCACACAGAAGAGCTAGTGCAGAACGCATTATTAATATTGCTAATGAGGTAAGATAGTTTGACTCATTTCAAGATTTGGATGGATGAAGAATAATTCACAATTCAAGCTAATTTCATCTTCATTTCATTTAGATTTGCCAAAGAAATAAGAAAAATCTAACTTTCAAATTTTTACTTGAGTGGAAAAAAAAAAGATCTTCATTCTCATTACAAGACTAAAAGTCTTGTAAAGTCACCTTTTGCAGTGTGACTGTCTGCCTTGAGTTGTACGCAGGATACCACTCTGAACACATGGTACTCCATCTCCTGGCTGAGTATCTAAGCGCAGTGCTTGTACTGACCAGGCGGCGAGCAGGGCATGCTGGGGTAGAGGGTGACAGGCGTGGGGGTGTGGGGTGGCTCTGGGGGCAGCTGCAGGGGTGGGAGGGGCTGGCTGTAGCATTTGGGAGGGTGCAGCTTCAGGTGGTGGTCCGGGTGGGCTGCCATCCTGGGGAGGATGTCCATCTGAATGCAGTCGTGAATGAACTCTTCTTTGATCTGCTGGCCTGGGTGCATCAGCGGCAGTGGAGGTGAGGGGGCGCCTGTTAACACACACATGCGCTTCACTGGCACACCAGAAACTGATTTATACAAGTCATTACACCATTCAGGTGCCCCAATTTATCTTTCCTTTGCCCAAGCTAATTGTGTTAATATTGCATACAGGACTATGAATATTAGCACATAATTAGTTTTGTCATCTGGCCTCTTTCTTATTAACATCATTTGCAAATGGCAATATATTGCTGTATTATTTTAAACCTACTGATGTTTACTGAACCCCTGCAGATAAGAGGACACAGGGAGGAGATTGAGAGGCAATGAGAACTCCACAGAGATAACTACAAGCACAGCGATGCAGGGGCCATGCCTGGATCCTGGATACTGAGACCAACTACATATGGAGGCAAATGCAGAGATGGAGGGAGAAACAGAGAGATGGCGAGGGATCAGAAGAAACATTTTGTGTTCATACGTAGTCTGTTGCTTTAATACAGGTACTTTGTTTTAATCTGTGTAGGCATGTGTGGAGGTATCCAGATTTACCGATGCCAGGGGACACTCTGTCGTAGTGATAGGGGTTGACGCAGACGCTGTCGTACTTGAGGTCAAAGGCGAACTGGCAGAACTTGACGTGCTTCAGCTCGTTCTTGTGCAGGTCTGGCCATCGCCAGAGTCGGGCGTAGATGACGTGGGGGAAGCCCTTACGCCCTGCAACCTGGGAGACAGCAGGAGGGTGTGAGGGGTGGAGGACCACAGGGACAGGATTCGGGGAGGAGAGGGCAGTGGGAGAGCAGTCATAGGGTTAGGGGTGTGGAGGGGGTAGGAGAGCAGAGGTAAGATTCAGGGTGTAGAGGGGTATATGAGATCAGTAATAGGGTTAGGGGTGTGGAGGGGGTAGGAGAGCAGAGGCAGGGTGAAAGGTTTGAAAGGAGCAGGAGTGGAGATATGAGGTGGGAGGTGAGGGGTGCAGGAAATCAAAGGAGTGGGGAAGGGCAGAGAGGAGGAACAGAGGAGACGATGGGGAAGAAACAGCCAAACAGGGAGAAGTGTTACTACACAGAAAACCAAGCATCTCCCCTCCTGTAATGCATTTTCTTTTCAACTGAACTACAGATGCACATAGTATTGTGCACCATTTAGCATTAGCCTCAGTTCTGCTGCGATTTTCCTCTCCTTTGATAACAATGCCTTGACCAGGGAGTCTGTGCAATCTCACACACACGCACACACACACACACTATCTGAAGGTTGCCTGAAGAGTGCTGAAATCAACAGTAGTTTTGAGAAATTAAACAGAAAGGGAAGGTGTATAAAAATCTCCAGTTCCATATTAATTTCCCCAGTGAAAACACAGAAACAGGGAAGTTACAACTGCTGTGAGGCTTTAGAAAAATTGAACACAGTGGCATTACATGAAAAACAGACGCTTTTATGTATTGCATTTAAATTCCAGCCTTGTGATGCATCACTTACGGTTCCCTATGTGTGTGCGTGTGAGTCTCACTGGTCTGTCTCCCTCTTTATGCAACCCTTGTCATCGTCAAGTAATAATGTTTTAAAACTTCACAGAGAGGCAAAGAATTTGGAAAAACAAATCATGGAACAAAGGAACAGACGGGAAGACAGAAACACCACACTTCAGAGTCCTAATGCCACTACTGTTCATGTTCTATTTTCCATGTATATATTTCTACTGGTTCGTGAATCCATAATAACTTGAGTAATTGCTTTGTAGTTAACTTACCTTTGTTTTTTTTAACCCATAATACATTCATGGCTGACATTTTCAATAAAATTGAAATATAAAATGTTACCATTTGGCATTCTTTGATCTTTCAAAGCAAACCATTTTAATTATGCAACTATTGCCATAGGGTTATTGTTGAAATGCTGAAAGCCTAATTTGGGGTATGTCACTTTGGGGTAGAAACACTAGTAGCTTTCAGCTGATGCCTGTTTGAATTGAGGAATTGAGGTTAGATTGGAGGAAGGCAGAGAAAACGTGTGTGAGAGAGAAAGAAAGAGAGGAGGAGGGGGAAGTTAATTCAATCCATCCAGCCAGAGTGGAGCCGGGCTGATGACTGAAGTGATCACGTCACACCTTCTATGACCTTTGAGCGAGAGAGATGGAGAGGTAGAGAGCATGAGACACTCTCTCTCACACACACACACGGGCACGCACACACACACACACACAAACACACACACACACACGTTTGGAAGCAATCTCATTATTAAAGCCGTTGAAAAGCGGTTTATTTGTGTTTTTTTCCATTTTCCAAGTTCATGAAATTCCACCCACAAGACCTTCCAAACCTGTAAGATTTGGATGAAACAGATGAAAAGTTCAGTCTTGGTCTTTCTCTGTCACATAAACACACACACACACACACACACATATACACACATGTGCGCACACACACACGCACACGTGGATACACACACACAGGTCCAGTGTAGAAGTATGTAGAAACTGCTGTATGGAAAGGCATACATTCATCCCACTACAAAAAGGATTCTAGTTTGGACATCAGCCCTCAATATGGCAAAGGCAAGCAATCAGTGTGTGCAGCCGAATGTGCACTCATACACAGAAAACACACAAAGGGGTACTGGCACACACAATGAGAGGTTGGTAGGCACAAGTACATTAATGAAATCAGTCTCATACAAAATGTATTTCACACAATGGAAATATGTGCACAAAGGCCGATACACAGACCACATACACACACTTACACAGACAAAAACTGTGACCCACACAAACATTCTCTCTCTCACTCACACACACACACACACACACACACACACACACACACGCACACGCACACACACACACAGACAGACAGGCTTAACTAAACCCTGCCCCTTTCCTGTGTCTCAGACAAAACAACCCTCACTGCCACTGCACCCCTCCCTCCCTCCTTCTCTCTCTCTCTTCCTCTCTCTATCTCTCTCTCTCCAAACGCAGGGGGAGGGGCACAATACTACCCCTGTCATCTTTTCTTTCTCTTTCATTCCCTTGAGACGCTAGTCTATGTGAACTATGCACACGTCAAACCAGCCGCTCAACTGGAATTTCTCAATTGATTCCATTCAGCATTTATTTCCCCACCGATCGGAAAATAAATCTTGAATATCTGATTACAGTCTATATGCTTTTAATGTCAATGGAATCATGACCTCCTGCAAGAACCAAGACATCCTGGCCAAAAACCCTAACCCTATCCCTACCAGGAAGTTAAATCTTGGCTGCAATGGTATCTTTCCACAAGACAATAATCTGAAACATAACTCAAAATTAACCAAGAAATGGTCCGCAGAAGTACGGTTTTGCAATGTTCATCCCAGACATGAGCCAAATTGAGAATTTGAGGTTTGAATTGAAAAGGCCAGCAGACAAATGCAGACCAAATAATCTTGAATGATAGTCAATGGAGGAGTGGTGAAAGGTCCCTCCCAATATGTTTACTGATTTTATCTCACTAGAAAACTGTGAGAAAGAAAGAAAGAAAGAAAGAAAGGTAGAGTGCACAAAGTACTGAAAACAAGGGTGTTTAATTAAAATGTTTAATTGTAAACAAATATAATTTCAGCTTTTTTTGATAATGCAATATAGCTAATTGTTTATTTTATACAGCCTTTGGTCATTTTCATTAAGGGGCTACTGTATGCAAATCATGTTCATCTTCAAATCAAATCCATAAGATCATTTTCTAATTAGTTGCCAAAGCACAGCACCTGCGCTTTCTGTATGCTAGGGGGTAGCCTTTTCAGGTGGAAGCAAATACATTTCCTTAATAATAGTGAAAAACAAAAAACAAAGTAGAGAAGGCAGTCGGGGTTACAACTGCTCAAGTGATTAGTCTGCCAGTCCATTAATGTTACTGGTACTCTCTCCATCTCCATTTTTATATAATTTAGTCCACTGGCTATCAGTAATGTGTCAAGTATATCAGTCAGCACATAAATCAGACTGTATTACAGTATGAACCAGTATCGTCACAACGCACACATCTCTAATTTTCCTGCAGCGACGAACATGGTGGATCACGCTATGAATCTATCAGGGTATCAGCTGGTAAATCACTTCACGGTATCGGTTATAGTAGAGGTCAGGGTATCAGTTATACCGTAAACTGAAAGACAGGGCTTGATATGATGAGAGCTGGAAAGAGTGAGGTTTACTTACTGTGAAAGAGTGAGGTAAAAATACTGACAAGAAGTGGAGGTAAGAGAAGGGTAAAGCAGGGGTTATATATGGACAGAGGGGGGCTGTTAACCATATCCACAATTCAGTATAAAGTCAACACAAAAGCCGGTGTGGAACTCGGGAGTGTCAATCAGCGCAGAGTTCAGAGTGCTACTCAGTGCATACTTCACTGTGCCAATTAGTATGCAGCTCGTTGTCAGGGTAGAGGGCAGTGCGTGTGCCAACCAATGAAGAGCTCATTGACGATGCGCCACTCAATGTGTGAGTCAAAGTCGCTGAATGTGCCTGTATAGCACCCAGTGTCACATTAGACCTCAGGGTATCATTCAGTTACTGCAGAGCGTTTCAGTCACTGCTGAGCAAGCCGTCTCAGCTGAAGAGGAGATCAGCGCGTCGGCACACAGCTCGATGCATCTTTCAGTCAGCGCTGCGCTCAGTGTAACTCTACTCGCACAGTTCATTGTTTCAGATAGTGTAGAGCTCGGTGTTGGTTAGTGTTACTATAAACCCTGCTGTAACAGTGAGGGGAAGCGGGACGATTGTAACAGAAGCGCCAGGACGCTCACCTGCAGCCGGCCGTCGAGCGTCCTCTGGATGGTGACGCACTTGCTGGGGTGCACTCCGTTGGTGGTGATGGCGGTGATGAGCGAGTCCAGCTCGTCCTTCTTCTCCTTCAGCTTCTTCACTAGGCTCTCGATGGCGCGCTTGGCGAAGCCCTCGTTCTCCCCGCCCTGCCGGTGGCACATCAGGCTGTGCACGATGCTGAGGCAGGCGTCGTTACTGTTGGGGGGGGTCACCGACATGCTTCTACACTGGACCTGGGCAAAGGCTCTGCGTTCAGATACACGGAGAGGAGAGATGCATGCATTAACAAAAAGCAAAAAAAAAGAGTACTTTATAGAGAATGGGGAGTCTGTATATATCAAGGAAGGAGGGAAGGACAGAGGGAGAGATAGGGAGAGAGGGCGAGAGAGCTGAGAAAAATAGATATAAATACACATTGCAGTTATAGAAACAGAGAAATTGCTGTTCATAGTTTTGCCCGCTGATTTGACATTTAACGTGCAATAGGCCTACCATGTCTTCTGGTTAATTTTATGAATGGCCTTCAATCTATGTATGAGCCATCACAGGAATAGAGAAACAATCAGCCTTGGTAGAAAATGGTCTGACAAGCATGTTCTATACCAAATGTTCTATACCACAGGTGTCAAACTCCAGGTGTGAGGGGTCGCATTGTCTGCCTTGTTTTCGGGTTGTTCTCTGCACCCGTGCTTCATTCAAGCTATTGGCAGGCAAAATAAGCCACATACCTTAATTGACAGCTGACTGAAAAGAAACCACAAAAACCTGCAGACAGTGCAGCCCCCTCGGTATTCAGTTTGACACCCCTGTTCTAGAGCACTGTAAACGCGTCTCATCACTAGCTGCCGAATAGACTGAAAAGGACTATTGGCCGGTAAAATCTGCCCAAACTCGCTTGCTCAGTTTGATCGTCATGAAGAAAACATTTTTAGGTTTGAGTTATCAAGTTAAACGACCCTAAGTAAACTATTTTAACGTCGTTGAATTTTGCAATATGTCGTAGCGTTTAATAAATTCAATTAGGGTAAACGGGTGTGTAGTATGACCAATATAGACCAACTGTTAAAATGTAAAATACAATAAGGGTTAGAGTTGAAACAGACTGAACACATAATGCGCAAACATACTATTATGACACGATTCGTGGCAAGGCATACCAACTGAAGCAAACGAGATATGTGCCGCTAAGGACTGCATAGCGTTTATATAAGTTGAACTCTCGCTTATTTTCGTGTTCAGGTTTGTTGTGAAATGAATGCAAAACATCCGTGCGATTTTCTGGTAGCTACAATAAAATACTATTCGTTAGTCTTTCTCAACACTGAACACACGCAACAGTGATGCAACAGAAGTTCCTAAGTTTGCCATATGATCATATCCATGGGTTCGCGATACGTTCAATAATATTATAATTTGGGGACGAATGCAAAATCGAAATAACGCCAGGGCGACGTGAGCATGGTAGCTCAACATGACACAATACGAATACTTCTGAAGATTGCATTCAGGAAAAGCAAGCTTTTGGGGGTAAAATTTGGCAAGCTAGCATGATCTTTTTCCATATAAATTATTTTTCACATAAATTGTATTTTTATGGGCAACACAAAGTCATGCTGTATTGCTTTCTTAAATACACACCTGCCTCTTCCCAGTCGTGTTCCCCTCTCTAGAGATACAGAACACGTCTTGGGCGGGGGGTGTAGTGAGGTTCCCTGGTTCTCTTCGGTCTCACTTGGGAAACAAACTGATCGTGTGGCAAGGGACACAGTAAATAGCCTGCTGGTTCGGACAAATGAAAAAGAGCCACCCCCGCACAAATAAAGTCGTCAGCTAAGTGTACTCACACATCTACAGAAGTAGGCTACTTGGAAACGAGCAGAAGTGGTAGCTATAGGTGAAGTCGGATTCCAACTTGTCTTCCCCTTTTCCACCTCTTTCTTCCAGTGGCCGTGCCTGTTTGTGGCTCTTATCTCAGTTGTAATCAATCTATCAGCCCCTCTGTCTCTGTTCACACATCCTGGTGCCCCAGCTGTCTCTCCTTGCAGTGCGCTCGCTACAATAACAAAAAGAAAAGGCATCGTGCGCCTGAGTGTCTCGCCGAGCTCGTCCAATCACAGCGCCCCTCTCTTTCGGGAAAGTGGCTTTCAGCCAACAATGACGGTGCTCTCACCATTGGCCGCAAGTCAGCGGAGCGGAGATTTGTCTGGGGCTGTATTGGGCTGTATTAGATTGAAAGGTCAGTATGGCTGCTTTTAAGGTGGAGCCGTATAGATTTGGCTTACCCGTCCTCATCATCTCCCTCCATTTTCTCCCCAGACTTTTTTACTGTACTGTTTCCTGGGAAATGACGACTGTTGAAGTTGAAGTTTCCTTGTATTTTCCTATATCCATTTAACTCATTTCTGTTTGAACTTTTGTTTAGTCTTACCCTGAATGCATGTGATGCATATTCAATATTAGTAAATTCCAATTTTTATTTATATTTGTAAGATAGCTAAGGGCTGGGGTATCATGTGCAGTGAAGAGGCGTCACTAGATTGGACTGATAAAAAATTGAAGGCCTGTTTTCCTGGGTTTATTTTTCAAATTGTTATTCAAGGTTAAAGCATTTGGGTTCAGTATGTGAAACCAGTGAGTGTCATGTAACTGAAAGTAACCATTTCTATCAAGAAAAGATCTTATCAGCAGACATAACCCTAATTAATTTACAGTTGGAAGCAGAGGTATTCCAATGAGAAATACTGTCACGGGCAAAAAGATAAGGTACATATTAGTGTACAACAAGCCTTGCTTCAAAAGTCACTATCAGCATAAATCTCTAGTAACTATGACCATTAAAATGTCCATTAAATAACACATATTTATCAAGCACTAGATGTTGTCAGGACCCCTGTAAGTCAGCACCATTGGAATGGACTCCAATTACAGGGTCTGTGGGTGTTGGCCAATTGACCCCCCTCCCAATATGGATGTGCCTCTGCGACCACCTAAAGCACCTGTGCCTAGAACCGGCCCTGCTTGTGTTGTTTCAAGGCTGGTTCATACTCCGTCGCTTGACTGAAATCTCTGAATGTTCATGAACATTTTAATGTCGCCCAACATTGACTATAGTGATTGTTTAATTTCAAATATATTTCATTTATTTACATTTTACATTTACATTTTAGTCATTTGGCAGACGCTTTTAATCCAAAGCGATTTACAAGTGCATAGGTTCTACCATAAGTCAGAGCATCACATCCAGAAACTAGCAAAATACACAGGAAATGCTGTTCTAAACATAGTTGTCATCAGAAGTGCATTTATTTTTTTTATTTTTTTTTTGGGGGGGGGGGGGTTAGACAAGGATAGGGATGTCAGAAAGGGGAGGGGCAGGGGAAATCAGGAGGGAGGACTAAGGTAGAGTTTGAAAAGGTGGGTTTTGAGTCTGCGTCGAAATAGGGGGAGGGATTCTGCTGTTCTGACAGTCTCTCAAGTCATTCCACCACTGAGGAACCAGAACGGAAAACAGTGTAAACCAAATTCCACAGCGACCAGCGATGTTGCTGGTTGCAGTGACGGTCCCCGACAGAGTATAAACCAGCCTTTATCCTATGTCCCAGAGTGAGTTTCCCAGCATACAGTACCTACATGATCAAGTCTCTTTAGCCTCACTTGTCCTCATAAACTGCTGTTCTTTGAACCTGACCCTGTTGGTATATGCTATACTCACATTCCAGGGATGTGCTTTGCTAATAAACTAATGGTCTGCTATATCTTTGGATGAACCATGAACCATGTCAGATTGCAGGAAGCCAATCTCATAATTTCAGCGCCATTCAAAATAGTGGTTTGGTTTTCTTTAAAAATCTGCAGGTATTTCTGACCTGAGACCCATTCCAGTCACTTGTGAGGCTAGAAAACAATAGCCTGGACATAGGGTCTCGTTATCTCTGGGATTACACCGTGTAAAAACAGCACTTACACAACTGGATACAAGCTATTCATTCAATTTCATGATGTTCTTCAATATCCAAATATGAGGGGCACAATCAATTTTAAAGTCTAGCATTACATTATTTGTAACCTGTTCTCATAAATCTTTAGATTTTGCTCGATACCGGCATGATCACTGTGTATAAAACATGACAGGTGATGGCTAAACATTCATATAGAAATCACATTTTAGATTATTGTATGCTCTTTAGATGCTCTTGGATTAAATAATCTAATAAACCTGCACGTAGACAGGTTTGTTTTAAAAGACAAGACCACAAGCAGTATTATGAACTTCTGCTCTTTTTCATTATAGTGGATTAAAGGTCTAACAGTACCCTCTAGTGGACAAAACTCTGAAGAAGCAACAACAAAAAGAGACAATTATCTTATTAAAGGGGGTAGGATCTCTCAGATGCATAATTACAATAAGACACATGGTGGCCTAGGGAATATGTGGCGAATGAAGACATTATGTTTATTACGGTGAGCTAAATAAAATGCAGGCAGAAAAGACGTGAATAATAGACATTGTGGATACCACCATACACAAATAATAATGAACTTAGACATGGTACCTGTACACTACCTTTTCTTGTACGATATATTTGTTTTCACAATCAAATTCCGACTGGTCTAAAATTATATAATTGGTCTAAACAGCCCATGTGATAACAGTGCCCAATAACATACACACATCAAAATTCAATAAGCACGCCGCATGTGACGTAACATTATAAAGTGCTCCATTTTCCAAGTATCTAACCTCGTTGACTACCATTTTGTCAAAGGTGGGACTTCGGTACCTAATGAGCGAGGAAAGGTTAAATGCGAGGCTTTGTGTCACGCAACAATAAATAATAGGCACTATCAGAAGAATATTTGAAGAAGTAGCCAACTCGCTAGCTCACAAAAAAGTAACGTTACAACGGACACCGTATGTGTTCCTGTTGCTGCATCAACAGCGACATTTGATTGCTTACAGCCACCCTGCTCTCTCTCTTTCTCTCTCTCTAGCACGCGATATTTCTGGTCATACAACACAGTAAGTGAACGTAATATTTTAATATTGCAATTAAATATACTTCAAATTTGTTTTATATTTGAAAAAACCCGTTAGCTTAGCAAGCTATGTAAGTTGCTGCTATAAATCACCAGCCAGTTGCTAGCTAGCTACCTTCTAGTTAATCTAGTGTTTTAGGATAGTTTATGATATATCATTCATTACGTTAAATAGTTGTTTCTTCGAAAGTATATTAAACTGGTGGAGTAGTTGGCTAGCTTAGTTAATATTACCTTGCCAGCTACCTCATGGAGGGACAGGGAGGAGTGGGAAGGTGTCGGAGCGATGCGGCTCTTCAGTTTCAAATGACTTGCACCTTGACCATGGCATTGCCTCTTCCCAGTAGGCTTCGAGAAATGTGCAATTGTTTTAAGCAACGGTGATTGCATCTCCACTGACATTCCCATGTGTCACGAAATTAATTTACAGCTGGCAATTTACTGCCTTCTCATCTCTGCCTTCTCTATCTCTCCTTCCCCCATAAACCTACCAGTTCCTAAGAGCGTGCCAGAACGTGAAGACTCAATGGATTCGCCCTCTTCTCAGAAAGTCATGCTGAAAAGCACCACCAAAGTGTCGCTGAACGAGCGGTGAGACGCGCCCGACTGACGAAAGAGGGAGCGGTGAATGTTGATGTATAGAGCGAGAAAAAAGGGGGAGAAAAAAAGCGTGTACTTCTGCCTCAAGTCATGTGCAGTGTGGAATGACGGCAGGAGAGAAGATACGTAAATGGAAATTCCGGCTGTACTGGGTTTATGCTCAAATAAAATGGCGGCTTGTAGCTTGTGTGAAAAGTAAGGTACAAAGCGGCACAAATGAATTGGAAGCATACTGTATGCATCCAATCTGAAAGAGTGAGCAACAGTAATGGGAGGTGACGTGACCGTTCTAGAATGAACAGTGCCTGTAAATCTGTCTCCACTGCTGTACCTTATCACAAAGCCTGTGATGGGAGAGGATAAATTAATCCGTAGCGAGAGGTACCCAAATACCCCCCTCCCCCTCTTCTCCAGCCCTCTCTATTCTTTATTTATTTACCGCAACACCAGAATATGTAGTCACCTCAATTTCACATTTTCATCTCTCAATTTAAAGCCAGATGCCCGGTCCTAGCCCAGACGTGCTTTCGTTGCTCCGCCCCCAATGTCCCCGCTATCCTGCTTCACTCAGAGAGCACAGTCTGGGCTGTAAGAGGCTGGGTGGCTGGTCTCTCCAGTCCTGGGCTGCCTCCACCACCTGCTCCCCCACTACATTTCTGAAAGCCTTCATCACTGCAGGGAGGTGGCCAGCCTGTAAGAGGCATCTCTGCTTCATTTCCTCCATTACTCCACTTTCCTTCATGTCTCAGTCTTCAACCACTTTCAACCGTCTTTGTCTTTGCTTTTGTGTGCATTCTGAATCCTTTCTAACTGTCGGGAAGGGTTTGCTCTCTTTTTGCAGTCTTTCTCTCTGCTATTACTACTACATTATTTGTACAGACATTGGCAGGTGTGTCGGGGTGGAGAGAGGGGGAGGGAGCAGTTCTCAAATGTCTCGGGGAGAGGAAAGCGGGCGTTTCATCACTTGCTTGGATGGCTGTGCTAAAACGATTTGCTTTGAAACCTTCCCGCCTCCTCCAATCCCTCCTCTCCCCTCCCTTTGCCGTCCTCTCCCCTGCCCGTCTCTGTTCCCCAAGCTTCACTGACGTGTTGAAGAACAAGCAGCCGGTGGCAGTCAGCATCAGGGCCACTGTGCAGCTGCAGCACAGCGCCAGTGCCCACAACCGTCGCCTGGCTCAGCAGATGGAGCACAGGCCGTCTGTGCTGGCCGCCCTGCAGCACAAGCAGGTGAGGGGCCGCAGGGAGGCCCAAACTTCAGCCACTGACGTAGCGTTCGGGTCCCTCCTGGGCGTGGGATCCCATTACGCATTCGGGTTTGTGAGTTGCCTTGTAGCTGAATCTTGACTGCAGTTATATTTATAGAATATTTAGATGGAGATGCATTTTATTGTATGGTGTATATTTATTATACACTCAGTGACCACTATATTAAGTGGACCTGTACACTAGCTTGCAAATATTTAATCAGGCAACTAAATGCATAAAAGCATGCAGACATGGTCAAGAGGTTCAGCAGTTTTTCAGACCAAAGTGGGGAATGGGGAAGAAATGTGATATAAATTACTTTCACCATGGAATGATTATTGGTGCCAGACAGGGTGGTTTGAGTATCTCAGAAACTGCTGATCCCCTGGGATTTTCATGCACAACAGTCTCTAGAGTTTGCAGAGAATGGTGGCAAAAACAAAAACCTCCAGTGAGCAGCAGTTATGCAGGCAAAAATGCCTTGTTAATGAGAGAGGTGTCATTAATGACTTCCTGATGTCTGTGACCCATCAACATCAACAGAGTCTGGATTATGCCGATACAGTATGGAACACATTTGTTGACTAAATGGCTTTAAGTCAATTGTTTTGCAAGTTAGTATTGCTAATAAGTGCACGAGAAATTCATTTAATTATGGTTGTCCTAGAGCAGGGCTGGTATGGTTAAGGACTGATTACTTGTGAGAAGTGTTTTTGACCTTGAGTCTGAGTCAGTGCACGCTGACAAAGGACTGCAGGACTGTTTTGGCTGCCTGGGTGCAGGCATGTTGTTCTTAGACTGTGGAACCAAGGCTTTGTGTCACATTGAAGAGTTATGATCTTGTTCTCTGCAATAGCATTCTATTATTAGTCTAGCTGAATTCCAGCTGTGGAGATTTACTCCAGTGCAGTGATTTGGTTCTGGACCCTTCCTGGTCATTGATGTCATTTCCTGCTGCGTCTCCTCGTACTCAGAGCCTGAAGCAGCGGCTGGGGAGGAGCAACATCCAGGCCAGGCTGGGCCGGAGCAGGGCCACAGGCTGGGGGTTCCCCACGGCAGGCCTGCGAGGGATGAGTCGAGGGGGCGTTAGAGGTCGAGGTGGGCGAGGTGGCCCCATGAGAGGAGCCACGTCTCTTAGAGGTGAGTTTGGTGGTGTTGTTGAGGGAGCTTGCGGTTAGGCAGACATTTGCCATTAACCTTTGCTGCTGTACTGTGCATTATGTACGCTAAACAGACTGGAGTGCTTTTTAGTATAAGCAATTTATTTTTTCCTTTTTAAATTGTAAATGATTATGTTTGTTAAATGGTTATGTTTATCACACCATGACACATTGATTATTTACGAATGCTCAGTCCTTGAAACACCCCAAAAAAAAAAAGGCTTATGGCTCCTTCACAGTTCAGGCATGTCAAGCACAGTAGAACAGCACCGGTTTCTCAACTCGCAACACTTCAGTGGTGGTGTATCCTGCCTGACGTGTCTCTCCCTGCAGGCATGGGTCAGGTGCGTGGACGGGGAGGCCCCGCACTGCTGGCTGTGCGTCGGGGCTGGAGGCAGCGGGGTGGCTTTGTGGGCCGTGGAGGGGCGCTGATGGGCCGAGGAGGATCCAGAGGGAACGGTGAGGATGATGGTGCTCATTTAATTGCTTGACAGAAGTATTATCTGGACTGACTTGTTGTATTGTTCTTGTGTTCTCCTATTACAGCAGTACATTTTGTGTGTGTGTGGCTGTGTGTCTTGTTTGTTTTCTGCAGGTCTGTGGGGTCGTGGCAGCTTTGGGGGCAGGGGCCGTGGGCGGGGCCAGGGCAGAGGGGTGGGACGTCCCGCTGTCACTCAGGAGCAGCTGGATAACCAGCTGGACGCCTACATGTCCAAGACCAAAGGACACCTTGACGCAGAGCTGGACGCATACATGGCCCAAACTGACGCAGAATGCTTTGTGTAGGCTGCTGTGGCTGCCACCCCTCAGAGACTTACTCACAGCACAGTCCAACTGAGTCCAAGCTCACTCTGACCACCGTTTACCAAGCAACCATAGTCAGCGGTTTACCACACAGGAGCATGGAAGACACTAAAAGCAAACCCCAGCAAAGACCCCTGTACCCACACTACCACCTCCAATAAAACCGACTCAGACTAAAGCTGAAACTGATACTCTTAGTATCTGTAGATTTGAATTTACTGTAGGCTCACATGCACACTGGCCAAACGCAGTAGTGCATTTAGAGCAGTTCCATTTCAGGGATAGTTTCTACCTAAATTGAACTTATGCTACGATAAGAGGGGAGGGAGAGACTGTGTGAATATAATGTCAGCCAGTCTTACTGGAACCTGAAACAAGTATTTTGGGGTGTAATGGGTTAGTAATAGGTCAACGGTACAGATTTAAAAAGGTCAGCAGTTGCTGTGCAACACTGGTTCAGAAGCTAAGTTCGATCGTTACCAGTCATTTGAGCTGATTACTTTTTCCTCTCAAAGGGATGAGCTCTCATTCCCCTGTTCTGCTTCTTCAGACCTTTTCCTCCTCATTGCTACAGGACATCTTTATTTTTTTATTTTTTGTATCGGCAGTGTCTAATGCTAAGTGCAGCTAGACTGAGATCCAGTAGCATGTTGCCTGACTATCATCCTGACTTGCAAAGGCCCTTGAAGAATCGGGCTCTCATGGATGCTGACGCAGTTGAGTTGAGGGTTGATTTGGTCTTTAAAATGTTTGAAGTCTGTGCAGCATATGCCCTCACTCATCATTCCTCCTCCCCTTCTGCAATGTGTGCTCATCAGGTCTGATCATCAGGTTCATTAGCAGTTTGTTCAAATCAAATATTTCCTCTTGTGATTAGGTGCATTGTTTCTTCATAACTAAAAATGACCAGAACTGCTGACTTTCAGTGTGACAAAGTTATATCTTGAGATGTTCAATATTAGAGATAGCTACTGGTTTTCAACACAGCCGTTTAAACTTTTTGGAGATTCTGTTGCTGTTTAGTCCTCAAACTATGCTGCCCATTCTTACACTCTTAATTTATATTTCTTTGAATATAAGGTAAAAAGTTTCGCTTGTTTGTAAAGTTATTGGATTTAAAAAAAATGTGAATTAACAATTTTGGGGTAAAAAAAGCGGTGCATATTACAATTTTTGTATTATTCATATTTGATATGAGGCTGTTCTGTATTATTTTAATAAAGACCAAATATTTGAATGGCTGTTGTCTAATGTATAGATCTCTGAATGACAAGTTGAGTGAGAGGCAGTAATGGTAAAATAATTGTGTTCTGTGGGCCCAATACACAGTTTAAAATTGAGTTTGTGCTGTGTTTCAGTTTATTTAAACCTCTTTGGAAATGTATGTATGTATCCCACAAAGTAGAATAATTGGTTAGTTGCCTGAAGAGATCTGCCTGGAGACACATTACATTTAAAAGGTACATCCTTCGTCCATATGCTCTAAGTTCATTTTTTGCATTCATGTCTAGTCTTTAAAACCTAGTAGGTCTCGGGACATGTTTGAATCGCCACTGTGAGTGAAATTACCTTTTGAAAACAAATATAGCAGAGGATGGTTTCGATCCATCGACCTCTGGGTTATGGGCCCAGCACGCTTCCGCTGCGCCACTCTGCTTTATAGAGGCTTCTATAGCCCACATGCTTTGTGTTGTAGGTGCAATGCTTCTTATAGGTAACGTTATTTCATTCATATTTCAGGAGTTCAATGGGAGGGTTCTCGTTTCGTTCGTAGTTCCGCCTCTAGAAATGTACGTCCAACCAGCGCTCAGTACCAGCATCTTTTCTCCTTTGTGATTGGCTGTCTTCCAAGGCTCGACATTACAGTTTTTCGGGGGACCGGAGGACAACGGCGAGGAGCGCAAGGAAAAGGGGGCTACTGAACATTTCTCATTGTTGGGTTCCATAAAATTCCAAAACGTCTTACGCAATGAGGTAAATTTAACATTCATATCCTGTAATTCAGCGAAAGTATATGATGACCAGTCTATTAAGTGCAAATATGAATGGCTACGCAAGTGCCTAGTTTATACTAGGCCTGAAGCCTCCGTAATGAATGGAGCCCATGTTCGGCTAACGTTTATGTAAAAGTAGATGGTATTTAAGCTGGACAGAAGCCATTGTCTGCTTCAGCGATTAATGCAGATTGCGATGTTTGGCAATGTTTTTATGAATTTTTGACGAGCGCGTTTATGTACTTCAGCCACGATAAAAATGTATAACTTATGACTTGTGTTTTCAATTACTAGATGGTTAGCCGGCTAGGTCTTTGATGCTACCTAATTAGGCCTACTGGCGGTTGCACGAGCTCGATTGGAATTGTTTAATGCTTATCTCGTTGAGTATTGTGCTTGTTAGCTAGCTACTTGTAATACTAACGAGTTGATTAATACCAGGATACATTACTTTTGCAAATTTCCGTATAAGCATAAATTGATTCAGCTACAGTATCAAATTCGTAAGCTAGCTAAATTAGCAGTGTCGTGTGTGTAGCTAGCTAACCCAGCGATGTCTTCAGTTTTCCTCACAGCTAGCTAGTTAGCAAGCTAACTATGAATGTTGTTGTTAGTATCACAGTGCACGTGGATGGTTGACTAACGGCCGAACTAGCTAAGAAATTGAATATGTAACCAGCAGCTTGGTATATGTTATTTGGCAGATTCGCTTGCTAGTGATAATCAAAGCGCAAGAATGCTCTGTGATTGAGCTAACGTTACATGTGTTTGTTATCGCGAGTCATATGTAGGACTGTATGTCAGGGTTTTCCTCTCGTATTCGTTTCGGTTGTTACAACTCATGCCGAAAATGTCTTGTGCTTTCAGAGGCGATCGGGGCCGGGGCCGGGGTGGCCGGTTCGGTTCTCGAGGGGGGCTCGCACAAGGGTAAGTATCTAAAGTGCCAGCTAGCTAACTTGGCTACTTTGGGCTTTGTCTTTTAAATTTGCACTGTGTGGGCAAAACCTAATGAACTAATATTTGTAGACGAAGCAGAGAGTAAGGTATTTCACGCAGCTTTATTAAAATGTATGCTCAGCGTTTTCTGCTGGGGCCCTTTACTTCTCATATTGTGAACCATTACATTTTGTGAAGTAAACATCTAAATTAATTGATGTTTGAAATCTTGAACGTTGTCTGACTGATACCGGGGGTTGTTTTTCAGTTATCGTCCCTTTGTCCCACACATCCCATTCGACTTCTATGTGGTAAGAATCTCAATTTTCTTGTCGAACCTGCCTTCTTGCCTGCCATATTCTAAAAGGGTTAACTGTATTTATAAAAGTCGTGTTTTGTATCGTTCATACTGTTTTTGCGAAGCAAAATATCCCTACACTTTAGTCCATTTGTGTAGAGAATGTATGCAGTAGGTCTTTGAAAGTAGGGCGCTGGTGTATACTGGTAAAGCAGGTTGTACTGTGAGATGGCCTTGTAGGCTATTCCCAGTAAATTCAGGAAGGCTTTGTTCCTGCATGGTTAAAACTGAACCCCCCCTCCCTCCCCTCCAGTGTGAGATGGCATTCCCTCGTGTGAAGCCTGCCCCAGACGAAACAGCCTTCAGTGAGTGTCTTTTAAAGAGGAACCAGGATCTGACCCCCACGTCTACTGAACAGGTATCAGTGTGTCACACAAAGCTTACAACCTATATTTGAGTAGCAGTTTGCTTTTAATATTTTAATAAAATCTAGTATCTGATTGTGCATAAGATTGTTTACTGTGACAATTGACATTAAGTATCCTCAAGTGTCCCATGTCTTGTCAATTCTGTTGTGCTGCCTGGATGTCCTGAAAAAAAAAAAAAAAAAAAATCTGTCTGGAGATTTCTTTGGTTGTTTATCTAGTGTCCATTAGGCTATTGTGTTGCTTAATTGGAGACCACACTTGTATTCATAAAATGCAGTGCAGTGCCATTGTTTTGGTTTAAGCTCCAGGCATCCACTGAAACAAACAGTTAGTCAAAGTGCACATTTTACATTTTTACTGGACAATTTTACAATCTATTTCATGTGTATACATTTGGTTACAGACCTTGTTTGTCAGCTGAATCTTTGTGCTTAATGTCATTGCGGAGGCTACTTTTAACTACGACCACTGCTGCTAGTGACCACCTGTTATTTTCACACACCCCTTCCTCTCTCTGTTAGTCCTCCATCCTGTCCCTGGTGACCAAGATTAACAATGTAATAGACAACCTCATCGTGGCCCCTGGAAATTTTGAAGTGGTGAGTGCCGGATTTCCCTTCCCTAAATTGGCATAAATTGTTCTTTATAGTCTGTGTATTTTAACAGCCAAATCAATTGCATTTCTGTAGTGCAATGGGGAAATATCTTGGGTTCATGACGATGTCGGTTTCCATTTTCTCTTTCCAGCAAATTGAGGAAGTTCGTCAGGTGGGCTCTTACAAGAAGGGCACCATGACAACGGGACATAATGTAGCAGACCTGGTTGTCATTTTGAAGATATTGCCTACATGTAAGTTGTATCCCAACATGAGCGGCGCTTGGTGTGTTTAAGTGCTGCTGGAACTAAGCAGCTGAGTGCATGCAGCAAAGCCTCCATTTTGTCCAATAATGGCAATGCTTGCTTTGACACATACAATTTCTCATCAATTTCCTGAAGTGGAGGCTGTGGCAGCCCTGGGGAACAAGGTTGTGGAGACCCTTCGCGTCCAGGACCCAGCAGAAGGTTGTAATAATTAAATTATTATTTGTCTACATCCTCTTGTGTCGCCAGGTTAAATGTTCATGCCATGCATAGATATGTTCAGCATTACATGTTGATTGGCACCACTTATTATCTACGTATGTATGTTGTGTATTGAACTATTCCTCTTCTCTCAGTGCTGTCCATGCTCACTAACGAAACGGGATTCGAGATCAGCTCTGCGGACGCCACGGTGAAAATCCTCATCACCACTGTGCCCCCCAACCTGCGCAAGCTGGACCCTGAACTCCACTGTATGTGCTAGGCTTGAGAAGTAGTTTGTCTGTAGTGAGCGAAGAATCGTTCACATTTAGGGCTACTTTGCAGTAATATAAACCACTTTATGCTGAGTGGGGATGGGTGGAGGTGGATGTGTGGGTGATGTTCTTTAGATGAGGCATGTTCATGCTCATGCTGCTGTGTAGTTGAGTGTTGCTTTGCCTTCCCCACAGTGGACATCAAGGTGCTGCAGAGCGCCCTGGCTGCTATCCGCCACGCCCGCTGGTTTGAGGAGAACGCATCTCAGTCCACGTAAGCCACTCCCCTTGCCCACAGCGTTAGTGATGGACAAGCCAAAGGCAGATTACATAGGGACTAAGTCCTTTAGATGTGTTGCATCTTTACCAGTGCTCTGTATTGCATTAGGGCATATCTAACTCCCTTGGCCTTTGGTTCTCGGTCCATTTCCATAGGTTATGTAACTTGTATCCTGCTTCCTTGTTATCAGGGTCAAAGTTCTGATCCGCCTGCTGAAGGACCTGAGGGTCCGGTTCCCCGGCTTCGAGCCCCTGACACCCTGGATCCTGGACTTGCTGGTGAGTTAGCTTTGCTCAGACGAGTTGTCGTGCGCTGTTCACAGGCAGCAGATGCTGTCTCCTGGGAGAGCTACCCAATGTGTATGGCTTTTCTGACTTGACATTTTGGTATGGGGCTAGCAGTGTGTGTTCACTGAAAAGTGAAAGTGATCCCATGTTTTTGTAAAAGGGGCAGCCTGGGTTTGCAGCACAGAGGTTGTGGGGAGAAGGGTCACGGTTTAGCACGTGCATTGCAGAGTGTGCACCTGTTTAGCCAATCCCATTTGATCAGGAAACATGCGAGTGCCAGATACAGCAGGTTCATCTGGTGCGAAGAGCTTAATACGACTCAGTGAAAATGAGTAGTAATGGGCGTCAGTGGAGCAACATGGCCTGTTCCATCAGGTCTTGTGTTTTTGATGTTGCAGTTGAAAGTGAGTGGTGTGTGCTGCTTGTTTTCCAGGGTCACTCTGCTGTCATGAACAACCCATCCAGGCAGCCCCTCTCCCTGAATGTGGCCTACAGGTAAGATCGGTGCATTTCTCAGTTGTTATTTGGTCTTCTGCTCAGAAGCTGCTATGGCCATTACTGTTCAACTTTGCAGCATCCTATGTACCACTTGGCAACCCAGAAGAGGTCTCAAGTAGGATTTGCTCATTTCTTTGGATGCTTGTCTGAAGTCTTTCTCTTGGACTCTGAGGGTGCCTGTGGGTTCATTCAGATGACCATTGGTTTACCTTTGCGTCTCTTTGCAGACGGTGCCTGCAGATGTTTATAGTAGTTTAACATGCGTCTCTTTGCAGACGGTGCCTGCAGATGTTTATAGTAGTGTAACTTGCGTCTCTTTGCAGACGGTGCCTGCAGATGTTGGCGGCCGGGCTCTTCCTGCCAGGCTCCGTGGGCATCACCGACCCCTGTGAGAGCGGAAACTTCCGGGTGCACACAGTCATGACTCTGGAGCAGCAGGTGGGGATACTCACACTCTGGTCCTCTCGTATGCAGTCAGACACTACTTACTCCCCCAGAACATTCACGTTTAGTCCTGTAACTTCGTAAAATTCTAATGCGCTGAGAGATTTCTTCCCCTTCACAGTCATAAAAGATTCTATGCACTTGTGATACCAATGTGTTTTCATTAGAGCTCAAGGTTAATCTTGCCGGCGCCAAACCACTAAATGTTACGACCAAAGGCGGCAGGATCTCTCGCATGGCTGCTGGCAAACTTCATATTCTGAATAACGATCCTTATTCTGGTTAGGGTCATATTCTGCTTATGCTGTTTGCATGCGTCAGGAAAGCTGTCACCCAATCTTAAATGCATTGCTTTCAGTTTCTACCTGTGCTTAATTTGCTCTGTGGTTCTATTGAACATCGCATCTTTCATTTGGTCTGCTACTGTGTGTGTGAATGCAAATTACTCTACCTGACCTGTGTGTGTGAATGCGTGTTACTCTACCTGACCTGTTTTTTGTGTTTGTGTGTTAGGACATGGTGTGCTTCACGGCACAGACACTCGTCAGGATTCTCTCTCATGGAGGTTACAGGAAGATCCTGGGCCTGGAAGGGGATGCCTGCTGTGAGTATGCGCTCTGAGCGTGTGCATCACCCTGTAAAATACTGTCCTCTCATCCATGTTACACACACACGCGCACACACACACACACACGCACACACTCACGCACGCACCCACCCTCACGCACACACGGCCATGAAGAATTTAACTTGGTACCCCAGGGAGAGGTTCCCCTTTGGTTTTCCAAACTGAAATCTGAAACTCTCGCTCTTGTTTGTTTCCTCACCCCAGACTTGGCCTCAGAGATGTCCACCTGGGACGGAGTGATCGTGACGCCGTCGGAGAAGGCCTACGAGAAGCCTCCGGAGAAGAAGGAAGGCGAGGATGAGGCACTAGAAGATGGAGCGGAGGGAGAGGAGGAGAGCATGGAGACCCAGGAGTGAATGTTGGGGTGGTGAGTGCGGTCCGATTGTGTACACACTTCATGTGCCGCACATTTCTGCCTGCACTTGTAAAACTATTTACCAATCAGTTTTTCCATCGTAAACAGATAGTCCACTGCACTCTTTTTGCCAGGGTATTGTATTGTGAGTTCCCATGTGATTCAGCAATTTGGGTGGCTTTTGAAAACGTATCAGGTGCTTTGTAATTTGATCCACTGGTGGACAGACTTGTCTGCATTTCATTATTTAATCGCATTGTCTGTGCCAGCCTTTGAAAGTCTTTATGAAAAAGAAAGTCATTTAGTAATCCATGAAATTATATGAACATTCCATAATTTGCAGGCATGTCATGATGCAGCACAATGAAGGCCTTTCTCTGAATCCAAAGTCTTTAATGCATATATACAGGCATGCAAAAAATAACCGGCTGTACCAAAAAGCATGCAGTCATATTTACTAAACTTTTTATATTCTCCTTTAAGGTGTCTACATGAGTTCCAGTCTTCTTTGGCATGGCATCCCAAAAGGAGAGAAGATCTTTTTTTTTTAAATGCATTTTTGTACCTGGATTGAAGGCGTTTTGTTTACGGACAGGCAGAATCACCCACACACCCAGTTTTGACTTGTTAAATATTGATGTTTTCTTATGTCTATAGGGAATTATAAAGAAATAAACTCTGTTGGGTTTTTAACTGTTCCAATCAGTTTTTTTCCTGTTGTCACTTTCTTGCCAATTTGTGTTAATCGTAGTGCATTGTGGTTCAAGGTTTCTGTGACTGAAGAGGTCATTCAAAACTGAGTGCCTAGAAACTGAACTCTTGGTGGGAGGACAGCTTTTCAGTGTTACACATTTGATTACAATACATCGTTATATACATCTTTTGTTGAATGTGGTTACATAATTTATTTTACACAATTAAAAGATGGAAACTGTGTACATATTTGAACTTAACGGCATGCATGTGTGTTGCAATATCTTTGCATATTGATAATCATGTACTATTCTTGCACTTATTTCAACCTTTGCATATTTATCATGTCTGAGATACTTTCAATAGTCATTCAATTATTCACAATTTTGAACTAGTTCACAGATATTGTAACTGAGTCAGTAGAGAAGGTTAAGAAGAGCTATCCTCATTGTCCAACCAGTTCAACCACCTGATTTCATTAGCCTCATTTTCTTTACCACGTGCGCTCTTTGGCCGTGTTCACATTCTCTTGAACGGCGCAGATTATACTATGTCACAGGGTTTCTTTTCTGTCATACAAAAAACCCTTTCAGTTGTTATACAAATCAGCGAATCTTTGCAGCTTGATGGGTTGGAAAAGGTGTTGAACACATCATTTGTTTTTTGATCTAGCCGATTATTCAGGGGACGCAGTAATCTGTACAGCAGATCTGCAGTGGACTAGGCTCAAAGTCGCTGAAATTAATACATTTTTTAAATATACATCTTAAACTGAAAGGAGCACTTGCTTGCTCCTAGCTTTTCCCACGCAGCTCCCGAAAATATGGGGGGAGATTTGTTTCAGCATTCACAAATAAGCCATACAAGGGTGACCCCAGTTGACAGCAGAGTGTGCCGATGACACCACTTTGGGCCGATGGAGAGCTTGTTGGGGTGAGAGATGACGTCAAGGCTAATAATAAAACACTTCATATCTAGATAAACGGCACTTAAAACAAATGCAGCACAAACCAGCACAAACGACAAGTACTTTGGAGTGATTTGAAGTAATTTGGGGTGGATAGTGATGTCACAGCTCATAAAATATGATAAATATATCATTAACCATACCGGCACAAAATTATAATGTTGACGGCACAAATTGGGAGAAATGCAGCACTAACGATATTTTTATTCATGTTGCGATCACTTGGGGTTCCACCCTAAGGAGGTAGCTAAATGCCATTTAACGTGTGAGTCGAGTTATTTCAACGGCTTAGCTGGGGGGGAGGGGGGGGGGGGGGCACATTGATGTTTTGGGGATATTTTGTTGCCAGTGGTCCAGGGGCACTGTTTAATCAATAGCGTAATTTGAATTCAACTCAGTACCAGGAATTTTCGGCAGTCAATCTGATTGTCTCTGTTAGGAAGCTGGGAAACATTTGAAACATTTTCATTTCAAAGCATTTGAAAGTCTCGAATACTTGCTTTAAATTACACTCAGTGACGCACGACTAGTCATCTTTATGTCATTTCTTCAATATTTATATTTCAAATCGCGTTTAGGCTGTGACGTAACAGTAGATGCCTTTCAGCTCAGAATTAAATAAATATTAATAATCCTGCTTTGGCAAGTAATCTGCTGAGTTTACTACAGATGGATGGATAATAAGTAATAGAAGATGGATATGAAAACGGGATTTTATAGCGTAATCCTCTCGGTAGGCTATTTCTTTTTCAATTTATTATATTAAGTTATTATATATAAGGAATGGAGGCCAATGGTCAAAATCTCTCCAAATGTGTTCTCTAACCTAATCACAAATAATAGGAAAAAACTCATGGCTCTCATCTGAGCCATGGGCATTAGATTTCTTTTTTTTCTTTTGAGAAATTTGAATACATTGAATCATTAATAAAGTGTAAGTAGTGGTATTATTTTTTTAGTCCAACGAGAAGATTATAGGAAGGAGATGAGTGGCTTTTAAAAATAGTATTGAAGCGAAACAAACTTTATTTTCAGGCTATTCATATGTTGCTATTTGTTATTTGTTGAAGGCCGCGAAAATTAATGCAGGAACCAACATTGCTATTCAGCTTTCGATTTACCTGCTGTGGCTTTTCATCGGACTAGGTTGCTGAATGGAAGGCATAGGCTATTATCTGGCTGGTATTTGTAACTATAAATAATGAGTAGTTGTGACCATCATTGCTCATTATGAGTGCACAACCAAATGGTAATACCAGCTTAATAAATAGGCTAAGACTACCGGTTGTCACAGCGTGTTCAATATTTATTGTTGTTGGAAAATAAAATGTGTACAATCTGGTATTTATATTAACGCTATGCATAGCCTAATTTAATATGAAATAGTTCATTTTATTGGTCTTTTTACAAGAAAAGCACATCATTTATAAAATCTTAAACAAGTTTACTGATGGAGCACTGGTGAAATGAAAAGAACAAACAAACTAATTTAATATGAAAGAGGCTAAAACAATGAAAAACCCAAGAGATTTACAACCTGTTTGTGCACGATTATATTCAGCTTTGCGTCGCCATGTCCCTTTATATGGAAATAGCCACCGGTAACGGTAAATTCTGATACCGTTGTGGCGGAATAAAATGTGGTGCATTTCAGAATTCAATAAATAATAATGTGCTGCATTTCAGAATTCAATAAATATAAAAACCAAATTTAGAAGAAACTATGCTCATTAAAAAGTTCTGGTGAGTTTAAACACGAAGTTTTAATACGGATAGCTACGCATCAAGGAAATATGAATATTGAAACCAAATTCGATTGAATTCATGCCAGAATCCGAGAGGTGGGCTATTTGAATTCCAAAATTAATTCTTGACACCTAGCTTATTTTGTCTCTGACCGAAATATTAAATAGCCCCCGTTTGTTGTTTTCGGAGATGATGTCGAACCGTTTTCTGTAGCCTAGCCCCAACAAATTTAGTGCACAATTTTCCAAAAGGGATGTTGTCATTCTAAACCACTGATTTAAACATATAATTTGTTTTAACCTCTGGGATTTTTGATTCAAACGTAACATATGCTGAAGTGCAATTCCTCCAAAATCACCATAAGTGGGTCTATATTACCCGAAGGACAAAAGTGTTCATAGCCTGGCTGATACAATTTTGCGCTATAGCCTAGTCTACACTGTAATGTATCTTGCTTTCTCTTGGCATTTGTCATATTGCAGACTAAAGGTTACGGTTATGCCTTCGTTGAATGCATGCCGGCTATTGAAGAAGACAGTGGAAACGAAGATCTGCAGGTGGATGTGGTGGGGATGGAGGATGGAGTAAGTACTGTACAGTACCGTACCGTACATTTTCATTTCAGTCATTTAGTAATGACCCAGTTTTAACCCAGGAGCCGAGCAGAGACACAGTACAACTGGGGTACCAAACATTATGACATCTAGTTGCTTTTTAAGGGTGAACATGACAGTTTAATAAATAGGCCAGCAGTATAGCATAATAAAGAAAATGGGCTTGTTACAGAAACATTTTAGCTTTGTTTCCCAGGTGAAATGCTGCTTTTGCACCATTGAGTAAGGTCCTTAATCTAAACTGCTTAATTAAATATCTGCAAAAACAGCTTGTTTGTAAAGTCAGTGTGAAGTCACTCTGTAGGAAAGCTATGCTAAATGACTAGAACTGTAATGTAACTGTCCTGCAGGAGAGCCACGCCACCTCCATTATCACGGTGGCAGAGGCAGAACCCTCCAGCAAGCTCTGCCATGGAGAGGAGGCCGTCCCCAGCATTGTCGTGATGGTGGATGTGGAGTTGGAGGATGTAGTAAGTACTTTACACAGTGCTTTCATTTTCATTTCAGTCATTTCATAATGATGGCCGTAATGTTTTTGTTTTTTTTTTGGGGGGGGGGGGGGGGGGCGTTACCTGAGGAGGAAGTTCAGTTGTCTGGTAATCAGAATGAAGTCGCTCTGCAGAAGAGCACCTGCTAAATGACTAGAACTGTAATGTAAATGTCCTGCAGGAGAGCCACAACACTACCATCGCAGTGGCTGAGGCAGAAACCTCCAGCCAACTCTGCCATGGAGAGGAGGCCATCCCTAGCACTGGTGTGGCGGTGGATGCGATGGAGTTGGAGGAAGTAGTAAGTACTTTACACAGTGCTTTCATTTTCATTTCAAAAATGTCATAATGATCACCATTGTGATGGGGGGGGGGGCGTTAGCTGAGGAGGTAATATGGTTGTCTGGTCATCAGAAGGTTTTTGGTTCGATCCCCGCCCAGGGTGTGTCGAAGTGTCTCTGAGCATGACTCCTAACCCCCAATTACCCCCAAATCCCGACAAGCTGATTGGTACCTTGCATAGCAGCCGATCACCGATCGCTGTTGGTGTGTGTGTGAGTGGGTGTCTGAATTTACCATCCAGTATTTCTCAGTTTTAATCCAGGAAACCCTATTTGTTTATTCTCCATGAAAGTGTTGTGTAATCCTTAAAGTCCTTAATCTCAACTGCTTAATTAAATATCTGCAAAAATGGCTTGTTTGTAAAGTGTGAAGTCGCTCTGCAGAAGATCACCTGCTAAACAACTAAATCTGTAATGTAACTGTCTTGCAGGAGACCCATGACACCACCTCCATCGCAGTGGCAGAGGCAGAAGCCTCCAGCGAGGCCGTCCCCAGCACTGGTGTGGCGGTGGATGCGATGGCGTTGGAGGATGTAGTAAGTATTTTACACAGCGCTTTCACTCTGGGAAACTACAAGCTTAAATGTGCTTCCTTATGTTTTTTAAGGATGAACTAAAGACCAAGATACCGTAATAGACTGCAGTGTTTATATGAATTGTATGACAACATTCATAATGTTTCCGGGTTAAAAAAATGCTGTAATTTTATTTTATTTGATACTGTTTGTATTTAATTGATCAATTTCCTGTTTTTTCCTGACTCAAAATGAGGCAGGGGCAGTACTTTAATCACGATCAAATCTTGTCAGTAATCTGAATACTTTTTAACGGGCTTGGGTGCAAAAGATTTACCTGCCCAAACACAGCGAACTCAGGAGTGATGTCTAGTCAGTCTGTGTATATCTGTTGTGCCAATAGTTGTATTTTTGATGTCTTTTCATATGGGTCAGAACTTTGTAGAGGCCCCTGAATTTGCTCTTATGTTCTCTACCATCCCTTGTTCCAGTGTGCTGCAGATGAAGAGAAGGGGGCGCTGGGAGATGGGGAAGCACCCCATCAGCCAGAGACCCCCCCCACAGAGTGAGTCTCACAGATAATGTGCTCTGGATGGAAAATGGCAAAATGTATATTTTAATATATATATATGAATATTCTATTGGTACCCCTCAGCTCAGTTAAATCCAGAAATTGTTTGATCAAAGGGAATCCAGAAAATGCTCTTTGAATGATTGATTGATTTTTGAATGATTATTTTACTATGCTATTTCTCAAACGTAATTACTTAACTTAAAATGTAAAGGCCGGTGAATACTTGAATAGATAGTTGACGTACTCAAACGATTCAGATTAATTTCCCCCATTTGATTACACTGAACGCTCAGGTTTTACAGTGATATTAACGATAAGGGGACACTCCTGTTTTTCTCAGAGGTGGGAAAGAAGAAAGCTTTCCGGAGCTGCTTCTGCAGGGGTGGAAAGCCCTCAAAAGCTTGCTGTGCTGCTGCTCTGTGGAGGAGACAGAGTGAAACACCACCCACCCTGCTCCTCCCCCACCTAAACCCACCTCCCAGCCTACCTCTACCCAACCACTCCCCAGCCTATACCTCCATCCACCCACAAGAGAGGCAGAGACCGGCTATTTACCTATCACGGTAAACCAATGATACTGCAACTGATGAGCCAGCACCGGCAACTTACAGGCCTGTGCCAATGACTGATGGGCCAGCAGTGGCCAATGAGAGACAGCATATGAGCCTGACTACTGACTCTCCTAGGCTGGCAGCTCACTCATGTGGACTAGTAACCCAAACTCCTAGACAAGCAACTCAATAGTTTAGACTAGCGTCCCATCTGCCGAGACTAGCAGACCACTCTCCTAGACTAGCAACTCACTCACCTAGACTAGCGACCCGCCTGCCATGACTAGCAACCTACCCTTCTAGGCTGCTAATCCTTTGACTGGCAGCATATTCACCTAGGCTGGCGATTGGCTTGTTGGACTAGTGATGTACCATGATGCTGATGATCAACATGGGGTTTAACATATACAGTGGGCTCCAGAATTATTGGCACATGAAGGAAAAATGGTAGACAAAGGTGATTGAGCTTGACTGCTCCGTGGTTGGATCAGAGACAGGTAGACATAATGCTGATGCTAATCAGCGGGTATAACAAAACAGTCCAATTCCTATGTTTTTGCAATACACTGAATGCATTTTGGGTTGAGATAAAAAGATGAACAGATGACAGGAGTTCAGAATTTCAGCTTTTAAACACCTGATGTTTTAAAATACTTTGAACATAGCCTTGGATCACCCAATTTTTAGGTGTGCAAAAGTATTGGAACAGAGAGTATTTAAGTAAATGAAAGTAAATAACACTTAATATTTGGTAGCATATCCCTTGCTTGCAATAACTGCATCAAGCCTGTGATCTATTGACATCACCAAACTATTGCATCTTTTGAGATGCTTTTCAAGGCTGATCCCCGGTGGAGCCACAATAAGGTCTGCACAGCCTTTGGGGCCTTTGAGCAAGGCCAAATGCCATTAATGTGAAGTGCCAGTTGAGGGATTAGCCAGCCTAGGAGGATAGGTTGCTAGTCTAGGCAGGTGAGTTTCTAGTCTAGGTGAGTGAGTTTCTTGTCTAGGAGTGTTTTGCTGGTCTAGGCAGGTGGGTCGCTAGTCTAGGTGAGTGAGTTTCTTGTCTAGGAGAGTGGTTTGCTAGTCTAGGCAGGTTGGACGCTAGTCTAAACTAGTGAGTTGCTAGTAGGGGAGATTGAGTTCCGAGTTAACGTGAGTGAGCTGCAGGCCTGGGAGAGTCAGTAGCCAGGCTCGTGCTGTCTCTCATTGGCCACTGCTGGCTCATCAGTGGTCGGCACAGGCCTGTCAGTCATCGGTACTGGCTCATCAGTTGCTTTTATCGTTGGCCTTCTGTGATAGACTACATATATAAATTCAACTGGGGCAACATGGCTCAGGCAGTAAGAGCAGTCGTCTGGCAGTCGGAGGATTGCCGGTTCGATCCACCGCCTGGGCTGTGTCGAAGTGTCCCTGAGCAAGAATGCTCCTGATGAGCTGGTCGGCACCTTGTGTGAGTGTGTGTATGAATGTTTATTAATCCTATTAATATTTATATATATATATTCAACTTGTTGGAAAACAGTTTGAAAATTCTTTGTTTTAATAAAGTAAAAGCTTGGTGAATCCAGCATTCGTGTCGTTTGCATTTTTCATCCGATAATTGTCTAGTAGTAATGGTCTATATTTTGTCTAGACTAACCACATATGGCACCATTAATATGTAATAAATGCCCGGGAAGAAATGGATAAGAGCGCGTGCTAAATACGATAATTTCATGGTACCTGGAATATACAACGTTATATTAAAAGTTGTTGCTGATGCATTTATAACAGCATGCCCCGGCTGTGCTATAGATGTACTCCTGCATGGCTCACAGTCTCTGGTTGCTAGTGGAATGTGCCAGAACTATACTGCTTTATAATCCAAGACAGTGATTTAAATGGCGTATATGTGGAGTCATCATCAGTTAATCGAAAAACACTGTGGAAAAAGGGTGCTAAAACACAGATTTGTTCATAACTTTCAACTTTTCAAATCGGCGTGCCACTCACATCCAAGAAGCGGGTTGCTATAATACATAAGTGAAAAAAAGTAGATTTGTTGTTTTTTGTTAACCTACTTTTGGCACGCTGAAGAAGGACGTTTTGCTCGAAATCAGCTAGCACTGAGTGATGAGTGAGCACCTGCGTAACTTTCACATTCTTTGAGGATATGACACTGAAGGTGTGATCCATCTTTGGTCTTGCGTTTCATTATTTTCTGGTTGTTGTATAATGTCAGATGTTTGGGTTTTCATCAGATATCGTAGTGGAATGCCGTCTGACAAGAGATTATTAATTATTAAATTAATTGCAATGCATCATATTAAAGGCAGTTAAGACCATTTCTGACAGAATCACGGTAAATAATCCCTCAAAGCATGACGTGTAGGCTAATTAAGCCAATTTAGCAGCGTAATTACTTCGGGGTTGCAGGTGTAGTTGAAACAAAATTCACACATGGTTCCCCAGGACCGGGTTTAAAAACCACTGGTCTAATTGGAAAGCTTAAATCGCCACTCGTACATTTTATTTGTCGTGTCATGGCCGAGATTCACCACAGAGGGTCGCTGTCTTGACATCCAAAACGAAGCAAATTCCATCCAAATTCTGCATTGACTTCGTTATTTTTGTACCTTCCTAATGATACACATATTCGATGACTTATTATATCCCAGTCATTTTGTCTGGGGTCAACGAAATAATGAATAATTCTGTCATGAATTATTGTAGGCCTCCTGGTCAGTAATAGTTTAAGGTGGGGGACGGGGTATATTGATTCTATGTAACTATTTTAATACGAACAGAATTCATCCATTCATCTTTGCTTTAAAACTTGTGTTTAAGATCGACGTTTAGCCTGCCTGTCAAACGACCACACACATCAGCTGGAATTTAAATTCGTAAGTGACGAAAACCCGTGACGTGATTACAGTTACGCTGCGAATATTTCTGCGGTGCTCTGTCTGTTCACGTTTCTTCAAGTTCTATCATTGTAAGCGCATGCTAGCGGGCAAGGCAGGGCTAATTGATGAACAATCGACGATGTTTCTCTTTCTGTATAGGGTATGTACTCAGTGACCACGTTATTTGGTAGCCTACTCCTGTTGTTAACGTAAATACCCATGTCACAAAGTTCCCATGAATACGACAGTTACATCAGTTTACTCCAATGGCCTGCACAGTCCCCACACACCTTTGGGATGAGGTGGAATGGAATGTTCACAGCAGGAATGTGTGGCCAAAGAATCTCCAGGAACTGCATGATGCTATCAAGTCAGCACCTTGTTGAATCCAGGTGAGAAAGAATTCAGGCTGATCTGGAGGCAAAAAGGGACCCTGTCCTGTCCTTGACAGGTACAGCTAATGAAGTGGCGACTGAGTGAACATGCTGTAGCCCTGAATTCCATCACCGACAAAGGTTAGGCACAGCTGGGTACTAGGGATGGGCAGATCGATAATGCAGTATCGAGACTTCGATATTCACAAGCTACTCATTTGTTATCGATCCCTTTAGAGAAATATCGATATTATATTATGCAAATAAAAAAACGTTGGTGACTTGATTACGTTCAAACGTTTTCAGTACTTTTGTGTAATGTTTTGCCAATGGAAAGTTCTGAGCTGGCCCGTGTGTCACATGACTCTAAATCTGTGACATGATTGGCCACTGTGCGCACACACACCCACCAAGCTAACCTCCCCCTCCCCCTACTTGCCTTGCGGCTTCTCTTTGTTGGAATGTTTACATTATTAAATACTTAGCCACCAAAAACCAAAAAGTTAACAGCCAAGTGGTGTAGGAGACTGTAATGCCTCCTAAAAAGGAACATCTATTCATGGAGCAAACTCTGAAAGAAATGAACGAACAACTGACAAAACTGACGCAGGAGGTGAGTGAAGTATCGGCTAAACAAACAGAGTACGTTTAAGGTAAAGGAAAAAGAGGCGAAAATAACTGTTCTTGAAGAAAAAGTGGAAAAGCTACAGAAACTTGAACGAAGAGTCGAAGACCTGGAAATATTCACAAGAAAAGAGGATGTGATCATAAGTGGATTGGAGGTTAAGCCGAGATCCTGGGCAGCAGCGGTTTCGAGGAAGCCGGGTGAGGAAAACCCCACTCTGGAGGAACAACAATCCATCGAAATGCAGGTAGAACATTTTTTGCATTCCAGGGAAATATTCTTCGATAAGCGAAACATCTCTGCCTGTCATATGCTCCACGAAGAGATCAGAAAGCAAAACCTGCAATCATAATGAGATTTGTAAACCGCAAACACAAAACAGACCTACTCCTGCAATGGAAAAAGCTTGTTGATACTCAGGTATTTATCAATGAACATCTCACACCGAAGAATGCAGAGATAGCCAGAGAGGCACGACAGCTGAGGAAGAAGAATAAAATAAAGTCAACATGGACTGTAAAGTGCTAATACGGTTGAACGGGTCCACACCCGCTGATGAGAAGGTGAGGATGGTAAGAGAGATGGCCGACCTGGACGAATATAAATGATGAAAGTCACTCTTTTTTCCAGCATGTCTGGGGCTCACTGGCAGTCGAAAATAATAATTGCCTTGTTTTGCCTAATCTATCCCTGTTCATTTTTTACACATATTTTGGATGAACTCTTTACTCGTTTCCTTTGATTACGACAACAATCAGAAATAATAACTCTAAAGGAAAACCATGGATAACAGATGAACTAAAGAAGCTATCCCGTAAAAAAAACAACCTCTATAGGAAATCCATTATAACCCCCACCCCCATAAATATTGAAACATACAAGAAATGTAAAAACCAATTCACAACCCTAGTAAGAAAAACAAAGAAAAAATTATATTCTGATAAATTCACATTAGCATCAAATGACATCAAGGCAACATGGAACCTCATCAATCATCTTATGAAACGCAATGAAAAATCATCAGCTACTCCTATGGAAATGAATGATACTAAGGGATCTCTTTCCAACCCAACGGATATTGCTAATGGTTTCAATGATTTCTTTGTAAATGTTGGTCCTCTAACTTTAAGAACTCTAATGTTGATCCTTGTGACTCGATCAGGGGTCAGTATTCTTCACTCCAAAATCTCGATCCTCCAACTTCACAGGAAGTCCGAGACATCGTCATGTCTCTAAAGAACTCAGCTCATGGTCACGATGGAAGCAAGAGTATCCTTATCAAGGAGACAATTGATCACATCATCACACCTCTTACTCATATTCTTTCTTTATCTCTTCTGTCTGGCACCATCCCCCACAATCTAAAAATCGCAAAAGTCATACCCATATTCAAATCAGGTGATTCTAAGGAATTTAGTAACTACCGTCCTATATCAATTCTTCCTTGTATCTCTAAAATCTTAGGAAAACTGATCTATTCTAGACTATCCAATCACCTTGCAGTAAATAATATATTATACAAACACCAATATGGATTTCGTAAAAAAATACTCTACCGAGTATGCCATAATACAGCTCGTTAATTATATCTCATCAGCTCTTGATAACAAAAAATTTGCCCTTGGTGTCTTCCTGGATCTAAGCAAAGCCTTTGACACGGTATGCCATGCTATACTGCTTGCCAAGCTCAAAAGATATGGAGTGAAGGATACTGCCCTTAAACTGTTAACCAGTTACCTTGTCAATAGAGAGCAATATGTCCATCTAAATGGTGTTTCCTCAAAGAAATCTCAGATCACATTTAGTGTCCCCCAGGACTCAGTCCTGGGTCCTTTATTATTATTAATCTATATAAACGATATGGCCATGTCATGTACAAATCTCCTTCCAGTTCTGTTCGCGGAGGACACAAATCTCATAGCTTCCCACGATGATTTTCACTCCCTGATCAGAATTGTTAATAATGAACTATCTATTGTAGCGCAATGGTTCCAACAAAACAAACTAACCCTCAATGTGAAGAAGTGCAACTTCATGATCTTTTGTAACATAAATAAACACTACCCAAAAGCCAAATCTAGCCAAAATTCTCATAAATAATGCTGAAATCAATCGAGTCCAGCATACTAAATTCTTAGGCATCATTATTGATAGTGATCTCAAGTGGTCTAATCACATTGACCTAGTTACCAAAAGATCTTCAAGGATGCTGGGCATATTGAGGAAAGTTTGTCCCTTAGTTCACTCTTCAGCTCATCTTACTCTATATTACAGCTTCCTGTTCCCTTTCATTAATTACTGTAACATTATCTGGGCAGCGACCTATCCTACATATCTTAATAAACTACGTACAGTACAGAAGAAATACTTAAGGTTTATCTCCCACTCAAATAGATATGCACCATCCGCCCCCCTTTTTAAAAAATATAACATATTGCCGATTGAAAAAGTGAACACCTACCAGATATGCATATTCATCCACAAATTCATGTACAGAAAACATGAACTTCCAGACACCCTTCAGAATCTATTTATTTCCACCTCCAATGTCCATTCACATCAAACGAGACACAGCAACAATAATCTACTCCTATCGTGCTCACAAACATCAAGACACCAGTATAATCTTTCCTTTAGAGGCCCAAAGCTGTGGAGTGAACTAAGCCCTCAACTGAGATCTATGTCCTCACATACTGTGTTTAAAAAACATTTGAAAAAATATCTAATGTCTACCTAAACTGCTACTCAATATTTATCGCAGTTATTTGTTTCTCTTCTTCTTGTATCATCCCATGTTTAGTCATCATCCTACGTTGTCTGTTTCTTTTTTCTCATATCATCCTATGTTCAATCATCATCCTATGTTGTCTGTTTCTTTTTTCTCGTATCATCCTATGTTCAATCATCATCCTATGATGTCTGTTTCTTCTTTTTCGTATCATCCTATATTCAATCATCATCCTATGTTGTCTGTTTCTTCTTTCTTATGTCATCTTATGTTTAATCATCATTCTATGTTGTCTGTTTCTTCTTTCTTATATCATCTTATGTTTAATCATCATTCTATGTTGTCTGTTTCTTCTTTCTTATATCATCTTATATTTAATTATCATCCTATGTTGTCTGTTTCTTCTTTCTCGTATCAACTGATGTTCAATCATCAAACATTCTATTTTCTTTCTCGTATCATCCTATGTTGGATTTGGATTGGCTACATTTTATTTCGCCCGCTAAATGTACTAAATGTAATAAGTGTTGGCTAGGTGTGGAGCTCTGTACAAGTCTGTAAGGGCTTCGCTCCCACCTTGCACAGATTTGTACTAAAATTTGTGCTAAATAAATAAACCTAAACCTAAACTTCCGTATGGACCGCATAATCAAATCATTAACGGTTGAGATAATGGCGGAAAGAAAACGCAGTGTTGTCTGGTGCTACTTTTCACCACTTGATAAGAATTTAGGGTGCCACCCCTAAAATCTGATTGGTCACCCCAGTGCCACCCCACAGGTTGTCAGTCGGTTTTAACAAAGACGTTTTGCGTTTTGCCGCCACTGTCTAAAAGCTTCAAAATCTGCCCGCCTGTCAGAAGCGCCAATCTGATTGGCCACCCAATTGCCACAGTCATTGGCTGTTTTGGCAGTCAATCTATTTTTAAAACGGCACCGTTTTTCCCGTTTGCAAGGCTAGAAAATGTGCGGCAAAAATCGTGAGCGGAATTTGAAGCTTTATTTTGCTCTTGTCAGGGTGACAGGTTAAACATTTTGAATCTTATGGTTGAAATATGAATATTAAGGTTATGGTTGAAATATCATCATTAAATAACATCAAGCTAGCTAGCTAGCTAGCGTTAGCTGACTAGTGACTGGAAGACTAGTGACTAGATAATTTATTTCTTGTTGAAAATAACTATTTGAATGCTGTGTTTGTTTAATATAATATACCCCCCTTGTGTCCTACTAGCTAACTAACTAGTCAACTAAATATATATAGCCAAATCGCTAATTTATCTAGTTAGTCAGACGGTGTAACATTAGTATTAAATTAGCGAGCTAGTTAGATAGTCAGACAATAACTGTCGCTAGCTTACGTTAGCAGAATGCCAGCGCGTATTATCGACCTGCTACGCGCGATAAACAGCAGAACATTAAGGTATTTACTACTGCCTTTCCACAAAAGAAAACTGTGACATGCCTGCAAATAAAACAGCCATTAGGAAAGTTAGCTAGGTTGCAAACCAAGAAGCTTTATTGTCGTGCTGTATAAATGAATCGTCGCGATGAAGGAATTCCTGGATTCCAGTGTTCTATGGGAAATGCCAGTGGTCCAGGGGCACTGTTTAATCAATAGTGTAATTTGAATTCAACTAAGTACCAGGAATTTTTGGCAGTCAATCTATTGATTGTCTCTGTTAGGAAGCTGGGAAACATTTGAATCATTTTCATTTCAAACTATTTGAAAGTCCCGAATAATTGCTTTAAATTACACTCCGTGACGCAACACCAGTCATCTTTATGTAATTTCTTCAATATTTATATTTCAAATCGAGTTTAGGCTGTGACGTAACAGTGGATGCCTTTCAACTCAGGATGAAATAAATACTAATAATCCTGCTTTGGCAAGTATTCTGCTGAGTATACTACAGTAATAGAAGATGGATATGAAAACTGGATTTTATAGCATAATCCTCTCGGTAGGCTATTTCTTTTTCAATTTATTATATTAAGTTATTATATATAAGGAATGTAGGCCAATGGTCAAAATCTCTCCAAATGTGTTCTCTAACCTAATCACAAATAATAGGAAAAGACTCATGGCCCTCATCAGAGCCATGGGCATTAAATGTTTTTTGAGAAATTTGAATACATTGAATCATTAATAAAGTATAAGTAGTGGTATTATTTTTTTTAGTCCAACGAGAAGATTATAGGAAGGAGATGAGTGGCTTTTAAAAAATTTTAAAAGACTCCGGAAACGGCAATTCTCAGAAGTCGTCCAGGTCAGATTGAAATACAATTTTAACCACTGGTAAAATCAGAACCATTAATAACTAATGCATTCAGGCGCTTCAAACACTTTATTAACTAATGTTGAAAAGAGCATTAAATAAATAAATATATTTTTCAGTCATCATCTCTCTTGTTGCTCTCTTACATTACAGCAACATGACCAGTCTCCAAAAAGGACCAGGACCACTGTCCACCCTGGAGCCCTGGAGGGAGTGGACCAGTCTCCGACCAGGACCACGGCAGAAGACAGGCCACAAACACTTCATGTACGTATTGAGAGCGTATGACTAATTCAATATATTTGTTTACCTATTCACTTGCATTATGTAGTAGTTCACTTTGAAATATCTGGTTTCTGCTAGGCCTCTACAATCAGGGGGCTGTTCCACAAAGCTGGCTAACTGGGTAAGCCTGGCTTCTGTACTGAATAAAATCCAGAACAGCTCTTTTTACTTTAGTCCATGTTCCAGATTTGAAAGAGTTCTGGGTTTTATTCAGTTGGCCAGCTTTATGAAACACACTCCAGGACTGTTTACTTCAAGAAGGGTTCCTGCCTGCCAGTCATAGCATACTGTATGTATGGCTGATTGACTCCAAGTCAATGACAAGGACAAGAGAAGCATGGGGGGTTGTTTTAATTGATTTCAATTATATTTTATTTCTCAAAAAGGATGCACCAGTGATGAAGGCCATTCATCAGGCCTGTGAGTGGCTGGGCCACAACAGCCACCTCTTCCAGGGGCACGTCCTCTGACCCAGGATACTGGACATGGAGGAGGTGGATGCTCTGCTGGCCCTGACCACATATGACATTTTCATGAACAACTTCTTAGGAGGTCATGAGGATGAGGATGAGGACGAAGTGAGGTCCCCATTTGTCTTCATCTTCAGTCAGAAGGACGACATGGAGCTTTTTATGTGTGAAATTATGGACAAAAGGGAAATCCGGGTGTCTGCTGTCCTTCATTAGGGAAATGTTTATGTTCAGTATTTTTGTATCATTAAATCCAATATTTCTCATTGTGTGTTGTATTATTTACTGATACAGGAGGTACCATGCAATTCCGGTTTTCTAACTTCAAAAAGATGTAAGTGGGTTGAATGTGTTTATCTGGGCCTCTATTCTCAACACATCTCAGAGCAGTCAGTATTTATTAGATTAGCTTCTCCACTCCTACAGAGAGTCAGTACATGTAACAAAAAGGCACAATCAGGGCCTACTTACAGTAGGTACACATAGTACGCAAGATTAATCAACAGCGAATTCTACAATCTAAGCTGGGCAGCAAAAAAAGGCACATTCAGGTCTTGCAGTTAGGTACACCGAGTCAGCAATACAAACATTCCACAAAGTCTACACTCAAGCTGTACTGTGTCAAATCAGGAGTATGTCATGTTAATGAAACTAATTACAGTAGGTACAGCGTACACAGACATGACAGAGACAAAAAGATAGTCCACAATCTCAAGTTGTCCGTGCTGGTCAAGAACAAATCAGGAATGTGCCAAGTCAATGAACAATGATAAGGTGGACTGTAAGATGTTAACTGTCCTGTTCAATAAACATCTGGGCACCAAAACAAACTGTCTTAGCTCCCTCCAAGCTGGCTCAGGTCCATGGTGTCCAGACAGTCAGGGGATGCATTGAACAGGCTGGTGGCAGTTGGAATAAAGGACCTACAGAAGAGTTCCATAGCGTGGCATTACCCCTCACGCCATGCACACGCACACACGGAAAGACATACACAGCCCCCCATGTTAAGTGTATGATGATGATGATGGTGTCATGGCAAGTGAATGTGTGAGAGACAGCACACTAGTGTGTCTGCGTGTAGCCTACATATGTTCACGCTTGAGTGTAGGCTACTTTGAGTGTGATGTGAAGTTATTCTCCACAGAAATTGCGACTTTCGATTCAAATTGTGACTTTTGATTTTGATTAACCCCCCCTCAACTGCATCCGTGACCATTTACTCTTGACCTACACACTTACAATAACTTTGCACAATTACAATTGTCTGTATTATATTCATATTCGTGTAGGCTTTATTTTTAGGTTTAGGTTAATCTGATGAATTCATATTTATATTTTGTTTAGTCGGGAACTTACGAACTGATAAGCCACTGTGGAGAGGAGCAAGGACCAATAATTCCAATGTACATGTACATGTTGCATATGACGCAGTATATGCACCGCAAATGCTCGTAAACAACTTCCTTTTTCATTCATTTCAATGCCATTTAAATGCTCATAAACAACTTCCTTTTTCATCCATTTCAATGCCATTGAAATGCTCATAAACAACTTCCTTTTTCGTCCATTTCAATGCCATTTAAATGCTCGTAAATAACTTCCTTCTTCGACCATTTCCACGCCCCTGGAGATCACCGCCCCTGGAGGTGTTAGCTCTGCATCGAGCACCACTTGTAATGTTTTGCCAATGGAAAGTCCTGAGCTGGCCCGTGTGTCACATGACTGTAAATCTGTGACATGATTGGCCACTGTGCGCACACATTACCATGGACCGCATAATCAAATCATTAACGTTTGAGATAATGGCGGAAAGAAAACGCAGTGTTGTCTGGTGCTACTTTTCACCACTTGATAAGAATTTAGGGTGCCACGCCTAAAATCTGATTGGTCACCCCAGTGCCACCCCACAGGTTGTCAGCCGGTTTTAACAAAGACAGTCTTTTGCGTTTTGCCGCCACTGTATAAAAGCTTCAAAATCTGCGTCAAAAGCCCGCCTGTCAGAAGCCAAGCCAATCTGATTGGCCACCCAATTGCCACAGTCATTGGCTGTTTTGGCAGTCAATCTGTTTTTAAAAAGGCACCGTTTTTCCTGTTTACAAGGCTGGAAAATGTGCAGCAAAAATTGTGAGCGGAATTTGAAGCTTTATTTTGCTCTTGTCAGGGAGGCAGGTTAAACATCTTGAATCTTATGGTTGAAATATGAATGTTAACGTTTGAATGTTAAGGTTATGGTTGAAATATCATCATTAAATAACATCAAACTAGCGAGCTAGCTGACGTTAGCTAGCGTTAGCTGAGTAGTGACAAGCTAGTTATTTTCAGGAAGAAATACATTACTTGAATGCTGTGTTTGTTTAATATGATATGCCCCCTTGTGTACTACTAGCTAACTAACTCGTCAACTAAATCTATATAGCCAAATCGCTAATTTATCTAGTTAGTCAGGTGGCGTAACATTAGTGTTAAATTAGCTAGCTACCTAGATAGTCAGACAATAACTGTCGCTAGCCTACGTTAGCTAGAATGCCAGCGCGTATTATCAACCTGCTACGCGCGATAAACAGCAAAACATTAAGGTATTTACTACTGCCTTTCCACAAAAGAAAACTGTGACATGCCTGCAAATAAAACGGCCATTAGGGAAGTAAGCTAGGTTGCAAACCAAGAAGCTTTATTGTCGTGCTGTATAAATGAATCGTTGCGATGAAGGAATTCCTGGATTCCAGTGTTCTATGGGAAATGCCAGTGGTCCAGGGGCACTGTTTAATCAATAGCGTAATTTGAATTCAACTAAGTACCAGGAATTTTTGGCAGTCAGTCTATTGATTGTCTCTGTTAGGAAGCTGGGAAACATTTGAATCATTTTCATTTCAAACCATTTGAAAGTCCCGAATAATTGCTTTAAATTACACTCCGTGACGCAACACCAGTCATCTTTATGTAATTTCTTCAATATTTATATTTCAAATCGAGTTTAGGCTGTGACGTAACAGTGGATGCCTTTCAACTCAGGATGAAATAAATACTAATAATCCTGCTTTGGCAAGTATTCTGCTGAGTATACTACAGTAATAGAAGATGGATATGAAAACGGGATTTTATAGCATAATCCTCTCGGTAGGCTATTTCTTTTTCAATGTATTATATTAAGTTATTATATATAAGGAATGGAGGCCAATGGTCAAAATCTCTCCAAATGTGTTCTCTAACCTAATCACAAATAATAGGAAAAGACTCATGGCCCTCATCAGAGCCATGGGCATTAAATGTTTTTTGAGAAATTTGAATACATTGAATCATTAATAAAGTATAAGTAGTGGTATTATTTTTTTTAGTCCAACGAGAAGATTATAGGAAGGAGATGAGTGGCTTTTAAAAATTTTTAAAAGACTCCGGAAACGGCAATTTTCAGAAGTCGTCCAGGTCAGATTGAAATACAATTTAACCACTGGTAAAATCAGAACCATTAATAACGAATGCATTCAGGCGCTTCAAACACTTTATTAACTAATGTTGAAAAGAGCATTAAATAAATAAATATATTTTTCAGTCATCATCTCTCTTGTTGCTCTCTTACATTACAGCAACATGACCAGTCTCCAAAAAGGACCAGGACCACTGTCCACCCTGGAGCCCTGGAGGGAGTGGACCAGTCTCCGACCAGGACCACGGCAGAAGACAGGCCACAAACACTTCATGTACGTATTGAGAGCGTATGACTAATTCAATATATTTGTTTACCTATTCACTTGCATTATGTAGTTGTAGGGACTACAACTTCCACATTCCCACAGGAGAATTCTGCGACGTCCACCACGAATGACGTCTAACTTGGTTCAGCCAATCCCGTAATGGCGGGAGCAATAAACGGTCCCGTATAAGAGCAAGACACATTCTTGGGATCTCTCTTCTGCTTCTTCTGTTCTTCTGCTTGTTCTCTTCGACGCACCCTTTTTGGCCAGTCGCTTCAGCTCATCTGCTCCGAGACTCGGACAGAGGCTGAATGCTGCACAGCGCACTACCAGGCCTACGGACACACCCAGTTACCTCGCGGTAACTACGTGGCCTATAGTGAGTGGAAATTGTTGTACGCGGAACGCTACATCAGTTTACCCCAATAAAGCTCAACAACGAAACAGCAACGAACTTTTACACCTGGAAAAGGACCAGCGGATCAGACGACAACGCGCTGCTAAGACGGGAACACCCCAGCCTGCGCATCTCTCCCGGACACCATTCACAGCACCATCGCCGCTTCTACAAGGACAGCATGTCTTTTGGATCCAGCAATGCGTATGGACTCAGTAAGAAAACAAACATTCAGGCATAGCCAGTGTTTAGTTTAGTCTTAACTGTTTTTGTGAATCTGTGTTTCAATATTTTCCATCCAACCATTGTAATGTGTTTGGTTAGCTACATATATATGTACGTGGATTGATTCGCCGTCTTTTGCGCATATATAGAGTAAAACTACGCAAGTAGTCCCTTCTCACAGCTAACTCTAACTCATTACCACACCCAGAACTCTAGCGACACGCGCGCTTGACCGCGCCACACACACGCACACGCACATACCCAACTAAATTTCCTTACTAACTTCCCGTTAGTTTATTTGTTATGTGTTTGTATGTTTGTTTAATAAATATATTTTATTAAACCCCGGTGTCCGTTTTGGAATCGCATAGACATGAGAGCCGAGTTAAAGCAGTCTTTCGAAGAACTTCCAACCTTCAGGTTATCGGTATGTTTAATCATTAAAATTGGTTATTTTAATTATTAATTAAAATACTAAATTTGTGGTTAGATATTTCTGATAATAGTAATTTTATGAGACTGATTACTTTTTGCAGTTATACTGCTACACAACGTTTAACTGGCGCCCCGGTTTCGTAGAGAGTAAAATCCCTGCGTTATTTGGCGGCCCGTGCGAGGACCCTACATAATTTGGAGTCCCGTGCGAGGACCCCTACATATTTTGGTGCCCCGTGTGAGGAAGACTAGCTTTGGCTCAAATTTCATGTCTTGTGACTTCATAACGAATTCCCCATCCTAATTTGGAGCTCTGCGTGAGAAAGACGAGCTTTGGCTCATGTCACGTGCCTCCAGAACGAATTCTCGGCATTCTTTCTCAGCTAAATTGCCACCAGTGCAATCTTTTGAAAATACCGCTAGATGTCACCCTTGTACCATTTTTGAAAGCCTGCATGAGCCGCTTTCTCAATATACTGCCCCCTCGTGTAACATTGTGGCATTACATTCGTAATCTTACACGGTAGTTTGTTGATTGGCATTTACCTTCCGGTATAATACGTATTATCAATAATAGTATTATTAGCCGCACTGTATTATTAATTATAATTACTTGGTCAAAGTAATTTTAATAATTAATTGAATTTTACATTTAAATCCAAATTTAATTGTAATTTCAACCAATCCCATTCTGGTATTTAGGATTAATGTGATCAGCATCACAGTTCCTATTTTACGGTCTGAATATCCGCCATATGTTTGTTCATTTTGCTGTTGTTGCATTGCAGTACCGCTAGTGCAACTCGAGTCCCTGTGTGATGCTATAGCTACCTTGTACTATAGTTATAGAGAATATTCAAAGAGCGTTTTAAATTCTTTATCCTTCATCACAACTTGTATGTTGGATTGTGATATTGGGAAACAATTCATTGCCAACTGTTAGGAGCTCAAGGCCCTTGTCAAATTGTTAACTTCAAGAGTACCCTCTTAAGTTACTGATTTTAGCTTTTAGCTTTATTTGGCTTGAGATATGGAACCCATATCTATTGATGAGTACCTTTCCTTTTTAGCCCAAGGTTTAGCACCTGGCTACATAGCTTTCCTGAATCAGATGAACCTCACTGATTGTAGGAAAGAAATGTTCTCATTAATCAACGAGAAAGGTCACTCCCCCAACCATTCAAAAGACCCAATTCTAAGTTGTCTGGTCTTGAATTTTGCCAGACAGATTAGTCTTGCTCTTCAGAGCAACAAAAACTTAGACTCAGAGATGGCATACCACAGAGGACAACACACCAGTGTTTTACTTGAGCTTCAAACTGTTGGCAAGAAAGCAGTACAATACTTGCGTGATCTGCATTCAGCCGAATCAGATCTTTGTTCCTACAGAGAGGAATTATTTCAGTTGAAGAGTAGATGCCACAAGCTACTGCATCCACTCTCTTCTGTAAGCCTGCTTTCTCAGGCTTGCCCAACTCCAGCTTCTCCTGCTTCCTCCTTACACCACAAGGCAGGGGAAGGGGGGTCACAAATTGATTCGGGTTTGTCAGATCCCGGTTCCACAACTTGCTCTGATGGACACTCGTCAGTCTCCTCAGATTGCAGTGCTGTTGACCACCCATGCAATGGTTTGCCCACCTCTTCCCTGGAGAGGGAAAGGGGGGACTCCATCCCAACGGTGGTCCATCTCCGCAAGGGAGAAACAGTCAGGCAAGTACAGGACTGCACCTTCCATGCCCACCCCTCTCGTGAGGAGGTCAGGGAACCCTCCCGTGGACACGGTAGAGGAGATCTAACGTTATTAATTGGGCACACAAAAAGCAACGCTAATCCCGCTAGCTTTCCCTTTATAACTGAGAGGATAGGTGACAGCTCTGTACAGTACACTGACAGCGACAATTCATCTTCTGCCAACCATTGTGAGAATGACAGTTTTGTAGCTCCACCCTCTAAACCAAACCGAGGACGTCGAGCTCCGCATGAAACGCATTCACATTCAAATGTGATTTCAGTCTCTCCTTCTCCAAACAGGCAGACTAGTGCAACTTCACATGGTCTTCGCTTTGAGGAGCTAGAGGCCATGGCGAAGTATGTCCACACATTTGACCCGAAGGACTCCGAATTTAACATTCAGAGTTACTTGAGGGAAGTTGACTACTGTCTCTCGGATCTGCCCAGGGCAACCGATCGAGAAAAGGTACGACTTGTATGGAAAACCTCAACCAGAGAGATCCATACATTTATGGAACAACTTCCACCACAGGTTCGTTCCAGCTATCCCAAGGTTTGTGAAGCGTTGGTAGCTGAGTACCTGCCACGGTTTGATCAGGCCACAGCCATGATCAAATCTGTGGAGGTTAAACACAGCCGTACAGAAAGACCAAAAGACTTTTACCAACGTCTTAAACATGCTTTTTTCCAGGGCAGAAACGGACCAGGCTTAGATGAAGATCAAGCCTTCAAATCCCTTTTTGTGCACAACCTGCACCCCTGTGTCCGAACTCATGTTTCACTGTTTTCAAGGGGCCAGCACTCAGCCCTTGAATTAAGAAATGAAGCCCAAATGGTCTGGGACACTTTAAGGATTGTGCCCAGGAACGAGGTATTGGAAACAGCTAAGCACGTTGTTCCAACCAAGCCCGCCGGCACTTCCCAAGTTGCCCCATTAAAATCTAATGGCTCAAAACAACGGCATGTGAGTAAGTTCCCGGTTAAGAGCCACCGTGGTCGCTTCTCCCACTCTGATTCCAGCCGGAATTGGAGAGAAGACCGACCCGGTAGGCCCAAGCCTCAGAGTCACCAGCATGACTCTGATAGGGAAGATACCTTGTCTGAAGAGAGCTTCTTCAGTTCCTCTGAGGACAACTAAAGCCTCTAACCTTTGTTCAGTAGTGTGTATGCCTTGAGTAACCACTCCAAAGAGCTATCTGGTCTTGTTCAACCTCCATCAAAAGACGTTGAATAAGACTGATCTATAGCCATGGTCTCTTCACAGGCAGACTCCCAGCTGAAGCTTTGACCACTTTCTTTTGCACACCTTTCCTACCAAAGGGGGGTGGCAAAATAAACTGGTAGTTTATAGCAGCCACTTAGATTTGCATGTAGCAGCAGCAAACGCAGATCGTAAGTAGGTACTGTAGAGTTAAATCCGACACCTGTTATAACTCGTAAACGTTCATTGCTTCTTTCTACACCTACTGAACCATCGTAAAGTATTGCATGTAGAAACTACAGTGTAATCTTTACAAGTATATTGCCACACCCCAGTGTGCCTTACTCCACCTCTTCCCCAAGCAAGACAAGACCACTTGTGAGCTTACCACATCATTTAGAAATGAGACCACCTCTCCATTTGCTTCCTGATGACACAGCCATAAGGTTAAGCTTGGATACAGAAAGCTGCCCTAATTTGAAAATGCCCCCACATATTTCAGATGACAACCCTCATCAGCAACCTGACTGTAGGGACTAGAACAATTGGTCAGTCTGAACAAGACTTCCAAAAAGGCTACAGCCTCTCCATTCTAGACCCCTACATCATCTGAACATTTTCATGGCTGGGTCATTCCTGTTGGTGCTCCACCTTCTGGACACCATCCAATAACTAACAAAACACCTGAACTAACAAAACGACTAACCCTTTCACCAAGGTTTCTCATGTTTTGTGACAATGTATTCACTGTTCGACCTTAGTGTTTCACATTGTTTGTATCATGTGTTTTAGACCAGTTTAGTTAATTGTTGATAAATGCCTGGATGTTTGTCAGTCAATTGTGAACTGTGTTACCGACCCAATGTACTTGACCTGTGGACTGTGAACTGACTTTTGTGCTCTCGAGGAACACTGGCTTCAGCCGCATCCTGAGACCACAGGGGGGATGTAGGGACTACAACTTCCACATTCCCACAGGAGAATTCTGCGACGTCCACCACGAATGACGTCTAACTTGGTTCAGCCAATCCCGTAATGGCGGGAGCAATAAACGGTCCCGTATAAGAGCAAGACACATTCTTGGGATCTCTCTTCTGCTTCTTCTGTTCTTCTGCTTGTTCTCTTCGACGCACCCTTTTTGGCCAGTCGCTTCAGCTCATCTGCTCCGAGACTCGGACAGAGGCTGAATGCTGCACAGCGCACTACCAGGCCTACGGACACACCCAGTTACCTCGCGGTAACTACGTGGCCTATAGTGAGTGGAAATTGTTGTACGCGGAACGCTACATCAGTTTACCCCAATAAAGCTCAACAACGAAACAGCAACGAACTTTTACACCTGGAAAAGGACCAGCGGATCAGACGACAACGCGCTGCTAAGACGGGAACACCCCAGCCTGCGCATCTCTCCCGGACACCATTCACAGCACCATCGCCGCTTCTACAAGGACAGCATGTCTTTTGGATCCAGCAATGCGTATGGACTCAGTAAGAAAACAAACATTCAGGCATAGCCAGTGTTTAGTTTAGTCTTAACTGTTTTTGTGAATCTGTGTTTCAATATTTTCCATCCAACCATTGTAATGTGTTTGGTTAGCTACATATATATGTACGTGGATTGATTCGCCGTCTTTTGCGCATATATAGAGTAAAACTACGCAAGTAGTCCCTTCTCACAGCTAACTCTAACTCATTACCACACCCAGAACTCTAGCGACACGCGCGCTTGACCGCGCCACACACACGCACACGCACATACCCAACTAAATTTCCTTACTAACTTCCCGTTAGTTTATTTGTTATGTGTTTGTATGTTTGTTTAATAAATATATTTTATTAAACCCCGGTGTCCGTTTTGGAATCGCATAGACATGAGAGCCGAGTTAAAGCAGTCTTTCGAAGAACTTCCAACCTTCAGGTTATCGGTATGTTTAATCATTAAAATTGGTTATTTTAATTATTAATTAAAATACTAAATTTGTGGTTAGATATTTCTGATAATAGTAATTTTATGAGACTGATTACTTTTTGCAGTTATACTGCTACACAACGTTTAACTGGCGCCCCGGTTTCGTAGAGAGTAAAATCCCTGCGTTATTTGGCGGCCCGTGCGAGGACCCTACATAATTTGGAGTCCCGTGCGAGGACCCCTACATAGTAGTTCACTTTGAAATATCTGGTTTCTGCTAGGCCTCTACAATCAGGGGGCTGTTCCACAAAGCTGGCTAACTGGGTAAGCCTGGCTTCTGTACTGAATAAAATCCAGAATAGCTCTTTTTACTTTAGTCCATGTTCCAGATTTGAAAGAGTTCTGGGTTTTATTCAGTTGGCCAGCTTTATGAAACACACTCCAGGACTGTTTACTTCAAGAAGGGTTCCTGCCTGCCAGTCATAGCATACTGTATGTATGGCTGATTGACTCCAAGTCAATGACAAGGACAAGAGAAGCATGGGGGGTTGTTTTAATTGATTTCAATTATATTTTATTTCTCAAAAAGGATGCACCAGTGATGAAGGCCATTCATCAGGCCTGTGAGTGGCTGGGCCACAACAGCCACCTCTTCCAGGGGCACGTCCTCCGACCCAGGATACTGGACATGGAGGAGGTGGATGCTCTGCTGGCCCTGACCACATATGACATTTTCATGAACAACTTCTTAGGAGGTCATGAGGATGAGGATGAGGACGAAGTGAGGTCCCCATTTGTCTTCATCTTCAGTCAGAAGGACGACATGGAGCTTTTTATGTGTGAAATTATGGACAAAAGGGAAATCCGGGTGTCTGCTGTCCTTCATTAGGGAAATGTTTATGTTCAGTATTTTTGTATCATTAAATCCAATATTTCTCATTGTGTGTTGTATTATTTACTGATACAGGAGGTACCATGCAATTCCGGTTTTCTAACTTCAAAAAGATGTAAGTGGGTTGAATGTGTTTATCTGGGCCTCTATTCTCAACACATCTCAGAGCAGTCAGTATTTATTAGATTAGCTTCTCCACTCCTACAGAGAGTCAGTACATGTAACAAAAAGGCACAATCAGGGCCTACTTACAGTAGGTACACATAGTACGCAAGATTAATCAACAGCAAATTCTACAATCTAAGCTGGGCAGCAAAAAAAGGCACATTCAGGTCTTGCAGTTAGGTACACCGAGTCAGCAATACAAACATTCCACAAAGTCTACACTCAAGCTGTACTGTGTCAAATCAGGAGTATGTCATGATAATGAAACTAATTACAGTAGGTACAGCGTACACAGACATGACAGAGACAAAAAGATAGTCCACAATCTCAAGTTGTCCGTGCTGGTCAAGAACAAATCAGGAATGTGCCAAGTCAATGAACAATGATAAGGTGGACTGTAAGATGTTAACTGTCCTGTTCAATAAACATCTGGGCACCAAAACAAACTGTCTTAGCTCCCTCCAAGCTGGCTCAGGTCCATGGTGTCCAGACAGTCAGGGGATGCATTGAACAGGCTGGTGGCAGTTGGAATAAAGGACCTACAGAAGAGTTCCATAGCGTGGCATTACCCCTCACGCCATGCACACGCACACACGGAAAGACATACACAGCCCCCCATGTTAAGTGTATGATGATGATGATGGTGTCATGGCAAGTGAATGTGTGCGTGCATGTGTGAGAGACAGCACACTAGTGTGTCTGCGTGTAGCCTACATATGTTCACGCTTGAGTGTAGGCTACTTTGAGTGTGATGTGAAGTTATTCTCCACAGAAATTGCGACTTTCGATTCAAATTGTGACTTTTGATTTTGATTAACCCCCCCTCAACTGCATCCGTGACCATATACTCTTGACCTACACACTTACAATAACTTTGCACATTTACAATTGTCTGTATTATATTCATATTCGTATAGGCTTTATTTTTAGGTTTAGGTTAATCTGATGAATTCATATTTATATTTTGTTTAGTCGGGAACTTACGAACTGATAAGCCACTGTGGAGAGGAGCAAGGACCAATAATTCCAATGTACATGTACATGTTGCATATGACGCAGTATATGCACCGCAAATGCTCGTAAACAACTTCCTTTTTCATTCATTTCAATGCCATTTAAATGCTCATAAACAACTTCCTTTTTCATCCATTTCAATGCCATTGAAATGCTCATAAACAACTTCCTTTTTCGTCCATTTCAATGCCATTTAAATGCTCGTAAATAACTTCCTTCTTCGACCATTTCCACGCCCCTGGAGATTACCGCCCCTGGAGGTGTTAGCTCCGCATCGAGCACCACTTGTAATGTTTTGCCAATGGAAAGTCCTGAGCTGGCCCGTGTGTCACATGACTGTAAATCTGTGACATGATTGGCCACTGTGCGCACACATTACCATGGACCGCATAATCAAATCATTAACGTTTGAGATAATGGCGGAAAGAAAACGCAGTGTTGTCTGGTGCTACTTTTCACCACTTGATAAGAATTTAGGGTGCCACGCCTAAAATCTGATTGGTCACCCCAGTGCCACCCCACAGGTTGTCAGCCGGTTTTAACAAAGACAGTCTTTTGCGTTTTGCCGCCACTGTATAAAAGCTTCAAAATCTGCGTCAAAAGCCCGCCTGTCAGAAGCCAAGCCAATCTGATTGGCCACCCAATTGCCACAGTCATTGGCTGTTTTGGCAGTCAATCTGTTTTTAAAAAGGCACCGTTTTTCCTGTTTAAAAGGCTGGAAAATGTACAGCAAAAATTGTGAGCGGAATTTGAAGCTTTATTTTGCTCTTGTCAGGGAGGCAGGTTAAACATCTTGAATCTTATGGTTGAAATATGAATGTTAATGTTTGAATGTTAAGGTTATGGTTGAAATATCATCATTAAATAACATCAAACTAGCGAGCTAGCTGACGTTAGCTAGCGTTAGCTGAGTAGTGACAAGCTAGTTATTTTCAGGAAGAAATACATTACTTGAATGCTGTGTTTGTTTAATATGATATGCCCCCTTGTGTACTACTAGCTAACTAACTCGTCAACTAAATCTATATAGCCAAATCGCTAATTTATCTAGTTAGTCAGGTGGCGTAACATTAGTGTTAAATTAGCTAGCTACCTAGATAGTCAGACAATAACTGTCGCTAGCCTACGTTAGCTAGAATGCCAGCGCGTATGATCAACCTGCTACGCGCGATAAACAGCAAAACATTAAGGTATTTACTACTGCCTTTCCACAAAAGAAAACTGTGACATGCCTGCAAATAAAACGGCCATTAGGGAAGTAAGCTAGGTTGCAAACCAAGAAGCTTTATTGTCGTGCTGTATAAATGAATCGTTGCGATGAAGGAATTCCTGGATTCCAGTGTTCTATGGGAAATGCCAGTGGTCCAGGGGCACTGTTTAATCAATAGCGTAATTTGAATTCAACTAAGTACCAGGAATTTTTGGCAGTCAGTCTATTGATTGTCTCTGTTAGGAAGCTGGGAAACATTTGAATCATTTTCATTTCAAACCATTTGAAAGTCCCGAATAATTGCTTTAAATTACACTCCGTGACGCAACACCAGTCATCTTTATGTAATTTCTTCAATATTTATATTTCAAATCGAGTTTAGGCTGCGACGTAACAGTGGATGCCTTTCAACTCAGGATGAAATAAATACTAATAATCCTGCTTTGGCAAGTATTCTGCTGAGTATACTACAGTAATAGAAGATGGATATGAAAACGGGATTTTATAGCATAATCCTCTCGGTAGGCTATTTCTTTTTCAATTTATTATATTAAGTTATTATATATAAGGAATGGAGGCCAATGGTCAAAATCTCTCCAAATGTGTTCTCTAACCTAATCACAAATAATAGGAAAAGACTCATGGCCCTCATCAGAGCCATGGGCATTAAATGTTTTTTGAGAAATTTGAATACATTGAATCATTAATAAAGTATAAGTAGTGGTATTATTTTTTTTAGTCCAACGAGAAGATTATAGGAAGGAGATGAGTGGCTTTTAAAAATTTTAAAAAGACTCCGGAAACGGCAATTTTCAGAAGTCGTCCAGGTCAGATTGAAATACAATTTAACCACTGGTAAAATCAGAACCATTAATAACTAATGCATTCAGGCGCTTCAAACACTTTATTAACTAATGTTGAAAAGAGCATTAAATAAATAAATATATTTTTCAGTCATCATCTCTCTTGTTGCTCTCTTACATTACAGCAACATGACCAGTCTCCAAAAAGGACCAGGACCACTGTCCACCCTGGAGCCCTGGAGGGAGTGGACCAGTCTCCGACCAGGACCACGGCAGAAGACAGGCCACAAACACTTCATGTACGTATTGAGAGCGTATGACTAATTCAATATATTTGTTTACCTATTCACTTGCATTATGTAGTAGTTCACTTTGAAATATCTGGTTTCTGCTAGGCCTCTACAATCAGGGGGCTGTTCCACAAAGCTGGCTAACTGGGTAAGCCTGGCTTCTGTACTGAATAAAATCCAGAACAGCTCTTTTTACTTTAGTCCATGTTCCAGATTTGAAAGAGTTCTGGGTTTTATTCAGTTGGCCAGCTTTATGAAACACACTCCAGGACTGTTTACTTCAAGAAGGGTTCCTGCCTGCCAGTCATAGCATACTGTATGTATGGCTGATTGACTCCAAGTCAATGACAAGGACAAGAGAAGCATGGGGGGTTGTTTTAATTGATTTCAATTATATTTTATTTCTCAAAAAGGATGCACCAGTGATGAAGGCCATTCATCAGGCCTGTGAGTGGCTGGGCCACAACAGCCACCTCTTCCAGGGGCACGTCCTCCGACCCAGGATACTGGACATGGAGGAGGTGGATGCTCTGCTGGCCCTGACCACATATGACATTTTCATGAACAACTTCTTAGGAGGTCATGAGGATGAGGATGAGGACGAAGTGAGGTCCCCATTTGTCTTCATCTTCAGTCAGAAGGACGACATGGAGCTTTTTATGTGTGAAATTATGGACAAAAGGGAAATCCGGGTGTCTGCTGTCCTTGATTAGGGAAATGTTTATGTTCAGTATTTTTGTATCATTAAATCCAATATTTCTCATTGTGTGTTGTATTATTTACTGATACAGGAGGTACCATGCAATTCCGGTTTTCTAACTTCAAAAAGATGTAAGTGGGTTGAATGTGTTTATCTGGGCCTCTATTCTCAACACATCTCAGAGCAGTCAGTATTTATTAGATTAGCTTCTCCACTCCTACAGAGAGTCAGTACATGTAACAAAAAGGCACAATCAGGGCCTACTTACAGTAGGTACACATAGTACGCAAGATTAATCAACAGCGAATTCTACAATCTAAGCTGGGCAGCAAAAAAAGGCACATTCAGGTCTTGCAGTTAGGTACACCGAGTCAGCAATACAAACATTCCACAAAGTCTACACTCAAGCTGTACTGTGTCAAATCAGGAGTATGTCATGTTAATGAAACTAATTACAGTAGGTACAGCGTACACAGACATGACAGAGACAAAAAGATAGTCCACAATCTCAAGTTGTCCGTGCTGGTCAAGAACAAATCAGGAATGTGCCAAGTCAATGAACAATGATAAGGTGGACTGTAAGATGTTAACTGTCCTGTTCAATAAACATCTGGGCACCAAAACAAACTGTCTTAGCTCCCTCCAAGCTGGCTCAGGTCCATGGTGTCCAGACAGTCAGGGGATGCATTGAACAGGCTGGTGGCAGTTGGAATAAAGGACCTACAGAAGAGTTCCATAGCGTGGCATTACCCCTCACGCCATGCACACGCACACACGGAAAGACATACACAGCCCCCCATGTTAAGTGTATGATGATGATGATGGTGTCATGGCAAGTGAATGTGTGCGTGCATGTGTGAGAGACAGCACACTAGTGTGTCTGCGTGTAGCCTACATATGTTCACGCTTGAGTGTAGGCTACTTTGAGTGTGATGTGAAGTTATTCTCCACAGAAATTGCGACTTTCGATTCAAATTGTGACTTTTGATTTTGATTAACCCCCCCTCAACTGCATCCGTGACCATTTACTCTTGACCTACACACTTACAATAACTTTGCACATTTACAATTGTCTGTATTATATTCATATTCGTATAGGCTTTATTTTTAGGTTTAGGTTAATCTGATGAATTCATATTTATATTTTGTTTAGTCGGGAACTTACCAACTGATAAGCCACTGTGGAGAGGAGCAAGGACCAATAATTCCAATGTACATGTTGCATATGACGCAGTATATGCACCGCAAATGCTCGTAAACAACTTCCTTTTTCATTCATTTCAATGCCATTTAAATGCTCATAAACAACTTCCTTTTTCATCCATTTCAATGCCATTGAAATGCTCATAAACAACTTCCTTTTTCGTCCATTTCAATGCCATTTAAATGCTCGTAAATAACTTCCTTCTTCGACCATTTCCACGCCCCTGGAGATCACCGCCCCTGGAGGTGTTAGCTCTGCATCGAGCACCACTTGTAATGTTTTGCCAATGGAAAGTCCTGAGCTGGCCCGTGTGTCACATGACTGTAAATCTGTGACATGATTGGCCACTGTGCGCACACATTACCATGGACCGCATAATCAAATCATTAACGTTTGAGATAATGGCGGAAAGAAAACGCAGTGTTGTCTGGTGCTACTTTTCACCACTTGATAAGAATTTAGGGTGCCACGCCTAAAATCTGATTGGTCACCCCAGTGCCACCCCACAGGTTGTCAGCCGGTTTTAACAAAGACAGTCTTTTGCGTTTTGCCGCCACTGTATAAAAGCTTCAAAATCTGCGTCAAAAGCCCGCCTGTCAGAAGCCAAGCCAATCTGATTGGCCACCCAATTGCCACAGTCATTGGCTGTTTTGGCAGTCAATCTGTTTTTAAAAAGGCACCGTTTTTCCTGTTTACAAGGCTGGAAAATGTGCAGCAAAAATTGTGAGCGGAATTTGAAGCTTTATTTTGCTCTTGTCAGGGAGGCAGGTTAAACATCTTGAATCTTATGGTTGAAATATGAATGTTAACGTTTGAATGTTAAGGTTATGGTTGAAATATCATCATTAAATAACATCAAACTAGCGAGCTAGCTGACGTTAGCTAGCGTTAGCTGAGTAGTGACAAGCTAGTTATTTTCAGGAAGAAATACATTACTTGAATGCTGTGTTTGTTTAATATGATATGCCCCCTTGTGTACTACTAGCTAACTAACTCGTCAACTAAATCTATATAGCCAAATCGCTAATTTATCTAGTTAGTCAGGTGGCGTAACATTAGTGTTAAATTAGCTAGCTACCTAGATAGTCAGACAATAACTGTCGCTAGCCTACGTTAGCTAGAATGCCAGCGCGTATGATCAACCTGCTACGCGCGATAAACAGCAAAACATTAAGGTATTTACTACTGCCTTTCCACAAAAGAAAACTGTGACATGCCTGCAAATAAAACGGCCATTAGGGAAGTAAGCTAGGTTGCAAACCAAGAAGCTTTATTGTCGTGCTGTATAAATGAATCGTTGCGATGAAGGAATTCCTGGATTCCAGTGTTCTATGGGAAATGCCAGTGGTCCAGGGGCACTGTTTAATCAATAGCGTAATTTGAATTCAACTAAGTACCAGGAATTTTTGGCAGTCAGTCTATTGATTGTCTCTGTTAGGAAGCTGGGAAACATTTGAATCATTTTCATTTCAAACCATTTGAAAGTCCCGAATAATTGCTTTAAATTACACTCCGTGACGCAACACCAGTCATCTTTATGTAATTTCTTCAATATTTATATTTCAAATCGAGTTTAGGCTGTGACGTAACAGTGGATGCCTTTCAACTCAGGATGAAATAAATACTAATAATCCTGCTTTGGCAAGTATTCTGCTGAGTATATTACAGTAATAGAAGATGGATATGAAAACGGGATTTTATAGCATAATCCTCTCGGTAGGCTATTTCTTTTTCAATGTATTATATTAAGTTATTATATATAAGGAATGGAGGCCAATGGTCAAAATCTCTCCAAATGTGTTCTCTAACCTAATCACAAATAATAGGAAAAGACTCATGGCCCTCATCAGAGCCATGGGCATTAAATGTTTTTTGAGAAATTTGAATACATTGAATCATTAATAAAGTATAAGTAGTGGTATTATTTTTTTTAGTCCAACGAGAAGATTATAGGAAGGAGATGAGTGGCTTTTAAAAATTTTAAAAAGACTCCGGAAACGGCAATTTTCAGAAGTCGTCCAGGTCAGATTGAAATACAATTTAACCACTGGTAAAATCAGAACCATTAATAACTAATGCATTCAGGCGCTTCAAACACTTTATTAACTAATGTTGAAAAGAGCATTAAATAAATAAATATATTTTTCAGTCATCATCTCTCTTGTTGCTCTCTTACATTACAGCAACATGACCAGTCTCCAAAAAGGACCAGGACCACTGTCCACCCTGGAGCCCTGGAGGGAGTGGACCAGTCTCCGACCAGGACCACGGCAGAAGACAGGCCACAAACACTTCATGTACGTATTGAGAGCGTATGACTAATTCAATATATTTGTTTACCTATTCACTTGCATTATGTAGTAGTTCACTTTGAAATATCTGGTTTCTGCTAGGCCTCTACAATCAGGGGGCTGTTCCACAAAGCTGGCTAACTGGGTAAGCCTGGCTTCTGTACTGAATAAAATCCAGAACAGCTCTTTTTACTTTAGTCCATGTTCCAGATTTGAAAGAGTTCTGGGTTTTATTCAGTTGGCCAGCTTTATGAAACACACTCCAGGACTGTTTACTTCAAGAAGGGTTCCTGCCTGCCAGTCATAGCATACTGTATGTATGGCTGATTGACTCCAAGTCAATGACAAGGACAAGAGAAGCATGGGGGGTTGTTTTAATTGATTTCAATTATATTTTATTTCTCAAAAAGGATGCACCAGTGATGAAGGCCATTCATCAGGCCTGTGAGTGGCTGGGCCACAACAGCCACCTCTTCCAGGGGCACGTCCTCCGACCCAGGATACTGGACATGGAGGAGGTGGATGCTCTGCTGGCCCTGACCACATATGACATTTTCATGAACAACTTCTTAGGAGGTCATGAGGATGAGGATGAGGACGAAGTGAGGTCCCCATTTGTCTTCATCTTCAGTCAGAAGGACGACATGGAGCTTTTTATGTGTGAAATTATGGACAAAAGGGAAATCCGGGTGTCTGCTGTCCTTGATTAGGGAAATGTTTATGTTCAGTATTTTTGTATCATTAAATCCAATATTTCTCATTGTGTGTTGTATTATTTACTGATACAGGAGGTACCATGCAATTCCGGTTTTCTAACTTCAAAAAGATGTAAGTGGGTTGAATGTGTTTATCTGGGCCTCTATTCTCAACACATCTCAGAGCAGTCAGTATTTATTAGATTAGCTTCTCCACTCCTACAGAGAGTCAGTACATGTAACAAAAAGGCACAATCAGGGCCTACTTACAGTAGGTACACATAGTACGCAAGATTAATCAACAGCGAATTCTACAATCTAAGCTGGGCAGCAAAAAAAGGCACATTCAGGTCTTGCAGTTAGGTACACCGAGTCAGCAATACAAACATTCCACAAAGTCTACACTCAAGCTGTACTGTGTCAAATCAGGAGTATGTCATGTTAATGAAACTAATTACAGTAGGTACAGCGTACACAGACATGACAGAGACAAAAAGATAGTCCACAATCTCAAGTTGTCCGTGCTGGTCAAGAACAAATCAGGAATGTGCCAAGTCAATGAACAATGATAAGGTGGACTGTAAGATGTTAACTGTCCTGTTCAATAAACATCTGGGCACCAAAACAAACTGTCTTAGCTCCCTCCAAGCTGGCTCAGGTCCATGGTGTCCAGACAGTCAGGGGATGCATTGAACAGGCTGGTGGCAGTTGGAATAAAGGACCTACAGAAGAGTTCCATAGCGTGGCATTACCCCTCACGCCATGCACACGCACACACGGAAAGACAAACACAGCCCCCCATGTTAAGTGTATGATGATGATGATGGTGTCATGGCAAGTGAATGTGTGCGTGCATGTGTGAGAGACAGCACACTAGTGTGTCTGCGTGTAGCCTACATATGTTCACGCTTGAGTGTAGGCTACTTTGAGTGTGATGTGAAGTTATTCTCCACAGAAATTGCGACTTTCGATTCAAATTGTGACTTTTGATTTTGATTAACCCCCCCTCAACTGCATCCGTGACCATTTACTCTTGACCTACACACTTACAATAACTTTGCACATTTACAATTGTCTGTATTATATTCATATTCGTATAGGCTTTATTTTTAGGTTTAGGTTAATCTGATGAATTCATATTTATATTTTGTTTAGTCGGGAACTTACCAACTGATAAGCCACTGTGGAGAGGAGCAAGGACCAATAATTCCAATGTACATGTTGCATATGACGCAGTATATGCACCGCAAATGCTCGTAAACAACTTCCTTTTTCATTCATTTCAATGCCATTTAAATGCTCATAAACAACTTCCTTTTTCATCCATTTCAATGCCATTGAAATGCTCATAAACAACTTCCTTTTTCGTCCATTTCAATGCCATTTAAATGCTCGTAAATAACTTCCTTCTTCGACCATTTCCACGCCCCTGGAGATCACCGCCCCTGGAGGTGTTAGCTCTGCATCGAGCACCACTTGTAATGTTTTGCCAATGGAAAGTCCTGAGCTGGCCCGTGTGTCACATGACTGTAAATCTGTGACATGATTGGCCACTGTGCGCACACATTACCATGGACCGCATAATCAAATCATTAACGTTTGAGATAATGGCGGAAAGAAAACGCAGTGTTGTCTGGTGCTACTTTTCACCACTTGATAAGAATTTAGGGTGCCACGCCTAAAATCTGATTGGTCACCCCAGTGCCACCCCACAGGTTGTCAGCCGGTTTTAACAAAGACAGTCTTTTGCGTTTTGCCGCCACTGTATAAAAGCTTCAAAATCTGCGTCAAAAGCCCGCCTGTCAGAAGCCAAGCCAATCTGATTGGCCACCCAATTGCCACAGTCATTGGCTGTTTTGGCAGTCAATCTGTTTTTAAAAAGGCACCGTTTTTCCTGTTTACAAGGCTGGAAAATGTGCAGCAAAAATTGTGAGCGGAATTTGAAGCTTTATTTTGCTCTTGTCAGGGAGGCAGGTTAAACATCTTGAATCTTATGGTTGAAATATGAATGTTAACGTTTGAATGTTAAGGTTATGGTTGAAATATCATCATTAAATAACATCAAACTAGCGAGCTAGCTGACGTTAGCTAGCGTTAGCTGAGTAGTGACAAGCTAGTTATTTTCAGGAAGAAATACATTACTTGAATGCTGTGTTTGTTTAATATGATATGCCCCCTTGTGTACTACTAGCTAACTAACTCGTCAACTAAATCTATATAGCCAAATCGCTAATTTATCTAGTTAGTCAGGTGGCGTAACATTAGTGTTAAATTAGCTAGCTACCTAGATAGTCAGACAATAACTGTCGCTAGCCTACGTTAGCTAGAATGCCAGCGCGTATGATCAACCTGCTACGCGCGATAAACAGCAAAACATTAAGGTATTTACTACTGCCTTTCCACAAAAGAAAACTGTGACATGCCTGCAAATAAAACGGCCATTAGGGAAGTAAGCTAGGTTGCAAACCAAGAAGCTTTATTGTCGTGCTGTATAAATGAATCGTTGCGATGAAGGAATTCCTGGATTCCAGTGTTCTATGGGAAATGCCAGTGGTCCAGGGGCACTGTTTAATCAATAGCGTAATTTGAATTCAACTAAGTACCAGGAATTTTTGGCAGTCAGTCTATTGATTGTCTCTGTTAGGAAGCTGGGAAACATTTGAATCATTTTCATTTCAAACCATTTGAAAGTCCCGAATAATTGCTTTAAATTACACTCCGTGACGCAACACCAGTCATCTTTATGTAATTTCTTCAATATTTATATTTCAAATCGAGTTTAGGCTGTGACGTAACAGTGGATGCCTTTCAACTCAGGATGAAATAAATACTAATAATCCTGCTTTGGCAAGTATTCTGCTGAGTATATTACAGTAATAGAAGATGGATATGAAAACGGGATTTTATAGCATAATCCTCTCGGTAGGCTATTTCTTTTTCAATGTATTATATTAAGTTATTATATATAAGGAATGGAGGCCAATGGTCAAAATCTCTCCAAATGTGTTCTCTAACCTAATCACAAATAATAGGAAAAGACTCATGGCCCTCATCAGAGCCATGGGCATTAAATGTTTTTTGAGAAATTTGAATACATTGAATCATTAATAAAGTATAAGTAGTGGTATTATTTTTTTTAGTCCAACGAGAAGATTATAGGAAGGAGATGAGTGGCTTTTAAAAATTTTAAAAAGACTCCGGAAACGGCAATTTTCAGAAGTCGTCCAGGTCAGATTGAAATACAATTTAACCACTGGTAAAATCAGAACCATTAATAACTAATGCATTCAGGCGCTTCAAACACTTTATTAACTAATGTTGAAAAGAGCATTAAATAAATAAATATATTTTTCAGTCATCATCTCTCTTGTTGCTCTCTTACATTACAGCAACATGACCAGTCTCCAAAAAGGACCAGGACCACTGTCCACCCTGGAGCCCTGGAGGGAGTGGACCAGTCTCCGACCAGGACCACGGCAGAAGACAGGCCACAAACACTTCATGTACGTATTGAGAGCGTATGACTAATTCAATATATTTGTTTACCTATTCACTTGCATTATGTAGTAGTTCACTTTGAAATATCTGGTTTCTGCTAGGCCTCTACAATCAGGGGGCTGTTCCACAAAGCTGGCTAACTGGGTAAGCCTGGCTTCTGTACTGAATAAAATCCAGAACAGCTCTTTTTACTTTAGTCCATGTTCCAGATTTGAAAGAGTTCTGGGTTTTATTCAGTTGGCCAGCTTTATGAAACACACTCCAGGACTGTTTACTTCAAGAAGGGTTCCTGCCTGCCAGTCATAGCATACTGTATGTATGGCTGATTGACTCCAAGTCAATGACAAGGACAAGAGAAGCATGGGGGGTTGTTTTAATTGATTTCAATTATATTTTATTTCTCAAAAAGGATGCACCAGTGATGAAGGCCATTCATCAGGCCTGTGAGTGGCTGGGCCACAACAGCCACCTCTTCCAGGGGCACGTCCTCCGACCCAGGATACTGGACATGGAGGAGGTGGATGCTCTGCTGGCCCTGACCACATATGACATTTTCATGAACAACTTCTTAGGAGGTCATGAGGATGAGGATGAGGACGAAGTGAGGTCCCCATTTGTCTTCATCTTCAGTCAGAAGGACGACATGGAGCTTTTTATGTGTGAAATTATGGACAAAAGGGAAATCCGGGTGTCTGCTGTCCTTGATTAGGGAAATGTTTATGTTCAGTATTTTTGTATCATTAAATCCAATATTTCTCATTGTGTGTTGTATTATTTACTGATACAGGAGGTACCATGCAATTCCGGTTTTCTAACTTCAAAAAGATGTAAGTGGGTTGAATGTGTTTATCTGGGCCTCTATTCTCAACACATCTCAGAGCAGTCAGTATTTATTAGATTAGCTTCTCCACTCCTACGGAGAGTCAGTACATGTAACAAAAAGGCACAATCAGGGCCTACTTACAGTAGGTACACATAGTACGCAAGATTAATCAACAGCGAATTCTACAATCTAAGCTGGGCAGCAAAAAAAGGCACATTCAGGTCTTGCAGTTAGGTACACCGAGTCAGCAATACAAACATTCCACAAAGTCTACACTCAAGCTGTACTGTGTCAAATCAGGAGTATGTCATGTTAATGAAACTAATTACAGTAGGTACAGCGTACACAGACATGACAGAGACAAAAAGATAGTCCACAATCTCAAGTTGTCCGTGCTGGTCAAGAACAAATCAGGAATGTGCCAAGTCAATGAACAATGATAAGGTGGACTGTAAGATGTTAACTGTCCTGTTCAATAAACATCTGGGCACCAAAACAAACTGTCTTAGCTCCCTCCAAGCTGGCTCAGGTCCATGGTGTCCAGACAGTCAGGGGATGCATTGAACAGGCTGGTGGCAGTTGGAATAAAGGACCTACAGAAGAGTTCCATAGCGTGGCATTACCCCTCACGCCATGCACACGCACACACGGAAAGACATACACAGCCCCCCATGTTAAGTGTATGATGATGATGATGGTGTCATGGCAAGTGAATGTGTGCGTGCATGTGTGAGAGACAGCACACTAGTGTGTCTGCGTGTAGCCTACATATGTTCACGCTTGAGTGTAGGCTACTTTGAGTGTGATGTGAAGTTATTCTCCACAGAAATTGCGACTTTCGATTCAAATTGTGACTTTTGATTTTGATTAACCCCCCCTCAACTGCATCCGTGACCATTTACTCTTGACCTACACACTTACAATAACTTTGCACATTTACAATTGTCTGTATTATATTCATATTCGTATAGGCTTTATTTTTAGGTTTAGGTTAATCTGATGAATTCATATTTATATTTTGTTTAGTCGGGAACTTACCAACTGATAAGCCACTGTGGAGAGGAGCAAGGACCAATAATTCCAATGTACATGTACATGTTGCATATGACGCAGTATATGCACCGCAAATGCTCGTAAACAACTTCCTTTTTCATTCATTTCAATGCCATTTAAATGCTCATAAACAACTTCCTTTTTCATCCATTTCAATGCCATTGAAATGCTCATAAACAACTTCCTTTTTCGTCCATTTCAATGCCATTTAAATGCTCGTAAATAACTTCCTTCTTCGACCATTTCCACGCCCCTGGAGATCACCGCCCCTGGAGGTGTTAGCTCTGCATCGAGCACCACTTGTAATGTTTTGCCAATGGAAAGTCCTGAGCTGGCCCGTGTGTCACATGACTGTAAATCTGTGACATGATTGGCCACTGTGCGCACACATTACCATGGACCGCATAATCAAATCATTAACGTTTGAGATAATGGCGGAAAGAAAACGCAGTGTTGTCTGGTGCTACTTTTCACCACTTGATAAGAATTTAGGGTGCCACGCCTAAAATCTGATTGGTCACCCCAGTGCCACCCCACAGGTTGTCAGCCGGTTTTAACAAAGACAGTCTTTTGCGTTTTGCCGCCACTGTATAAAAGCTTCAAAATCTGCGTCAAAAGCCCGCCTGTCAGAAGCCAAGCCAATCTGATTGGCCACCCAATTGCCACAGTCATTGGCTGTTTTGGCAGTCAATCTGTTTTTAAAAAGGCACCGTTTTTCCTGTTTACAAGGCTGGAAAATGTGCAGCAAAAATTGTGAGCGGAATTTGAAGCTTTATTTTGCTCTTGTCAGGGAGGCAGGTTAAACATCTTGAATCTTATGGTTGAAATATGAATGTTAACGTTTGAATGTTAAGGTTATGGTTGAAATATCATAATTAAATAACATCAAACTAGCGAGCTAGCTGACGTTAGCTAGCGTTAGCTGAGTAGTGACAAGCTAGTTATTTTCAGGAAGAAATACATTACTTGAATGCTGTGTTTGTTTAATATGATATGCCCCCTTGTGTACTACTAGCTAACTAACTCGTCAACTAAATCTATATAGCCAAATCGCTAATTTATCTAGTTAGTCAGGTGGCGTAACATTAGTGTTAAATTAGCTAGCTACCTAGATAGTCAGACAATAACTGTCGCTAGCCTACGTTAGCTAGAATGCCAGCGCGTATGATCAACCTGCTACGCGCGATAAACAGCAAAACATTAAGGTATTTACTACTGCCTTTCCACAAAAGAAAACTGTGACATGCCTGCAAATAAAACGGCCATTAGGGAAGTAAGCTAGGTTGCAAACCAAGAAGCTTTATTGTCGTGCTGTATAAATGAATCGTTGCGATGAAGGAATTCCTGGATTCCAGTGTTCTATGGGAAATGCCAGTGGTCCAGGGGCACTGTTTAATCAATAGCGTAATTTGAATTCAACTAAGTACCAGGAATTTTTGGCAGTCAGTCTATTGATTGTCTCTGTTAGGAAGCTGGGAAACATTTGAATCATTTTCATTTCAAACCATTTGAAAGTCCCGAATAATTGCTTTAAATTACACTCCGTGACGCAACACCAGTCATCTTTATGTAATTTCTTCAATATTTATATTTCAAATCGAGTTTAGGCTGTGACGTAACAGTGGATGCCTTTCAACTCAGGATGAAATAAATACTAATAATCCTGCTTTGGCAAGTATTCTGCTGAGTATATTACAGTAATAGAAGATGGATATGAAAACGGGATTTTATAGCATAATCCTCTCGGTAGGCTATTTCTTTTTCAATGTATTATATTAAGTTATTATATATAAGGAATGGAGGCCAATGGTCAAAATCTCTCCAAATGTGTTCTCTAACCTAATCACAAATAATAGGAAAAGACTCATGGCCCTCATCAGAGCCATGGGCATTAAATGTTTTTTGAGAAATTTGAATACATTGAATCATTAATAAAGTATAAGTAGTGGTATTATTTTTTTTAGTCCAACGAGAAGATTATAGGAAGGAGATGAGTGGCTTTTAAAAATTTTAAAAAGACTCCGGAAACGGCAATTTTCAGAAGTCGTCCAGGTCAGATTGAAATACAATTTAACCACTGGTAAAATCAGAACCATTAATAACTAATGCATTCAGGCGCTTCAAACACTTTATTAACTAATGTTGAAAAGAGCATTAAATAAATAAATATATTTTTCAGTCATCATCTCTCTTGTTGCTCTCTTACATTACAGCAACATGACCAGTCTCCAAAAAGGACCAGGACCACTGTCCACCCTGGAGCCCTGGAGGGAGTGGACCAGTCTCCGACCAGGACCACGGCAGAAGACAGGCCACAAACACTTCATGTACGTATTGAGAGCGTATGACTAATTCAATATATTTGTTTACCTATTCACTTGCATTATGTAGTAGTTCACTTTGAAATATCTGGTTTCTGCTAGGCCTCTACAATCAGGGGGCTGTTCCACAAAGCTGGCTAACTGGGTAAGCCTGGCTTCTGTACTGAATAAAATCCAGAACAGCTCTTTTTACTTTAGTCCATGTTCCAGATTTGAAAGAGTTCTGGGTTTTATTCAGTTGGCCAGCTTTATGAAACACACTCCAGGACTGTTTACTTCAAGAAGGGTTCCTGCCTGCCAGTCATAGCATACTGTATGTATGGCTGATTGACTCCAAGTCAATGACAAGGACAAGAGAAGCATGGGGGGTTGTTTTAATTGATTTCAATTATATTTTATTTCTCAAAAAGGATGCACCAGTGATGAAGGCCATTCATCAGGCCTGTGAGTGGCTGGGCCACAACAGCCACCTCTTCCAGGGGCACGTCCTCCGACCCAGGATACTGGACATGGAGGAGGTGGATGCTCTGCTGGCCCTGACCACATATGACATTTTCATGAACAACTTCTTAGGAGGTCATGAGGATGAGGATGAGGACGAAGTGAGGTCCCCATTTGTCTTCATCTTCAGTCAGAAGGACGACATGGAGCTTTTTATGTGTGAAATTATGGACAAAAGGGAAATCCGGGTGTCTGCTGTCCTTGATTAGGGAAATGTTTATGTTCAGTATTTTTGTATCATTAAATCCAATATTTCTCATTGTGTGTTGTATTATTTACTGATACAGGAGGTACCATGCAATTCCGGTTTTCTAACTTCAAAAAGATGTAAGTGGGTTGAATGTGTTTATCTGGGCCTCTATTCTCAACACATCTCAGAGCAGTCAGTATTTATTAGATTAGCTTCTCCACTCCTACAGAGAGTCAGTACATGTAACAAAAAGGCACAATCAGGGCCTACTTACAGTAGGTACACATAGTACGCAAGATTAATCAACAGCGAATTCTACAATCTAAGCTGGGCAGCAAAAAAAGGCACATTCAGGTCTTGCAGTTAGGTACACCGAGTCAGCAATACAAACATTCCACAAAGTCTACACTCAAGCTGTACTGTGTCAAATCAGGAGTATGTCATGTTAATGAAACTAATTACAGTAGGTACAGCGTACACAGACATGACAGAGACAAAAAGATAGTCCACAATCTCAAGTTGTCCGTGCTGGTCAAGAACAAATCAGGAATGTGCCAAGTCAATGAACAATGATAAGGTGGACTGTAAGATGTTAACTGTCCTGTTCAATAAACATCTGGGCACCAAAACAAACTGTCTTAGCTCCCTCCAAGCTGGCTCAGGTCCATGGTGTCCAGACAGTCAGGGGATGCATTGAACAGGCTGGTGGCAGTTGGAATAAAGGACCTACAGAAGAGTTCCATAGCGTGGCATTACCCCTCACGCCATGCACACGCACACACGGAAAGACAAACACAGCCCCCCATGTTAAGTGTATGATGATGATGATGGTGTCATGGCAAGTGAATGTGTGCGTGCATGTGTGAGAGACAGCACACTAGTGTGTCTGCGTGTAGCCTACATATGTTCACGCTTGAGTGTAGGCTACTTTGAGTGTGATGTGAAGTTATTCTCCACAGAAATTGCGACTTTCGATTCAAATTGTGACTTTTGATTTTGATTAACCCCCCCTCAACTGCATCCGTGACCATTTACTCTTGACCTACACACTTACAATAACTTTGCACATTTACAATTGTCTGTATTATATTCATATTCGTATAGGCTTTATTTTTAGGTTTAGGTTAATCTGATGAATTCATATTTATATTTTGTTTAGTCGGGAACTTACCAACTGATAAGCCACTGTGGAGAGGAGCAAGGACCAATAATTCCAATGTACATGTTGCATATGACGCAGTATATGCACCGCAAATGCTCGTAAACAACTTCCTTTTTCATTCATTTCAATGCCATTTAAATGCTCATAAACAACTTCCTTTTTCATCCATTTCAATGCCATTGAAATGCTCATAAACAACTTCCTTTTTCGTCCATTTCAATGCCATTTAAATGCTCGTAAATAACTTCCTTCTTCGACCATTTCCACGCCCCTGGAGATTACCGCCCCTGGAGGTGTTAGCTCTGCATCGAGCACCACTTGTAATGTTTTGCCAATGGAAAGTCCTGAGGTGGCCCGTGTGTCACATGACTGTAAATCTGTGACATGATTGGCCACTGTGCGCACACATTACCATGGACCGCATAATCAAATCATTAACGTTTGAGATAATGGCGGAAAGAAAACGCAGTGTTGTCTGGTGCTACTTTTCACCACTTGATAAGAATTTAGGGTGCCACGCCTAAAATCTGATTGGTCACCCCAGTGCCACCCCACAGGTTGTCAGCCGGTTTTAACAAAGACAGTCTTTTGCGTTTTGCCGCCACTGTATAAAAGCTTCAAAATCTGCGTCAAAAGCCCGCCTGTCAGAAGCCAAGCCAATCTGATTGGCCACCCAATTGCCACAGTCATTGGCTGTTTTGGCAGTCAATCTGTTTTTAAAAAGGCACCGTTTTTCCTGTTTACAAGGCTGGAAAATGTGCAGCAAAAATTGTGAGCGGAATTTGAAGCTTTATTTTGCTCTTGTCAGGGAGGCAGGTTAAACATCTTGAATCTTATGGTTGAAATATGAATGTTAACGTTTGAATGTTAAGGTTATGGTTGAAATATCATCATTAAATAACATCAAACTAGCGAGCTAGCTGACGTTAGCTAGCGTTAGCTGAGTAGTGACAAGCTAGTTATTTTCAGGAAGAAATACATTACTTGAATGCTGTGTTTGTTTAATATGATATGCCCCCTTGTGTACTACTAGCTAACTAACTCGTCAACTAAATCTATATAGCCAAATCGCTAATTTATCTAGTTAGTCAGGTGGCGTAACATTAGTGTTAAATTAGCTAGCTACCTAGATAGTCAGACAATAACTGTCGCTAGCCTACGTTAGCTAGAATGCCAGCGCGTATTATCAACCTGCTACGCGCGATAAACAGCAAAACATTAAGGTATTTACTACTGCCTTTCCACAAAAGAAAACTGTGACATGCCTGCAAATAAAACGGCCATTAGGGAAGTAAGCTAGGTTGCAAACCAAGAAGCTTTATTGTCGTGCTGTATAAATGAATCGTTGCGATGAAGGAATTCCTGGATTCCAGTGTTCTATGGGAAATGCCAGTGGTCCAGGGGCACTGTTTAATCAATAGCGTAATTTGAATTCAACTAAGTACCAGGAATTTTTGGCAGTCAGTCTATTGATTGTCTCTGTTAGGAAGCTGGGAAACATTTGAATCATTTTCATTTCAAACCATTTGAAAGTCCCGAATAATTGCTTTAAATTACACTCCGTGACGCAACACCAGTCATCTTTATGTAATTTCTTCAATATTTATATTTCAAATCGAGTTTAGGCTGTGACGTAACAGTGGATGCCTTTCAACTCAGGATGAAATAAATACTAATAATCCTGCTTTGGCAAGTATTCTGCTGAGTATATTACAGTAATAGAAGATGGATATGAAAACGGGATTTTATAGCATAATCCTCTCGGTAGGCTATTTCTTTTTCAATGTATTATATTAAGTTATTATATATAAGGAATGGAGGCCAATGGTCAAAATCTCTCCAAATGTGTTCTCTAACCTAATCACAAATAATAGGAAAAGACTCATGGCCCTCATCAGAGCCATGGGCATTAAATGTTTTTTGAGAAATTTGAATACATTGAATCATTAATAAAGTATAAGTAGTGGTATTATTTTTTTTAGTCCAACGAGAAGATTATAGGAAGGAGATGAGTGGCTTTTAAAAATTTTAAAAAGACTCCGGAAACGGCAATTTTCAGAAGTCGTCCAGGTCAGATTGAAATACAATTTAACCACTGGTAAAATCAGAACCATTAATAACTAATGCATTCAGGCGCTTCAAACACTTTATTAACTAATGTTGAAAAGAGCATTAAATAAATAAATATATTTTTCAGTCATCATCTCTCTTGTTGCTCTCTTACATTACAGCAACATGACCAGTCTCCAAAAAGGACCAGGACCACTGTCCACCCTGGAGCCCTGGAGGGAGTGGACCAGTCTCCGACCAGGACCACGGCAGAAGACAGGCCACAAACACTTCATGTACGTATTGAGAGCGTATGACTAATTCAATATATTTGTTTACCTATTCACTTGCATTATGTAGTAGTTCACTTTGAAATATCTGGTTTCTGCTAGGCCTCTACAATCAGGGGGCTGTTCCACAAAGCTGGCTAACTGGGTAAGCCTGGCTTCTGTACTGAATAAAATCCAGAACAGCTCTTTTTACTTTAGTCCATGTTCCAGATTTGAAAGAGTTCTGGGTTTTATTCAGTTGGCCAGCTTTATGAAACACACTCCAGGACTGTTTACTTCAAGAAGGGTTCCTGCCTGCCAGTCATAGCATACTGTATGTATGGCTGATTGACTCCAAGTCAATGACAAGGACAAGAGAAGCATGGGGGGTTGTTTTAATTGATTTCAATTATATTTTATTTCTCAAAAAGGATGCACCAGTGATGAAGGCCATTCATCAGGCCTGTGAGTGGCTGGGCCACAACAGCCACCTCTTCCAGGGGCACGTCCTCCGACCCAGGATACTGGACATGGAGGAGGTGGATGCTCTGCTGGCCCTGACCACATATGACATTTTCATGAACAACTTCTTAGGAGGTCATGAGGATGAGGATGAGGACGAAGTGAGGTCCCCATTTGTCTTCATCTTCAGTCAGAAGGACGACATGGAGCTTTTTATGTGTGAAATTATGGACAAAAGGGAAATCCGGGTGTCTGCTGTCCTTGATTAGGGAAATGTTTATGTTCAGTATTTTTGTATCATTAAATCCAATATTTCTCATTGTGTGTTGTATTATTTACTGATACAGGAGGTACCATGCAATTCCGGTTTTCTAACTTCAAAAAGATGTAAGTGGGTTGAATGTGTTTATCTGGGCCTCTATTCTCAACACATCTCAGAGCAGTCAGTATTTATTAGATTAGCTTCTCCACTCCTACAGAGAGTCAGTACATGTAACAAAAAGGCACAATCAGGGCCTACTTACAGTAGGTACACATAGTACGCAAGATTAATCAACAGCGAATTCTACAATCTAAGCTGGGCAGCAAAAAAAGGCACATTCAGGTCTTGCAGTTAGGTACACCGAGTCAGCAATACAAACATTCCACAAAGTCTACACTCAAGCTGTACTGTGTCAAATCAGGAGTATGTCATGTTAATGAAACTAATTACAGTAGGTACAGCGTACACAGACATGACAGAGACAAAAAGATAGTCCACAATCTCAAGTTGTCCGTGCTGGTCAAGAACAAATCAGGAATGTGCCAAGTCAATGAACAATGATAAGGTGGACTGTAAGATGTTAACTGTCCTGTTCAATAAACATCTGGGCACCAAAACAAACTGTCTTAGCTCCCTCCAAGCTGGCTCAGGTCCATGGTGTCCAGACAGTCAGGGGATGCATTGAACAGGCTGGTGGCAGTTGGAATAAAGGACCTACAGAAGAGTTCCATAGCGTGGCATTACCCCTCACGCCATGCACACGCACACACGGAAAGACAAACACAGCCCCCCATGTTAAGTGTATGATGATGATGATGGTGTCATGGCAAGTGAATGTGTGCGTGCATGTGTGAGAGACAGCACACTAGTGTGTCTGCGTGTAGCCTACATATGTTCACGCTTGAGTGTAGGCTACTTTGAGTGTGATGTGAAGTTATTCTCCACAGAAATTGCGACTTTCGATTCAAATTGTGACTTTTGATTTTGATTAACCCCCCCTCAACTGCATCCGTGACCATTTACTCTTGACCTACACACTTACAATAACTTTGCACATTTACAATTGTCTGTATTATATTCATATTCGTATAGGCTTTATTTTTAGGTTTAGGTTAATCTGATGAATTCATATTTATATTTTGTTTAGTCGGGAACTTACCAACTGATAAGCCACTGTGGAGAGGAGCAAGGACCAATAATTCCAATGTACATGTTGCATATGACGCAGTATATGCACCGCAAATGCTCGTAAACAACTTCCTTTTTCATTCATTTCAATGCCATTTAAATGCTCATAAACAACTTCCTTTTTCATCCATTTCAATGCCATTGAAATGCTCATAAACAACTTCCTTTTTCGTCCATTTCAATGCCATTTAAATGCTCGTAAATAACTTCCTTCTTCGACCATTTCCACGCCCCTGGAGATTACCGCCCCTGGAGGTGTTAGCTCCGCATCGAGCACCACTTGTAATGTTTTGCCAATGGAAAGTCCTGAGCTGGCCCGTGTGTCACATGACTGTAAATCTGTGACATGATTGGCCACTGTGCGCACACATTACCATGGACCGCATAATCAAATCATTAACGTTTGAGATAATGGCGGAAAGAAAACGCAGTGTTGTCTGGTGCTACTTTTCACCACTTGATAAGAATTTAGGGTGCCACGCCTAAAATCTGATTGGTCACCCCAGTGCCACCCCACAGGTTGTCAGCCGGTTTTAACAAAGACAGTCTTTTGCGTTTTGCCGCCACTGTATAAAAGCTTCAAAATCTGCGTCAAAAGCCCGCCTGTCAGAAGCCAAGCCAATCTGATTGGCCACCCAATTGCCACAGTCATTGGCTGTTTTGGCAGTCAATCTGTTTTTAAAAAGGCACCGTTTTTCCTGTTTACAAGGCTGGAAAATGTACAGCAAAAATTGTGAGCGGAATTTGAAGCTTTATTTTGCTCTTGTCAGGGAGGCAGGTTAAACATCTTGAATCTTATGGTTGAAATATGAATGTTAATGTTTGAATGTTAAGGTTATGGTTGAAATATCATCATTAAATAACATCAAACTAGCGAGCTAGCTGACGTTAGCTAGCGTTAGCTGAGTAGTGACAAGCTAGTTATTTTCAGGAAGAAATACATTACTTGAATGCTGTGTTTGTTTAATATGATATGCCCCCTTGTGTACTACTAGCTAACTAACTCGTCAACTAAATCTATATAGCCAAGTCGCTAATTTATCTAGTTAGTCAGGTGGCGTAACATTAGTGTTAAATTAGCTAGCTACCTAGATAGTCAGACAATAACTGTCGCTAGCCTACGTTAGCTAGAATGCCAGCGCGTATGATCAACCTGCTACGCGCGATAAACAGCAAAACATTAAGGTATTTACTACTGCCTTTCCACAAAAGAAAACTGTGACATGCCTGCAAATAAAACGGCCATTAGGGAAGTAAGCTAGGTTGCAAACCAAGAAGCTTTATTGTCGTGCTGTATAAATGAATCGTTGCGATGAAGGAATTCCTGGATTCCAGTGTTCTATGGGAAATGCCAGTGGTCCAGGGGCACTGTTTAATCAATAGCGTAATTTGAATTCAACTAAGTACCAGGAATTTTTGGCAGTCAGTCTATTGATTGTCTCTGTTAGGAAGCTGGGAAACATTTGAATCATTTTCATTTCAAACCATTTGAAAGTCCCGAATAATTGCTTTAAATTACACTCCGTGACGCAACACCAGTCATCTTTATGTAATTTCTTCAATATTTATATTTCAAATCGAGTTTAGGCTGTGACGTAACAGTGGATGCCTTTCAACTCAGGATGAAATAAATACTAATAATCCTGCTTTGGCAAGTATTCTGCTGAGTATACTACAGTAATAGAAGATGGAGATGAAAACGGGATTTTATAGCATAATCCTCTCGGTAGGCTATTTCTTTTTCAATGTATTATATTAAGTTATTATATATAAGGAATGGAGGCCAATGGTCAAAATCTCTCCAAATGTGTTCTCTAACCTAATCACAAATAATAGGAAAAGACTCATGGCCCTCATCAGAGCCATGGGCATTAAATGTTTTTTGAGAAATTTGAATACATTGAATCATTAATAAAGTATAAGTAGTGGTATTATTTTTTTTAGTCCAACGAGAAGATTATAGGAAGGAGATGAGTGGCTTTTAAAAAATTTTAAAAGACTCCGGAAACGGCAATTTTCAGAAGTCGTCCAGGTCAGATTGAAATACAATTTAACCACTGGTAAAATCAGAACCATTAATAACTAATGCATTCAGGCGCTTCAAACACTTTATTAACTAATGTTGAAAAGAGCATTAAATAAATAAATATATTTTTCAGTCATCATCTCTCTTGTTGCTCTCTTACATTACAGGAACATGACCAGTCTCCAAAAAGGACCAGGACCACTGTCCACCCTGGAACCCTGGAGGGAGTGGACCAGTCTCAGACCAGGACCACGGCAGAAGACAGGCCACAAACACTTCATGTACGTATTGAGAGCGTATGACTAATTAAATATATTTGTTTACCTATTCACGTGCATTATGTAGTAGTTCACTTTGAAATATCTGGTTTCTGCTAGGCCTCTACAATCAGGGGGCTGTTCCACAAAGCTGGCTAACTGGGTAAGCCTGGCTTCTGTACTGAATAAAATCCAGAACATCTCTTTTTACTTTAGTCCATGTTCCAGATTTGAAAGAGTTCTGGGTTTTATTCAGTTGGCCAGCTTTATGAAACACACTCCAGGACTGTTTACTTCAAGAAGGGTTTCTGCCTGCCAGTCATAGCATACTGTATGTATGGCTGATTGACTCCAAGTCAATGACAAGGACAAGAGAAGCATGGGGGGTTGTTTTAATTGATTTCAATTATATTTTATTTCTCAAAAAGGATGCACCAGTGATGAAGGCCATTCATCAGGCCTGTGAGTGGCTGGGCCACAACAGCCACCTCTTCCAGGGGCACGTCCTCCGACCCAGGATACTGGACATGGAGGAGGTGGATGCTCTGCTGGCCCTGACCACATATGACATTTTCATGAACAACTTCTTAGGAGGTCATGAGGATGAGGATGAGGACGAAGTGAGGTCCCCATTTGTCTTCATCTTCAGTCAGAAGGACGACATGGAGCTTTTTATGTGTGAAATTATGGACAAAAGGGAAATCCGGGTGTCTGCTGTCCTTGATTAGGGAAATGTTTATGTTCAGTATTTTTGTATCATTAAATCCAATATTTCTCATTGTGTGTTGTATTATTTACTGATACAGGAGGTACCATGCAATTCCGGTTTTCTAACTTCAAAAAGATGTAAGTGGGTTGAATGTGTTTATCTGGGCCTCTATTCTCAACACATCTCAGAGCAGTCAGTATTTATTAGATTAGCTTCTCCACTCCTACAGAGAGTCAGTACATGTAACAAAAAGGCACAATCAGGGCCTACTTACAGTAGGTACACATAGTACGCAAGATTAATCAACAGCGAATTCTACAATCTAAGCTGGGCAGCAAAAAAAGGCACATTCAGGTCTTGCAGTTAGGTACACCGAGTCAGCAATACAAACATTCCACAAAGTCTACACTCAAGCTGTACTGTGTCAAATCAGGAGTATGTCATGTTAATGAAACTAATTACAGTAGGTACAGCGTACACAGACATGACAGAGACAAAAAGATAGTCCACAATCTCAAGTTGTCCGTGCTGGTCAAGAACAAATCAGGAATGTGCCAAGTCAATGAACAATGATAAGGTGGACTGTAAGATGTTAACTGTCCTGTTCAATAAACATCTGGGCACCAAAACAAACTGTCTTAGCTCCCTCCAAGCTGGCTCAGGTCCATGGTGTCCAGACAGTCAGGGGATGCATTGAACAGGCTGGTGGCAGTTGGAATAAAGGACCTACAGAAGAGTTCCATAGCGTGGCATTACCCCTCACGCCATGCACACGCACACACGGAAAGACATACACAGCCCCCCATGTTAAGTGTATGATGATGATGATGGTGTCATGGCAAGTGAATGTGTGCATGCATGTGTGAGAGACAGCAGACTAGTGTGTCTGCGTGTAGCCTACATATGTTCACGCTTGAGTGTAGGCTACTTTGAGTGTGATGTGAAGTTATTCTCCACAGAAATTGCGACTTTCGATTCAAATTGTGACTTTTGATTTTGATTAACCCCCCCTCAACTGCATCCGTGACCATTTACTCTTGACCTACACACTTACAATAACTTTGCACATTTACAATTGTCTGTATTATATTCATATTCGTATAGGCTTTATTTTTAGGTTTAGGTTAATCTGATGAATTCATATTTATATTTTGTTTAGTCGGGAACTTACCAACTGATAAGCCACTGTGGAGAGGAGCAAGGACCAATAATTCCAATGTACATGTACATGTTGCATATGACGCAGTATATGCACCGCAAATGCTCGTAAACAACTTCCTTTTTCATTCATTTCAATGCCATTTAAATGCTCATAAACAACTTCCTTTTTCATCCATTTCAATGCCATTGAAATGCTCATAAACAACTTCCTTTTTCGTCCATTTCAATGCCATTTAAATGCTCGTAAATAACTTCCTTCTTCGACCATTTCCACGCCCCTGGAGATTACCGCCCCTGGAGGTGTTAGCTCCGCATCGAGCACCACTTGTAATGTTTTGCCAATGGAAAGTCCTGAGCTGGCCCGTGTGTCACATGACTGTAAATCTGTGACATGATTGGCCACTGTGCGCACACATTACCATGGACCGCATAATCAAATCATTAACGTTTGAGATAATGGCGGAAAGAAAACGCAGTGTTGTCTGGTGCTACTTTTCACCACTTGATAAGAATTTAGGGTGCCACGCCTAAAATCTGATTGGTCACCCCAGTGCCACCCCACAGGTTGTCAGCCGGTTTTAACAAAGACAGTCTTTTGCGTTTTGCCGCCACTGTATAAAAGCTTCAAAATCTGCGTCAAAAGCCCGCCTGTCAGAAGCCAAGCCAATCTGATTGGCCACCCAATTGCCACAGTCATTGGCTGTTTTGGCAGTCAATCTGTTTTTAAAAAGGCACCGTTTTTCCTGTTTACAAGGCTGGAAAATGTGCAGCAAAAATTGTGAGCGGAATTTGAAGCTTTATTTTGCTCTTGTCAGGGAGGCAGGTTAAACATCTTGAATCTTATGGTTGAAATATGAATGTTAACGTTTGAATGTTAAGGTTATGGTTGAAATATCATCATTAAATAACATCAAACTAGCGAGCTAGCTGACGTTAGCTAGCGTTAGCTGAGTAGTGACAAGCTAGTTATTTTCAGGAAGAAATACATTACTTGAATGCTGTGTTTGTTTAATATGATATGCCCCCTTGTGTACTACTAGCTAACTAACTCGTCAACTAAATCTATATAGCCAAGTCGCTAATTTATCTAGTTAGTCAGGTGGCGTAACATTAGTGTTAAATTAGCTAGCTACCTAGATAGTCAGACAATAACTGTCGCTAGCCTACGTTAGCTAGAATGCCAGCGCGTATGATCAACCTGCTACGCGCGATAAACAGCAAAACATTAAGGTATTTACTACTGCCTTTCCACAAAAGAAAACTGTGACATGCCTGCAAATAAAACGGCCATTAGGGAAGTAAGCTAGGTTGCAAACCAAGAAGCTTTATTGTCGTGCTGTATAAATGAATCGTTGCGATGAAGGAATTCCTGGATTCCAGTGTTCTATGGGAAATGCCAGTGGTCCAGGGGCACTGTTTAATCAATAGCGTAATTTGAATTCAACTAAGTACCAGGAATTTTTGGCAGTCAGTCTATTGATTGTCTCTGTTAGGAAGCTGGGAAACATTTGAATCATTTTCATTTCAAACCATTTGAAAGTCCCGAATAATTGCTTTAAATTACACTCCGTGACGCAACACCAGTCATCTTTATGTAATTTCTTCAATATTTATATTTCAAATCGAGTTTAGGCTGTGACGTAACAGTGGATGCCTTTCAACTCAGGATGAAATAAATACTAATAATCCTGCTTTGGCAAGTATTCTGCTGAGTATACTACAGTAATAGAAGATGGAGATGAAAACGGGATTTTATAGCATAATCCTCTCGGTAGGCTATTTCTTTTTCAATTTATTATATTAAGTTATTATATATAAGGAATGGAGGCCAATGGTCAAAATCTCTCCAAATGTGTTCTCTAACCTAATCACAAATAATAGGAAAAGACTCATGGCCCTCATCAGAGCCATGGGCATTAAATGTTTTTTGAGAAATTTGAATACATTGAATCATTAATAAAGTATAAGTAGTGGTATTATTTTTTTTAGTCCAACGAGAAGATTATAGGAAGGAGATGAGTGGCTTTTAAAAAAATTTAAAAGACTCCGGAAACGGCAATTTTCAGAAGTCGTCCAGGTCAGATTGAAATACAATTTAACCACTGGTAAAATCAGAACCATTAATAACTAATGCATTCAGGCGCTTCAAACACTTTATTAACTAATGTTGAAAAGAGCATTAAATAAATAAATATATTTTTCAGTCATCATCTCTCTTGTTGCTCTCTTACATTACAGGAACATGACCAGTCTCCAAAAAGGACCAGGACCACTGTCCACCCTGGAGCCCTGGAGGGAGTGGACCAGTCTCAGACCAGGACCACGGCAGAAGACAGGCCACAAACACTTCATGTACGTATTGAGAGCGTATGACTAATTAAATATATTTGTTTACCTATTCACGTGCATTATGTAGTAGTTCACTTTGAAATATCTGGTTTCTGCTAGGCCTCTACAATCAGGGGGCTGTTCCACAAAGCTGGCTAACTGGGTAAGCCTGGCTTCTGTACTGAATAAAATCCAGAACATCTCTTTTTACTTTAGTCCATGTTCCAGATTTGAAAGAGTTCTGGGTTTTATTCAGTTGGCCAGCTTTATGAAACACACTCCAGGACTGTTTACTTCAAGAAGGGTTTCTGCCTGCCAGTCATAGCATACTGTATGTATGGCTGATTGACTCCAAGTCAATGACAAGGACAAGAGAAGCATGGGGGGTTGTTTTAATTGATTTCAATTATATTTTATTTCTCAAAAAGGATGCACCAGTGATGAAGGCCATTCATCAGGCCTGTGAGTGGCTGGGCCACAACAGCCACCTCTTCCAGGGGCACGTCCTCCGACCCAGGATACTGGACATGGAGGAGGTGGATGCTCTGCTGGCCCTGACCACATATGACATTTTCATGAACAACTTCTTAGGAGGTCATGAGGATGAGGATGAGGACGAAGTGAGGTCCCCATTTGTCTTCATCTTCAGTCAGAAGGACGACATGGAGCTTTTTATGTGTGAAATTATGGACAAAAGGGAAATCCGGGTGTCTGCTGTCCTTGATTAGGGAAATGTTTATGTTCAGTATTTTTGTATCATTAAATCCAATATTTCTCATTGTGTGTTGTATTATTTACTGATACAGGAGGTACCATGCAATTCCGGTTTTCTAACTTCAAAAAGATGTAAGTGGGTTGAATGTGTTTATCTGGGCCTCTATTCTCAACACATCTCAGAGCAGTCAGTATTTATTAGATTAGCTTCTCCACTCCTACAGAGAGTCAGTACATGTAACAAAAAGGCACAATCAGGGCCTACTTACAGTAGGTACACATAGTACGCAAGATTAATCAACAGCGAATTCTACAATCTAAGCTGGGCAGCAAAAAAAGGCACATTCAGGTCTTGCAGTTAGGTACACCGAGTCAGCAATACAAACATTCCACAAAGTCTACACTCAAGCTGTACTGTGTCAAATCAGGAGTATGTCATGTTAATGAAACTAATTACAGTAGGTACAGCGTACACAGACATGACAGAGACAAAAAGATAGTCCACAATCTCAAGTTGTCCGTGCTGGTCAAGAACAAATCAGGAATGTGCCAAGTCAATGAACAATGATAAGGTGGACTGTAAGATGTTAACTGTCCTGTTCAATAAACATCTGGGCACCAAAACAAACTGTCTTAGCTCCCTCCAAGCTGGCTCAGGTCCATGGTGTCCAGACAGTCAGGGGATGCATTGAACAGGCTGGTGGCAGTTGGAATAAAGGACCTACAGAAGAGTTCCATAGCGTGGCATTACCCCTCACGCCATGCACACGCACACACGGAAAGACATACACAGCCCCCCATGTTAAGTGTATGATGATGATGATGGTGTCATGGCAAGTGAATGTGTGCGTGCATGTGTGAGAGACAGCAGACTAGTGTGTCTGCGTGTAGCCTACATATGTTCACGCTTGAGTGTAGGCTACTTTGAGTGTGATGTGAAGTTATTCTCCACAGAAATTGCGACTTTCGATTCAAATTGTGACTTTTGATTTTGATTAACCCCCCCTCAACTGCATCCGTGACCATTTACTCTTGACCTACACACTTACAATAACTTTGCACATTTACAATTGTCTGTATTATATTCATATTCGTATAGGCTTTATTTTTAGGTTTAGGTTAATCTGATGAATTCATATTTATATTTTGTTTAGTCGGGAACTTACGAACTGATAAGCCACTGTGGAGAGGAGCAAGGACCAATAATTCCAATGTACATGTACATGTTGCATATGACGCAGTATATGCACCGCAAATGCTCGTAAACAACTTCCTTTTTCATTCATTTCAATGCCATTTAAATGCTCATAAACAACTTCCTTTTTCATCCATTTCAATGCCATTGAAATGCTCATAAACAACTTCCTTTTTCGTCCATTTCAATGCCATTTAAATGCTCGTAAATAACTTCCTTCTTCGACCATTTCCACGCCCCTGGAGATTACCGCCCCTGGAGGTGTTAGCTCCGCATCGAGCACCACTTGTAATGTTTTGCCAATGGAAAGTCCTGAGCTGGCCCGTGTGTCACATGACTGTAAATCTGTGACATGATTGGCCACTGTGCGCACACATTACCATGGACCGCATAATCAAATCATTAACGTTTGAGATAATGGCGGAAAGAAAACGCAGTGTTGTCTGGTGCTACTTTTCACCACTTGATAAGAATTTAGGGTGCCACGCCTAAAATCTGATTGGTCACCCCAGTGCCACCCCACAGGTTGTCAGCCGGTTTTAACAAAGACAGTCTTTTGCGTTTTGCCGCCACTGTATAAAAGCTTCAAAATCTGCGTCAAAAGCCCGCCTGTCAGAAGCCAAGCCAATCTGATTGGCCACCCAATTGCCACAGTCATTGGCTGTTTTGGCAGTCAATCTGTTTTTAAAAAGGCACCGTTTTTCCTGTTTACAAGGCTGGAAAATGTGCAGCAAAAATTGTGAGCGGAATTTGAAGCTTTATTTTGCTCTTGTCAGGGAGGCAGGTTAAACATCTTGAATCTTATGGTTGAAATATGAATGTTAACGTTTGAATGTTAAGGTTATGGTTGAAATATCATCATTAAATAACATCAAACTAGCGAGCTAGCTGACGTTAGCTAGCGTTAGCTGAGTAGTGACAAGCTAGTTATTTTCAGGAAGAAATACATTACTTGAATGCTGTGTTTGTTTAATATGATATGCCCCCTTGTGTACTACTAGCTAACTAACTCGTCAACTAAATCTATATAGCCAAATCGCTAATTTATCTAGTTAGTCAGGTGGCGTAACATTAGTGTTAAATTAGCTAGCTACCTAGATAGTCAGACAATAACTGTCGCTAGCCTACGTTAGCTAGAATGCCAGCGCGTATTATCAACCTGCTACGCGCGATAAACAGCAAAACATTAAGGTATTTACTACTGCCTTTCCACAAAAGAAAACTGTGACATGCCTGCAAATAAAACGGCCATTAGGGAAGTAAGCTAGGTTGCAAACCAAGAAGCTTTATTGTCGTGCTGTATAAATGAATCGTTGCGATGAAGGAATTCCTGGATTCCAGTGTTCTATGGGAAATGCCAGTGGTCCAGGGGCACTGTTTAATCAATAGCGTAATTTGAATTCAACTAAGTACCAGGAATTTTTGGCAGTCAGTCTATTGATTGTCTCTGTTAGGAAGCTGGGAAACATTTGAATCATTTTCATTTCAAACCATTTGAAAGTCCCGAATAATTGCTTTAAATTACACTCCGTGACGCAACACCAGTCATCTTTATGTAATTTCTTCAATATTTATATTTCAAATCGAGTTTAGGCTGTGACGTAACAGTGGATGCCTTTCAACTCAGGATGAAATAAATACTAATAATCCTGCTTTGGCAAGTATTCTGCTGAGTATACTACAGTAATAGAAGATGGATATGAAAACGGGATTTTATAGCATAATCCTCTCGGTAGGCTATTTCTTTTTCAATGTATTATATTAAGTTATTATATATAAGGAATGGAGGCCAATGGTCAAAATCTCTCCAAATGTGTTCTCTAACCTAATCACAAATAATAGGAAAAGACTCATGGCCCTCATCAGAGCCATGGGCATTAAATGTTTTTTGAGAAATTTGAATACATTGAATCATTAATAAAGTATAAGTAGTGGTATTATTTTTTTTAGTCCAACGAGAAGATTATAGGAAGGAGATGAGTGGCTTTTAAAAATTTTAAAAAGACTCCGGAAACGGCAATTTTCAGAAGTCGTCCAGGTCAGATTGAAATACAATTTAACCACTGGTAAAATCAGAACCATTAATAACTAATGCATTCAGGCGCTTCAAACACTTTATTAACTAATGTTGAAAAGAGCATTAAATAAATAAATATATTTTTCAGTCATCATCTCTCTTGTTGCTCTCTTACATTACAGCAACATGACCAGTCTCCAAAAAGGACCAGGACCACTGTCCACCCTGGAGCCCTGGAGGGAGTGGACCAGTCTCCGACCAGGACCACGGCAGAAGACAGGCCACAAACACTTCATGTACGTATTGAGAGCGTATGACTAATTCAATATATTTGTTTACCTATTCACTTGCATTATGTAGTAGTTCACTTTGAAATATCTGGTTTCTGCTAGGCCTCTACAATCAGGGGGCTGTTCCACAAAGCTGGCTAACTGGGTAAGCCTGGCTTCTGTACTGAATAAAATCCAGAACAGCTCTTTTTACTTTAGTCCATGTTCCAGATTTGAAAGAGTTCTGGGTTTTATTCAGTTGGCCAGCTTTATGAAACACACTCCAGGACTGTTTACTTCAAGAAGGGTTCCTGCCTGCCAGTCATAGCATACTGTATGTATGGCTGATTGACTCCAAGTCAATGACAAGGACAAGAGAAGCATGGGGGGTTGTTTTAATTGATTTCAATTATATTTTATTTCTCAAAAAGGATGCACCAGTGATGAAGGCCATTCATCAGGCCTGTGAGTGGCTGGGCCACAACAGCCACCTCTTCCAGGGGCACGTCCTCCGACCCAGGATACTGGACATGGAGGAGGTGGATGCTCTGCTGGCCCTGACCACATATGACATTTTCATGAACAACTTCTTAGGAGGTCATGAGGATGAGGACGAAGTGAGGTCCCCATTTGTCTTCATCTTCAGTCAGAAGGACGACATGGAGCTTTTTATGTGTGAAATTATGGACAAAAGGGAAATCCGGGTGTCTGCTGTCCTTCATTAGGGAAATGTTTATGTTCAGTATTTTTGTATCATTAAATCCAATATTTCTCATTGTGTGTTGTATTATTTACTGATACAGGAGGTACCATGCAATTCCGGTTTTCTAACTTCAAAAAGATGTAAGTGGGTTGAATGTGTTTATCTGGGCCTCTATTCTCAACACATCTCAGAGCAGTCAGTATTTATTAGATTAGCTTCTCCACTCCTACAGAGAGTCAGTACATGTAACAAAAAGGCACAATCAGGGCCTACTTACAGTAGGTACACATAGTACGCAAGATTAATCAACAGCGAATTCTACAATCTAAGCTGGGCAGCAAAAAAAGGCACATTCAGGTCTTGCAGTTAGGTACACCGAGTCAGCAATACAAACATTCCACAAAGTCTACACTCAAGCTGTACTGTGTCAAATCAGGAGTATGTCATGTTAATGAAACTAATTACAGTAGGTACAGCGTACACAGACATGACAGAGACAAAAAGATAGTCCACAATCTCAAGTTGTCCGTGCTGGTCAAGAACAAATCAGGAATGTGCCAAGTCAATGAACAATGATAAGGTGGACTGTAAGATGTTAACTGTCCTGTTCAATAAACATCTGGGCACCAAAACAAACTGTCTTAGCTCCCTCCAAGCTGGCTCAGGTCCATGGTGTCCAGACAGTCAGGGGATGCATTGAACAGGCTGGTGGCAGTTGGAATAAAGGACCTACAGAAGAGTTCCATAGCGTGGCATTACCCCTCACGCCATGCACACGCACACACGGAAAGACATACACAGCCCCCCATGTTAAGTGTATGATGATGATGATGGTGTCATGGCAAGTGAATGTGCGTGCATGTGTGAGAGACAGCACACTAGTGTGTCTGCATGTAGCCTACATATGTTCACGCTTGAGTGTAGGCTACTTTGAGTGTGATGTGAAGTTATTCTCCACAGAAATTGCGACTTTCGATTCAAATTGTGACTTTTGATTTTGATTAACCCCCCCTCAACTGCATCCGTGACCATTTACTCTTGACCTACACACTTACAATAACTTTGCACATTTACAATTGTCTGTATTATATTCATATTCGTATAGGCTTTATTTTTAGGTTTAGGTTAATCTGATGAATTCATATTTATATTTTGTTTAGTCGGGAACTTACCAACTGATAAGCCACTGTGGAGAGGAGCAAGGACCAATAATTCCAATGTACATGTACATGTTGCATATGACGCAGTATATGCACCGCAAATGCTCGTAAACAACTTCCTTTTTCATTCATTTCAATGCCATTTAAATGCTCATAAACAACTTCCTTTTTCATCCATTTCAATGCCATTGAAATGCTCATAAACAACTTCCTTTTTCGTCCATTTCAATGCCATTTAAATGCTCGTAAATAACTTCCTTCTTCGACCATTTCCACGCCCCTGGAGATTACCGCCCCTGGAGGTGTTAGCTCCGCATCGAGCACCACTTGTAATGTTTTGCCAATGGAAAGTCCTGAGCTGGCCCGTGTGTCACATGACTGTAAATCTGTGACATGATTGGCCACTGTGCGCACACATTACCATGGACCGCATAATCAAATCATTAACGTTTGAGATAATGGCGGAAAGAAAACGCAGTGTTGTCTGGTGCTACTTTTCACCACTTGATAAGAATTTAGGGTGCCACGCCTAAAATCTGATTGGTCACCCCAGTGCCACCCCACAGGTTGTCAGCCGGTTTTAACAAAGACAGTCTTTTGCGTTTTGCCGCCACTGTATAAAAGCTTCAAAATCTGCGTCAAAAGCCCGCCTGTCAGAAGCCAAGCCAATCTGATTGGCCACCCAATTGCCACAGTCATTGGCTGTTTTGGCAGTCAATCTGTTTTTAAAAAGGCACCGTTTTTCCTGTTTACAAGGCTGGAAAATGTGCAGCAAAAATTGTGAGCGGAATTTGAAGCTTTATTTTGCTCTTGTCAGGGAGGCAGGTTAAACATCTTGAATCTTATGGTTGAAATATGAATGTTAACGTTTGAATGTTAAGGTTATGGTTGAAATATCATCATTAAATAACATCAAACTAGCGAGCTAGCTGACGTTAGCTAGCGTTAGCTGAGTAGTGACAAGCTAGTTATTTTCAGGAAGAAATACATTACTTGAATGCTGTGTTTGTTTAATATGATATGCCCCCTTGTGTACTACTAGCTAACTAACTCGTCAACTAAATCTATATAGCCAAGTCGCTAATTTATCTAGTTAGTCAGGTGGCGTAACATTAGTGTTAAATTAGCTAGCTACCTAGATAGTCAGACAATAACTGTCGCTAGCCTACGTTAGCTAGAATGCCAGCGCGTATGATCAACCTGCTACGCGCGATAAACAGCAAAACATTAAGGTATTTACTACTGCCTTTCCACAAAAGAAAACTGTGACATGCCTGCAAATAAAACGGCCATTAGGGAAGTAAGCTAGGTTGCAAACCAAGAAGCTTTATTGTCGTGCTGTATAAATGAATCGTTGCGATGAAGGAATTCCTGGATTCCAGTGTTCTATGGGAAATGCCAGTGGTCCAGGGGCACTGTTTAATCAATAGCGTAATTTGAATTCAACTAAGTACCAGGAATTTTTGGCAGTCAGTCTATTGATTGTCTCTGTTAGGAAGCTGGGAAACATTTGAATCATTTTCATTTCAAACCATTTGAAAGTCCCGAATAATTGCTTTAAATTACACTCCGTGACGCAACACCAGTCATCTTTATGTAATTTCTTCAATATTTATATTTCAAATCGAGTTTAGGCTGTGACGTAACAGTGGATGCCTTTCAACTCAGGATGAAATAAATACTAATAATCCTGCTTTGGCAAGTATTCTGCTGAGTATACTACAGTAATAGAAGATGGAGATGAAAACGGGATTTTATAGCATAATCCTCTCGGTAGGCTATTTCTTTTTCAATTTATTATATTAAGTTATTATATATAAGGAATGGAGGCCAATGGTCAAAATCTCTCCAAATGTGTTCTCTAACCTAATCACAAATAATAGGAAAAGACTCATGGCCCTCATCAGAGCCATGGGCATTAAATGTTTTTTGAGAAATTTGAATACATTGAATCATTAATAAAGTATAAGTAGTGGTATTATTTTTTTTAGTCCAACGAGAAGATTATAGGAAGGAGATGAGTGGCTTTTAAAAAAATTTAAAAGACTCCGGAAACGGCAATTTTCAGAAGTCGTCCAGGTCAGATTGAAATACAATTTAACCACTGGTAAAATCAGAACCATTAATAACTAATGCATTCAGGCGCTTCAAACACTTTATTAACTAATGTTGAAAAGAGCATTAAATAAATAAATATATTTTTCAGTCATCATCTCTCTTGTTGCTCTCTTACATTACAGGAACATGACCAGTCTCCAAAAAGGACCAGGACCACTGTCCACCCTGGAGCCCTGGAGGGAGTGGACCAGTCTCAGACCAGGACCACGGCAGAAGACAGGCCACAAACACTTCATGTACGTATTGAGAGCGTATGACTAATTAAATATATTTGTTTACCTATTCACGTGCATTATGTAGTAGTTCACTTTGAAATATCTGGTTTCTGCTAGGCCTCTACAATCAGGGGGCTGTTCCACAAAGCTGGCTAACTGGGTAAGCCTGGCTTCTGTACTGAATAAAATCCAGAACATCTCTTTTTACTTTAGTCCATGTTCCAGATTTGAAAGAGTTCTGGGTTTTATTCAGTTGGCCAGCTTTATGAAACACACTCCAGGACTGTTTACTTCAAGAAGGGTTTCTGCCTGCCAGTCATAGCATACTGTATGTATGGCTGATTGACTCCAAGTCAATGACAAGGACAAGAGAAGCATGGGGGGTTGTTTTAATTGATTTCAATTATATTTTATTTCTCAAAAAGGATGCACCAGTGATGAAGGCCATTCATCAGGCCTGTGAGTGGCTGGGCCACAACAGCCACCTCTTCCAGGGGCACGTCCTCCGACCCAGGATACTGGACATGGAGGAGGTGGATGCTCTGCTGGCCCTGACCACATATGACATTTTCATGAACAACTTCTTAGGAGGTCATGAGGATGAGGATGAGGACGAAGTGAGGTCCCCATTTGTCTTCATCTTCAGTCAGAAGGACGACATGGAGCTTTTTATGTGTGAAATTATGGACAAAAGGGAAATCCGGGTGTCTGCTGTCCTTGATTAGGGAAATGTTTATGTTCAGTATTTTTGTATCATTAAATCCAATATTTCTCATTGTGTGTTGTATTATTTACTGATACAGGAGGTACCATGCAATTCCGGTTTTCTAACTTCAAAAAGATGTAAGTGGGTTGAATGTGTTTATCTGGGCCTCTATTCTCAACACATCTCAGAGCAGTCAGTATTTATTAGATTAGCTTCTCCACTCCTACAGAGAGTCAGTACATGTAACAAAAAGGCACAATCAGGGCCTACTTACAGTAGGTACACATAGTACGCAAGATTAATCAACAGCGAATTCTACAATCTAAGCTGGGCAGCAAAAAAAGGCACATTCAGGTCTTGCAGTTAGGTACACCGAGTCAGCAATACAAACATTCCACAAAGTCTACACTCAAGCTGTACTGTGTCAAATCAGGAGTATGTCATGTTAATGAAACTAATTACAGTAGGTACAGCGTACACAGACATGACAGAGACAAAAAGATAGTCCACAATCTCAAGTTGTCCGTGCTGGTCAAGAACAAATCAGGAATGTGCCAAGTCAATGAACAATGATAAGGTGGACTGTAAGATGTTAACTGTCCTGTTCAATAAACATCTGGGCACCAAAACAAACTGTCTTAGCTCCCTCCAAGCTGGCTCAGGTCCATGGTGTCCAGACAGTCAGGGGATGCATTGAACAGGCTGGTGGCAGTTGGAATAAAGGACCTACAGAAGAGTTCCATAGCGTGGCATTACCCCTCACGCCATGCACACGCACACACGGAAAGACATACACAGCCCCCCATGTTAAGTGTATGATGATGATGATGGTGTCATGGCAAGTGAATGTGTGCGTGCATGTGTGAGAGACAGCAGACTAGTGTGTCTGCGTGTAGCCTACATATGTTCACGCTTGAGTGTAGGCTACTTTGAGTGTGATGTGAAGTTATTCTCCACAGAAATTGCGACTTTCGATTCAAATTGTGACTTTTGATTTTGATTAACCCCCCCTCAACTGCATCCGTGACCATTTACTCTTGACCTACACACTTACAATAACTTTGCACATTTACAATTGTCTGTATTATATTCATATTCGTATAGGCTTTATTTTTAGGTTTAGGTTAATCTGATGAATTCATATTTATATTTTGTTTAGTCGGGAACTTACGAACTGATAAGCCACTGTGGAGAGGAGCAAGGACCAATAATTCCAATGTACATGTACATGTTGCATATGACGCAGTATATGCACCGCAAATGCTCGTAAACAACTTCCTTTTTCATTCATTTCAATGCCATTTAAATGCTCATAAACAACTTCCTTTTTCATCCATTTCAATGCCATTGAAATGCTCATAAACAACTTCCTTTTTCGTCCATTTCAATGCCATTTAAATGCTCGTAAATAACTTCCTTCTTCGACCATTTCCACGCCCCTGGAGATTACCGCCCCTGGAGGTGTTAGCTCCGCATCGAGCACCACTTGTAATGTTTTGCCAATGGAAAGTCCTGAGCTGGCCCGTGTGTCACATGACTGTAAATCTGTGACATGATTGGCCACTGTGCGCACACATTACCATGGACCGCATAATCAAATCATTAACGTTTGAGATAATGGCGGAAAGAAAACGCAGTGTTGTCTGGTGCTACTTTTCACCACTTGATAAGAATTTAGGGTGCCACGCCTAAAATCTGATTGGTCACCCCAGTGCCACCCCACAGGTTGTCAGCCGGTTTTAACAAAGACAGTCTTTTGCGTTTTGCCGCCACTGTATAAAAGCTTCAAAATCTGCGTCAAAAGCCCGCCTGTCAGAAGCCAAGCCAATCTGATTGGCCACCCAATTGCCACAGTCATTGGCTGTTTTGGCAGTCAATCTGTTTTTAAAAAGGCACCCCAGTGCCACCCCACAGGTTGTCAGCCGGTTTTAACAAAGACAGTCTTTTGCGTTTTGCCGCCACTGTATAAAAGCTTCAAAATCTGCGTCAAAAGCCCGCCTGTCAGAAGCCAAGCCAATCTGATTGGCCACCCAATTGCCACAGTCATTGGCTGTTTTGGCAGTCAATCTGTTTTTAAAAAGGCACCGTTTTTCCTGTTTACAAGGCTGGAAAATGTGCAGCAAAAATTGTGAGCGGAATTTGAAGCTTTATTTTGCTCTTGTCAGGGAGGCAGGTTAAACATCTTGAATCTTATGGTTGAAATATGAATGTTAACGTTTGAATGTTAAGGTTATGGTTGAAATATCATCATTAAATAACATCAAACTAGCGAGCTAGCTGACGTTAGCTAGCGTTAGCTGAGTAGTGACAAGCTAGTTATTTTCAGGAAGAAATACATTACTTGAATGCTGTGTTTGTTTAATATGATATGCCCCCTTGTGTACTACTAGCTAACTAACTCGTCAACTAAATCTATATAGCCAAGTCGCTAATTTATCTAGTTAGTCAGGTGGCGTAACATTAGTGTTAAATTAGCTAGCTACCTAGATAGTCAGACAATAACTGTCGCTAGCCTACGTTAGCTAGAATGCCAGCGCGTATTATCAACCTGCTACGCGCGATAAACAGCAAAACATTAAGGTATTTACTACTGCCTTTCCACAAAAGAAAACTGTGACATGCCTGCAAATAAAACGGCCATTAGGGAAGTAAGCTAGGTTGCAAACCAAGAAGCTTTATTGTCGTGCTGTATAAATGAATCGTTGCGATGAAGGAATTCCTGGATTCCAGTGTTCTATGGGAAATGCCAGTGGTCCAGGGGCACTGTTTAATCAATAGCGTAATTTGAATTCAACTAAGTACCAGGAATTTTTGGCAGTCAGTCTATTGATTGTCTCTGTTAGGAAGCTGGGAAACATTTGAATCATTTTCATTTCAAACCATTTGAAAGTCCCGAATAATTGCTTTAAATTACACTCCGTGACGCAACACCAGTCATCTTTATGTAATTTCTTCAATATTTATATTTCAAATCGAGTTTAGGCTGTGACGTAACAGTGGATGCCTTTCAACTCAGGATGAAATAAATACTAATAATCCTGCTTTGGCAAGTATTCTGCTGAGTATACTACAGTAATAGAAGATGGATATGAAAACGGGATTTTATAGCATAATCCTCTCGGTAGGCTATTTCTTTTTCAATGTATTATATTAAGTTATTATATATAAGGAATGGAGGCCAATGGTCAAAATCTCTCCAAATGTGTTCTCTAACCTAATCACAAATAATAGGAAAAGACTCATGGCCCTCATCAGAGCCATGGGCATTAAATGTTTTTTGAGAAATTTGAATACATTGAATCATTAATAAAGTATAAGTAGTGGTATTATTTTTTTTAGTCCAACGAGAAGATTATAGGAAGGAGATGAGTGGCTTTTAAAAATTTTAAAAAGACTCCGGAAACGGCAATTTTCAGAAGTCGTCCAGGTCAGATTGAAATACAATTTAACCACTGGTAAAATCAGAACCATTAATAACTAATGCATTCAGGCGCTTCAAACACTTTATTAACTAATGTTGAAAAGAGCATTAAATAAATAAATATATTTTTCAGTCATCATCTCTCTTGTTGCTCTCTTACATTACAGCAACATGACCAGTCTCCAAAAAGGACCAGGACCACTGTCCACCCTGGAGCCCTGGAGGGAGTGGACCAGTCTCCGACCAGGACCACGGCAGAAGACAGGCCACAAACACTTCATGTACGTATTGAGAGCGTATGACTAATTCAATATATTTGTTTACCTATTCACTTGCATTATGTAGTAGTTCACTTTGAAATATCTGGTTTCTGCTAGGCCTCTACAATCAGGGGGCTGTTCCACAAAGCTGGCTAACTGGGTAAGCCTGGCTTCTGTACTGAATAAAATCCAGAACAGCTCTTTTTACTTTAGTCCATGTTCCAGATTTGAAAGAGTTCTGGGTTTTATTCAGTTGGCCAGCTTTATGAAACACACTCCAGGACTGTTTACTTCAAGAAGGGTTCCTGCCTGCCAGTCATAGCATACTGTATGTATGGCTGATTGACTCCAAGTCAATGACAAGGACAAGAGAAGCATGGGGGGTTGTTTTAATTGATTTCAATTATATTTTATTTCTCAAAAAGGATGCACCAGTGATGAAGGCCATTCATCAGGCCTGTGAGTGGCTGGGCCACAACAGCCACCTCTTCCAGGGGCACGTCCTCCGACCCAGGATACTGGACATGGAGGAGGTGGATGCTCTGCTGGCCCTGACCACATATGACATTTTCATGAACAACTTCTTAGGAGGTCATGAGGATGAGGACGAAGTGAGGTCCCCATTTGTCTTCATCTTCAGTCAGAAGGACGACATGGAGCTTTTTATGTGTGAAATTATGGACAAAAGGGAAATCCGGGTGTCTGCTGTCCTTCATTAGGGAAATGTTTATGTTCAGTATTTTTGTATCATTAAATCCAATATTTCTCATTGTGTGTTGTATTATTTACTGATACAGGAGGTACCATGCAATTCCGGTTTTCTAACTTCAAAAAGATGTAAGTGGGTTGAATGTGTTTATCTGGGCCTCTATTCTCAACACATCTCAGAGCAGTCAGTATTTATTAGATTAGCTTCTCCACTCCTACAGAGAGTCAGTACATGTAACAAAAAGGCACAATCAGGGCCTACTTACAGTAGGTACACATAGTACGCAAGATTAATCAACAGCGAATTCTACAATCTAAGCTGGGCAGCAAAAAAAGGCACATTCAGGTCTTGCAGTTAGGTACACCGAGTCAGCAATACAAACATTCCACAAAGTCTACACTCAAGCTGTACTGTGTCAAATCAGGAGTATGTCATGTTAATGAAACTAATTACAGTAGGTACAGCGTACACAGACATGACAGAGACAAAAAGATAGTCCACAATCTCAAGTTGTCCGTGCTGGTCAAGAACAAATCAGGAATGTGCCAAGTCAATGAACAATGATAAGGTGGACTGTAAGATGTTAACTGTCCTGTTCAATAAACATCTGGGCACCAAAACAAACTGTCTTAGCTCCCTCCAAGCTGGCTCAGGTCCATGGTGTCCAGACAGTCAGGGGATGCATTGAACAGGCTGGTGGCAGTTGGAATAAAGGACCTACAGAAGAGTTCCATAGCGTGGCATTACCCCTCACGCCATGCACACGCACACACGGAAAGACATACACAGCCCCCCATGTTAAGTGTATGATGATGATGATGGTGTCATGGCAAGTGAATGTGCGTGCATGTGTGAGAGACAGCACACTAGTGTGTCTGCATGTAGCCTACATATGTTCACGCTTGAGTGTAGGCTACTTTGAGTGTGATGTGAAGTTATTCTCCACAGAAATTGCGACTTTCGATTCAAATTGCGACTTTTGATTTTGATTAACCCCCCCTCAACTGCATCCGTGACCATTTACTCTTGACCTACACACTTACAATAACTTTGCACATTTACAATTGTCTGTATTATATTCATATTCGTATAGGCTTTATTTTTAGGTTTAGGTTAATCTGATGAATTCATATTTATATTTTGTTTAGTCGGGAACTTACGAACTGATAAGCCACTGTGGAGAGGAGCAAGGACCAATAATTCCAATGTACATGTACATGTTGCATATGACGCAGTATATGCACCGCAAATGCTCGTAAACAACTTCCTTTTTCATTCATTTCAATGCCATTTAAATGCTCATAAACAACTTCCTTTTTCATCCATTTCAATGCCATTGAAATGCTCATAAACAACTTCCTTTTTCGTCCATTTCAATGCCATTTAAATGCTCGTAAATAACTTCCTTCTTCGACCATTTCCACGCCCCTGGAGATCACCGCCCCTGGAGGTGTTAGCTCTGCATCGAGCACCACTTGTAATGTTTTGCCAATGGAAAGTCCTGAGCTGGCCCGTGTGTCACATGACTGTAAATCTGTGACATGATTGGCCACTGTGCGCACACATTACCATGGACCGCATAATCAAATCATTAACGTTTGAGATAATGGCGGAAAGAAAACGCAGTGTTGTCTGGTGCTACTTTTCACCACTTGATAAGAATTTAGGGTGCCACGCCTAAAATCTGATTGGTCACCCCAGTGCCACCCCACAGGTTGTCAGTCGGTTTTAACAAAGACAGTCTTTTGCGTTTTGCCGCCTCTGTATAAAAGCTTCAAAATCTGCGTCAAAAGCCCGCCTGTCAGAAGCCAAGCCAATCTGATTGGCCACCCAATTGCCACAGTCATTGGCTGTTTTGGCAGTCAATCTGTTTTTAAAAAGGCACCGTTTTTCCTGTTTACAAGGCTGGAAAATGTGCAGCAAAAATTGTGAGCGGAATTTGAAGCTTTATTTTGCTCTTGTCAGGGAGGCAGGTTAAACATCTTGAATCTTATGGTTGAAATATGAATGTTAACGTTTGAATGTTAAGGTTATGGTTGAAATATCATCATTAAATAACATCAAACTAGCGAGCTAGCTGACGTTAGCTAGCGTTAGCTGAGTAGTGACAAGCTAGTTATTTTCAGGAAGAAATACATTACTTGAATGCTGTGTTTGTTTAATATGATATGCCCCCTTGTGTACTACTAGCTAACTAACTCGTCAACTAAATCTATATAGCCAAATCGCTAATTTATCTAGTTAGTCAGGTGGCGTAACATTAGTGTTAAATTAGCTAGCTACCTAGATAGTCAGACAATAACTGTCGCTAGCCTACGTTAGCTAGAATGCCAGCGCGTATTATCAACCTGCTACGCGCGATAAACAGCAAAACATTAAGGTATTTACTACTGCCTTTCCACAAAAGAAAACTGTGACATGCCTGCAAATAAAACGGCCATTAGGGAAGTAAGCTAGGTTGCAAACCAAGAAGCTTTATTGTCGTGCTGTATAAATGAATCGTTGCGATGAAGGAATTCCTGGATTCCAGTGTTCTATGGGAAATGCCAGTGGTCCAGGGGCACTGTTTAATCAATAGCGTAATTTGAATTCAACTAAGTACCAGGAATTTTTGGCAGTCAGTCTATTGATTGTCTCTGTTAGGAAGCTGGGAAACATTTGAATCATTTTCATTTCAAACCATTTGAAAGTCCCGAATAATTGCTTTAAATTACACTCCGTGACGCAACACCAGTCATCTTTATGTAATTTCTTCAATATTTATATTTCAAATCGAGTTTAGGCTGCGACGTAACAGTGGATGCCTTTCAACTCAGGATGAAATAAATACTAATAATCCTGCTTTGGCAAGTATTCTGCTGAGTATACTACAGTAATAGAAGATGGATATGAAAACGGGATTTTATAGCATAATCCTCTCGGTAGGCTATTTCTTTTTCAATTTATTATATGAAGTTATTATATATAAGGAATGGAGGCCAATGGTCAAAATCTCTCCAAATGTGTTCTCTAACCTAATCACAAATAATAGGAAAAGACTCATGGCCCTCATCAGAGCCATGGGCATTAAAATGTTTTTTGAGAAATTTGAATACATTGAATCATTAATAAAGTATAAGTAGTGGTATTCTTTTTTTTAGTCCAACGAGAAGATTATAGGAAGGAGATGAGTGGCTTTTAAAAATTTTAAAAAGACTCCGGAAACGGCAATTTTCAGAAGTCGTCCAGGTCAGATTGAAATACAATTTAACCACTGGTAAAATCAGAACCATTAATAACTAATGCATTCAGGCGCTTCAAACACTTTATTAACTAATGTTGAAAAGAGCATTAAATAAATAAATATATTTTTCAGTCATCATCTCTCTTGTTGCTCTCTTACATTACAGCAACATGACCAGTCTCCAAAAAGGACCAACACCACTGTCCACCCTGGAGCCCTGGAGGGAGTGGACCAGTCTCCGACCAGGACCACGGCAGAAGACAGGCCACAAACACTTCATGTACGTATTGAGAGCGTATGACTAATTCAATATATTTGTTTACCTATTCACTTGCATTATGTAGTAGTTCACTTTGAAATATCTGGTTTCTGCTAGGCCTCTACAATCAGGGGGCTGTTCCACAAAGCTGGCTAACTGGGTAAGCCTGGCTTCTGTACTGAATAAAATCCAGAACAGCTCTTTTTACTTTAGTCCATGTTCCAGATTTGAAAGAGTTCTGGGTTTTATTCAGTTGGCCAGCTTTATGAAACACACTCCAGGACTGTTTACTTCAAGAAGGGTTCCTGCCTGCCAGTCATAGCATACTGTATGTATGGCTGATTGACTCCAAGTCAATGACAAGGACAAGAGAAGCATGGGGGGTTGTTTTAATTGATTTCAATTATATTTTATTTCTCAAAAAGGATGCACCAGTGATGAAGGCCATTCATCAGGCCTGTGAGTGGCTGGGCCACAACAGCCACCTCTTCCAGGGGCACGTCCTCCGACCCAGGATACTGGACATGGAGGAGGTGGATGCTCTGCTGGCCCTGACCACATATGACATTTTCATGAACAACTTCTTAGGAGGTCATGAGGATGAGGACGAAGTGAGGTCCCCATTTGTCTTCATCTTCAGTCAGAAGGACGACATGGAGCTTTTTATGTGTGAAATTATGGACAAAAGGGAAATCCGGGTGTCTGCTGTCCTTCATTAGGGAAATGTTTATGTTCAGTATTTTTGTATCATTAAATCCAATATTTCTCATTGTGTGTTGTATTATTTACTGATACAGGAGGTACCATGCAATTCCGGTTTTCTAACTTCAAAAAGATGTAAGTGGGTTGAATGTGTTTATCTGGGCCTCTATTCTCAACACATCTCAGAGCAGTCAGTATTTATTAGATTAGCTTCTCCACTCCTACAGAGAGTCAGTACATGTAACAAAAAGGCACAATCAGGGCCTACTTACAGTAGGTACACATAGTACGCAAGATTAATCAACAGCGAATTCTACAATCTAAGCTGGGCAGCAAAAAAAGGCACATTCAGGTCTTGCAGTTAGGTACACCGAGTCAGCAATACAAACATTCCACAAAGTCTACACTCAAGCTGTACTGTGTCAAATCAGGAGTATGTCATGTTAATGAAACTAATTACAGTAGGTACAGCGTACACAGACATGACAGAGACAAAAAGATAGTCCACAATCTCAAGTTGTCCGTGCTGGTCAAGAACAAATCAGGAATGTGCCAAGTCAATGAACAATGATAAGGTGGACTGTAACTGTTGTTAACTGTCCTGTTCAATAAACATCTGGGCACCAAAACAAACTGTCTTAGCTCCCTCCAAGCTGGCTCAGGTCCATGGTGTCCAGACAGTCAGGGGATGCATTGAACAGGCTGGTGGCAGTTGGAATAAAGGACCTACAGAAGAGTTCCATAGCGTGGCATTACCCCTCACGCCATGCACACGCACACACGGAAAGACATACACAGCCCCCCATGTTAAGTGTATGATGATGATGATGGTGTCATGGCAAGTGAATGTGTGCGTGCATGTGTGAGAGACAGCACACTAGTGTGTCTGCGTGTAGCCTACATATGTTCACGCTTGAGTGTAGGCTACTTTGAGTGTGATGTGAAGTTATTCTCCACAGAAATTGCGACTTTCGATTCAAATTGTGACTTTTGATTTTGATTAACCCCCCCTCAACTGCATCCGTGACCATTTACTCTTGACCTACACACTTACAATAACTTTGCACATTTACAATTGTCTGTATTATATTCATATTCGTATAGGCTTTATTTTTAGGTTTAGGTTAATCTGATGAATTCATATTTATATTTTGTTTAGTCGGGAACTTACGAACTGATAAGCCACTGTGGAGAGGAGCAAGGACCAATAATTCCAATGTACATGTACATGTTGCATATGACGCAGTATATGCACCGCAAATGCTCGTAAACAACTTCCTTTTTCATTCATTTCAATGCCATTTAAATGCTCATAAACACCTTCCTTTTTCATCCATTTCAATGCCATTGAAATGCTCATAAACAACTTCCTTTTTCGTCCATTTCAATGCCATTTAAATGCTCGTAAATAACTTCCTTCTTCGACCATTTCCACGCCCCTGGAGATCACCGCCCCTGGAGGTGTTAGCTCTGCATCGAGCACCACTTGTAATGTTTTGCCAATGGAAAGTCCTGAGCTGGCCCATGTGTCACATGACTGTAAATCTGTGACATGATTGGCCACTGTGCGCACACATTACCATGGACCGCATAATCAAATCATTAACGTTTGAGATAATGGCGGAAAGAAAACGCAGTGTTGTCTGGTGCTACTTTTCACCACTTGATAAGAATTTAGGGTGCCACGCCTAAAATCTGATTGGTCACCCCAGTGCCACCCCACAGGTTGTCAGCCGGTTTTAACAAAGACAGTCTTTTGCGTTTTGCCGCCACTGTATAAAAGCTTCAAAATCTGCGTCAAAAGCCCGCCTGTCAGAAGCCAAGCCAATCTGATTGGCCACCCAATTGCCACAGTCATTGGCTGTTTTGGCAGTCAATCTGTTTTTAAAAAGGCACCGTTTTTCCTGTTTACAAGGCTGGAAAATGTGCAGCAAAAATTGTGAGCGGAATTTGAAGCTTTATTTTGCTCTTGTCAGGGAGGCAGGTTAAACATCTTGAATCTTATGGTTGAAATATGAATGTTAACGTTTGAATGTTAAGGTTATGGTTGAAATATCATCATTAAATAACATCAAACTAGCGAGCTAGCTGACGTTAGCTAGCGTTAGCTGAGTAGTGACAAGCTAGTTATTTTCAGGAAGAAATACATTACTTGAATGCTGTGTTTGTTTAATATGATATGCCCCCTTGTGTACTACTAGCTAACTAACTCGTCAACTAAATCTATATAGCCAAATCGCTAATTTATCTAGTTAGTCAGGTGGCGTAACATTAGTGTTAAATTAGCTAGCTACCTAGATAGTCAGACAATAACTGTCGCTAGCCTACGTTAGCTAGAATGCCAGCGCGTATTATCAACCTGCTACGCGCGATAAACAGCAAAACATTAAGGTATTTACTACTGCCTTTCCACAAAAGAAAACTGTGACATGCCTGCAAATAAAACGGCCATTAGGGAAGTAAGCTAGGTTGCAAACCAAGAAGCTTTATTGTCGTGCTGTATAAATGAATCGTTGCGATGAAGGAATTCCTGGATTCCAGTGTTCTATGGGAAATGCCAGTGGTCCAGGGGCACTGTTTAATCAATAGCGTAATTTGAATTCAACTAAGTACCAGGAATTTTTGGCAGTCAGTCTATTGATTGTCTCTGTTAGGAAGCTGGGAAACATTTGAATCATTTTCATTTCAAACCATTTGAAAGTCCCGAATAATTGCTTTAAATTACACTCCGTGACGCAACACCAGTCATCTTTATGTAATTTCTTCAATATTTATATTTCAAATCGAGTTTAGGCTGTGACGTAACAGTGGATGCCTTTCAACTCAGGATGAAATAAATACTAATAATCCTGCTTTGGCAAGTATTCTGCTGAGTATACTACAGTAATAGAAGATGGATATGAAAACGGGATTTTATAGCATAATCCTCTCGGTAGGCTATTTCTTTTTCAATGTATTATATTAAGTTATTATATATAAGGAATGGAGGCCAATGGTCAAAATCTCTCCAAATGTGTTCTCTAACCTAATCACAAATAATAGGAAAAGACTCATGGCCCTCATCAGAGCCATGGGCATTAAATGTTTTTTGAGAAATTTGAATACATTGAATCATTAATAAAGTATAAGTAGTGGTATTATTTTTTTTAGTCCAACGAGAAGATTATAGGAAGGAGATGAGTGGCTTTTAAAAATTTTAAAAAGACTCCGGAAACGGCAATTTTCAGAAGTCGTCCAGGTCAGATTGAAATACAATTTAACCACTGGTAAAATCAGAACCATTAATAACTAATGCATTCAGGCGCTTCAAACACTTTATTAACTAATGTTGAAAAGAGCATTAAATAAATAAATATATTTTTCAGTCATCATCTCTCTTGTTGCTCTCTTACATTACAGGAACATGACCAGTCTCCAAAAAGGACCAGGACCACTGATTGACTCCAAGTCAATGACAAGGACAAGAGAAGCATGGGGGGTTGTTTTAATTGATTTCAATTATATTTTATTTCTCAAAAAGGATGCACCAGTGATGAAGGCCATTCATCAGGCCTGTGAGTGGCTGGGCCACAACAGCCACCTCTTCCAGGGGCACGTCCTCCGACCCAGGATACTGGACATGGAGGAGGTGGATGCTCTGCTGGCCCTGACCACATATGACATTTTCATGAACAACTTCTTAGGAGGTCATGAGGATGAGGATGAGGACGAAGTGAGGTCCCCATTTGTCTTCATCTTCAGTCAGAAGGATGACATGGAGCTTTTTATGTGTGAAATTATGGACAAAAGGGAAATCCGGGTGTCTGCTGTCCTTCATTAGGGAAATGTTTATGTTCAGTATTTTTGTATCATTAAATCCAATATTTCTCATTGTGTGTTGTATTATTTACTGATACAGGAGGTACCATGCAATTCCGGTTTTCTAACTTCAAAAAGATGTAAGTGGGTTGAATGTGTTTATCTGGGCCTCTATTCTCAACACATCTCAGAGCAGTCAGTATTTATTAGATTAGCTTCTCCACTCCTACAGAGAGTCAGTACATGTAACAAAAAGGCACAATCAGGGCCTACTTACAGTAGGTACACATAGTACGCAAGATTAATCAACAGCGAATTCTACAATCTAAGCTGGGCAGCAAAAAAAGGCACATTCAGGTCTTGCAGTTAGGTACACCGAGTCAGCAATACAAACATTCCACAAAGTCTACACTCAAGCTGTACTGTGTCAAATCAGGAGTATGTCATGTTAATGAAACTAATTACAGTAGGTACAGCGTACACAGACATGACAGAGACAAAAAGATAGTCCACAATCTCAAGTTGTCCGTGCTGGTCAAGAACAAATCAGGAATGTGCCAAGTCAATGAACAATGATAAGGTGGACTGTAAGATGTTAACTGTCCTGTTCAATAAACATCTGGGCACCAAAACAAACTGTCTTAGCTCCCTCCAAGCTGGCTCAGGTCCATGGTGTCCAGACAGTCAGGGGATGCATTGAACAGGCTGGTGGCAGTTGGAATAAAGGACCTACAGAAGAGTTCCATAGCGTGGCATTACCCCTCACGCCATGCACACGCACACACGGAAAGACATACACAGCCCCCCATGTTAAGTGTATGATGATGATGATGGTGTCATGGCAAGTGAATGTGTGCGTGCATGTGTGAGAGACAGCACACTAGTGTGTCTGCGTGTAGCCTACATATGTTCACGCTTGAGTGTAGGCTACTTTGAGTGTGATGTGAAGTTATTCTCCACAGAAATTGCGACTTTCGATTCAAATTGTGACTTTTGATTTTGATTAACCCCCCCTCAACTGCATCCGTGACCATTTACTCTTGACCTACACACTTACAATAACTTTGCACATTTACAATTGTCTGTATTATATTCATATTCGTATAGGCTTTATTTTTAGGTTTAGGTTAATCTGATGAATTCATATTTATATTTTGTTTAGTCGGGAACTTACCAACTGATAAGCCACTGTGGAGAGGAGCAAGGACCAATAATTCCAATGTACATGTTGCATATGACGCAGTATATGCACCGCAAATGCTCGTAAACAACTTCCTTTTTCATTCATTTCAATGCCATTGAAATGCTCATAAACAACTTCCTTTTTCATCCATTTCAATGCCATTAAAATGCTCATAAACAACTTCCTTTTTCGTCCATTTCAATGCCATTTAAATGCTCGTAAATAACTTCCTTCTTCGACCATTTCCACGCCCCTGGAGATCACCGCCCCTGGAGGTGTTAGCTCTGCATCGAGCACCACTTGTAATGTTTTGCCAATGGAAAGTCCTGAGCTGGCCCGTGTGTCACATGACTGTAAATCTGTGACATGATTGGCCACTGTGCGCACACATTACCATGGACCGCATAATCAAATCATTAACGTTTGAGATAATGGCGGAAAGAAAACGCAGTGTTGTCTGGTGCTACTTTTCACCACTTGATAAGAATTTAGGGTGCCACGCCTAAAATCTGATTGGTCACCCCAGTGCCACCCCACAGGTTGTCAGTCGGTTTTAACAAAGACAGTCTTTTGCGTTTTGCCGCCACTGTATAAAAGCTTCAAAATCTGCGTCAAAAGCCCGCCTGTCAGAAGCCAAGCCAATCTGATTGGCCACCCAATTGCCACAGTCATTGGCTGTTTTGGCAGTCAATCTGTTTTTAAAAAGGCACCGTTTTTCCTGTTTACAAGGCTGGAAAATGTGCAGCAAAAATTGTGAGCGGAATTTGAAGCTTTATTTTGCTCTTGTCAGGGAGGCAGGTTAAACATCTTGAATCTTATGGTTGAAATATGAATGTTAACGTTTGAATGTTAAGGTTATGGTTGAAATATCATCATTAAATAACATCAAACTAGCGAGCTAGCTGACGTTAGCTAGCGTTAGCTGAGTAGTGACAAGCTAGTTATTTTCAGGAAGAAATACATTACTTGAATGCTGTGTTTGTTTAATATGATATGCCCCCTTGTGTACTACTAGCTAACTAACTCGTCAACTAAATCTATATAGCCAAATCGCTAATTTATCTAGTTAGTCAGGTGGCGTAACATTAGTGTTAAATTAGCTAGCTACCTAGATAGTCAGACAATAACTGTCGCTAGCCTACGTTAGCTAGAATGCCAGCGCGTATGATCAACCTGCTACGCGCGATAAACAGCAAAACATTAAGGTATTTACTACTGCCTTTCCACAAAAGAAAACTGTGACATGCCTGCAAATAAAACGGCCATTAGGGAAGTAAGCTAGGTTGCAAACCAAGAAGCTTTATTGTCGTGCTGTATAAATGAATCGTTGCGATGAAGGAATTCCTGGATTCCAGTGTTCTATGGGAAATGCCAGTGGTCCAGGGGCACTGTTTAATCAATAGCGTAATTTGAATTCAACTAAGTACCAGGAATTTTTGGCAGTCAGTCTATTGATTGTCTCTGTTAGGAAGCTGGGAAACATTTGAATCATTTTCATTTCAAACCATTTGAAAGTCCCGAATAATTGCTTTAAATTACACTCCGTGACGCAACACCAGTCATCTTTATGTAATTTCTTCAATATTTATATTTCAAATCGAGTTTAGGCTGCGACGTAACAGTGGATGCCTTTCAACTCAGGATGAAATAAATACTAATAATCCTGCTTTGGCAAGTATTCTGCTGAGTATACTACAGTAATAGAAGATGGATATGAAAACGGGATTTTATAGCATAATCCTCTCGGTAGGCTATTTCTTTTTCAATTTATTATATGAAGTTATTATATATAAGGAATGGAGGCCAATGGTCAAAATCTCTCCAAATGTGTTCTCTAACCTAATCACAAATAATAGGAAAAGACTCATGGCCCTCATCAGAGCCATGGGCATTAAAATGTTTTTTGAGAAATTTGAATACATTGAATCATTAATAAAGTATAAGTAGTGGTATTCTTTTTTTTAGTCCAACGAGAAGATTATAGGAAGGAGATGAGTGGCTTTTAAAAATTTTAAAAAGACTCCGGAAACGGCAATTTTCAGAAGTCGTCCAGGTCAGATTGAAATACAATTTAACCACTGGTAAAATCAGAACCATTAATAACTAATGCATTCAGGCGCTTCAAACACTTTATTAACTAATGTTGAAAAGAGCATTAAATAAATAAATATATTTTTCAGTCATCATCTCTCTTGTTGCTCTCTTACATTACAGCAACATGACCAGTCTCCAAAAAGGACCAACACCACTGTCCACCCTGGAGCCCTGGAGGGAGTGGACCAGTCTCCGACCAGGACCACGGCAGAAGACAGGCCACAAACACTTCATGTACGTATTGAGAGCGTATGACTAATTCAATATATTTGTTTACCTATTCACTTGCATTATGTAGTAGTTCACTTTGAAATATCTGGTTTCTGCTAGGCCTCTACAATCAGGGGGCTGTTCCACAAAGCTGGCTAACTGGGTAAGCCTGGCTTCTGTACTGAATAAAATCCAGAACAGCTCTTTTTACTTTAGTCCATGTTCCAGATTTGAAAGAGTTCTGGGTTTTATTCAGTTGGCCAGCTTTATGAAACACACTCCAGGACTGTTTACTTCAAGAAGGGTTCCTGCCTGCCAGTCATAGCATACTGTATGTATGGCTGATTGACTCCAAGTCAATGACAAGGACAAGAGAAGCATGGGGGGTTGTTTTAATTGATTTCAATTATATTTTATTTCTCAAAAAGGATGCACCAGTGATGAAGGCCATTCATCAGGCCTGTGAGTGGCTGGGCCACAACAGCCACCTCTTCCAGGGGCACGTCCTCCGACCCAGGATACTGGACATGGAGGAGGTGGATGCTCTGCTGGCCCTGACCACATATGACATTTTCATGAACAACTTCTTAGGAGGTCATGAGGATGAGGACGAAGTGAGGTCCCCATTTGTCTTCATCTTCAGTCAGAAGGACGACATGGAGCTTTTTATGTGTGAAATTATGGACAAAAGGGAAATCCGGGTGTCTGCTGTCCTTCATTAGGGAAATGTTTATGTTCAGTATTTTTGTATCATTAAATCCAATATTTCTCATTGTGTGTTGTATTATTTACTGATACAGGAGGTACCATGCAATTCCGGTTTTCTAACTTCAAAAAGATGTAAGTGGGTTGAATGTGTTTATCTGGGCCTCTATTCTCAACACATCTCAGAGCAGTCAGTATTTATTAGATTAGCTTCTCCACTCCTACAGAGAGTCAGTACATGTAACAAAAAGGCACAATCAGGGCCTACTTACAGTAGGTACACATAGTACGCAAGATTAATCAACAGCGAATTCTACAATCTAAGCTGGGCAGCAAAAAAAGGCACATTCAGGTCTTGCAGTTAGGTACACCGAGTCAGCAATACAAACATTCCACAAAGTCTACACTCAAGCTGTACTGTGTCAAATCAGGAGTATGTCATGTTAATGAAACTAATTACAGTAGGTACAGCGTACACAGACATGACAGAGACAAAAAGATAGTCCACAATCTCAAGTTGTCCGTGCTGGTCAAGAACAAATCAGGAATGTGCCAAGTCAATGAACAATGATAAGGTGGACTGTAAGATGTTAACTGTCCTGTTCAATAAACATCTGGGCACCAAAACAAACTGTCTTAGCTCCCTCCAAGCTGGCTCAGGTCCATGGTGTCCAGACAGTCAGGGGATGCATTGAACAGGCTGGTGGCAGTTGGAATAAAGGACCTACAGAAGAGTTCCATAGCGTGGCATTACCCCTCACGCCATGCACACGCACACACGGAAAGACATACACAGCCCCCCATGTTAAGTGTATGATGATGATGATGGTGTCATGGCAAGTGAATGTGTGCGTGCATGTGTGAGAGACAGCACACTAGTGTGTCTGCGTGTAGCCTACATATGTTCACGCTTGAGTGTAGGCTACTTTGAGTGTGATGTGAAGTTATTCTCCACAGAAATTGCGACTTTCGATTCAAATTGTGACTTTTGATTTTGATTAACCCCCCCTCAACTGCATCCGTGACCATTTACTCTTGACCTACACACTTACAATAACTTTGCACATTTACAATTGTCTGTATTATATTCATATTCGTATAGGCTTTATTTTTAGGTTTAGGTTAATCTGATGAATTCATATTTATATTTTGTTTAGTCGGGAACTTACGAACTGATAAGCCACTGTGGAGAGGAGCAAGGACCAATAATTCCAATGTACATGTACATGTTGCATATGACGCAGTATATGCACCGCAAATGCTCGTAAACAACTTCCTTTTTCATTCATTTCAATGCCATTTAAATGCTCATAAACACCTTCCTTTTTCATCCATTTCAATGCCATTGAAATGCTCATAAACAACTTCCTTTTTCGTCCATTTCAATGCCATTTAAATGCTCGTAAATAACTTCCTTCTTCGACCATTTCCACGCCCCTGGAGATCACCGCCCCTGGAGGTGTTAGCTCTGCATCGAGCACCACTTGTAATGTTTTGCCAATGGAAAGTCCTGAGCTGGCCCATGTGTCACATGACTGTAAATCTGTGACATGATTGGCCACTGTGCGCACACATTACCATGGACCGCATAATCAAATCATTAACGTTTGAGATAATGGCGGAAAGAAAACGCAGTGCTGTCTGTTGCTACTTTTCACCACTTGATAAGAATTTAGGGTGCCACGCCTAAAATCTGATTGGTCACCCCAGTGCCACCCCACAGGTTGTCAGTCGGTTTTAACAAAGACAGTCTTTTGCGTTTTGCCGCCACTGTATAAAAGCTTCAAAATCTGCGTCAAAAGCCCGCCTGTCAGAAGCCAAGCCAATCTGATTGGCCACCCAATTGCCACAGTCATTGGCTGTTTTGGCAGTCAATCTGTTTTTAAAAAGGCACCGTTTTTCCTGTTTACAAGGCTGGAAAATGTGCAGCAAAAATTGTGAGCGGAATTTGAAGCTTTATTTTGCTCTTGTCAGGGAGGCAGGTTAAACATCTTGAATCTTATGGTTGAAATATGAATGTTAACGTTTGAATGTTAAGGTTATGGTTGAAATATCATCATTAAATAACATCAAACTAGCGAGCTAGCTGACGTTAGCTAGCGTTAGCTGAGTAGTGACAAGCTAGTTATTTTCAGGAAGAAATACATTACTTGAATGCTGTGTTTGTTTAATATGATATGCCCCCTTGTGTACTACTAGCTAACTAACTCGTCAACTAAATCTATATAGCCAAATCGCTAATTTATCTAGTTAGTCAGGTGGCGTAACATTAGTGTTAAATTAGCTAGCTACCTAGATAGTCAGACAATAACTGTCGCTAGCCTACGTTAGCTAGAATGCCAGCGCGTATTATCAACCTGCTACGCGCGATAAACAGCAAAACATTAAGGTATTTACTACTGCCTTTCCACAAAAGAAAACTGTGACATGCCTGCAAATAAAACGGCCATTAGGGAAGTAAGCTAGGTTGCAAACCAAGAAGCTTTATTGTCGTGCTGTATAAATGAATCGTTGCGATGAAGGAATTCCTGGATTCCAGTGTTCTATGGGAAATGCCAGTGGTCCAGGGGCACTGTTTAATCAATAGCGTAATTTGAATTCAACTAAGTACCAGGAATTTTTGGCAGTCAGTCTATTGATTGTCTCTGTTAGGAAGCTGGGAAACATTTGAATCATTTTCATTTCAAACCATTTGAAAGTCCCGAATAATTGCTTTAAATTACACTCCGTGACGCAACACCAGTCATCTTTATGTAATTTCTTCAATATTTATATTTCAAATCGAGTTTAGGCTGTGACGTAACAGTGGATGCCTTTCAACTCAGGATGAAATAAATACTAATAATCCTGCTTTGGCAAGTATTCTGCTGAGTATACTACAGTAATAGAAGATGGATATGAAAACGGGATTTTATAGCATAATCCTCTCGGTAGGCTATTTCTTTTTCAATGTATTATATTAAGTTATTATATATGAGGAATGGAGGCCAATGGTCAAAATCTCTCCAAATGTGTTCTCTAACCTAATCACAAATAATAGGAAAAGACTCATGGCCCTCATCAGAGCCATGGGCATTAAATGTTTTTTGAGAAATTTGAATACATTGAATCATTAATAAAGTATAAGTAGTGGTATTATTTTTTTTAGTCCAACGAGAAGATTATAGGAAGGAGATGAGTGGCTTTTAAAAATTTTAAAAAGACTCCGGAAACGGCAATTTTCAGAAGTCGTCCAGGTCAGATTGAAATACAATTTAACCACTGGTAAAATCAGAACCATTAATAACTAATGCATTCAGGCGCTTCAAACACTTTATTAACTAATGTTGAAAAGAGCATTAAATAAATAAATAAATTTTTCAGTCATCATCTCTCTTGTTGCTCTCTTTCATTACAGGAACATGACCAGTCTCCAAAAAGGACCAGGACCACTGATTGACTCCAAGTCAATGACAAGGACAAGAGAAGCATGGGGGGTTGTTTTAATTGATTTCAATTATATTTTATTTCTCAAAAAGGATGCACCAGTGATGAAGGCCATTCATCAGGCCTGTGAGTGGCTGGGCCACAACAGCCACCTCTTCCAGGGGCACGTCCTCCGACCCAGGATACTGGACATGGAGGAGGTGGATGCTCTGCTGGCCCTGACCACATATGACATTTTCATGAACAACTTCTTAGGAGGTCATGAGGATGAGGATGAGGACGAAGTGAGGTCCCCATTTGTCTTCATCTTCAGTCAGAAGGACGACATGGAGCTTTTTATGTGTGAAATTATGGACAAAAGGGAAATCCGGGTGTCTGCTGTCCTTCATTAGGGAAATGTTTATGTTCAGTATTTTTGTATCATTAAATCCAATATTTCTCATTGTGTGTTGTATTATTTACTGATACAGGAGGTACCATGCAATTCCGGTTTTCTAACTTCAAAAAGATGTAAGTGGGTTGAATGTGTTTATCTGGGCCTCTATTCTCAACACATCTCAGAGCAGTCAGTATTTATTAGATTAGCTTCTCCACTCCTACAGAGAGTCAGTACATGTAACAAAAAGGCACAATCAGGGCCTACTTACAGTAGGTACACATAGTACGCAAGATTAATCAACAGCGAATTCTACAATCTAAGCTGGGCAGCAAAAAAAGGCACATTCAGGTCTTGCAGTTAGGTACACCGAGTCAGCAATACAAACATTCCACAAAGTCTACACTCAAGCTGTACTGTGTCAAATCAGGAGTATGTCATGTTAATGAAACTAATTACAGTAGGTACAGCGTACACAGACATGACAGAGACAAAAAGATAGTCCACAATCTCAAGTTGTCCGTGCTGGTCAAGAACAAATCAGGAATGTGCCAAGTCAATGAACAATGGTAAGGTGGACTGTAAGATGTTAACTGTCCTGTTCAATAAACATCTGGGCACCAAAACAAACTGTCTTAGCTCCCTCCAAGCTGGCTCAGGTCCATGGTGTCCAGACAGTCAGGGGATGCATTGAACAGGCTGGTGGCAGTTGGAATAAAGGACCTACAGAAGAGTTCCATAGCGTGGCATTACCCCTCACGCCATGCACACGCACACACGGAAAGACATACACAGCCCCCCATGTTAAGTGTATGATGATGATGATGGTGTCATGGCAAGTGAATGTGTGCGTGCATGTGTGAGAGACAGCACACTAGTGTGTCTGCGTGTAGCCTACATATGTTCACGCTTGAGTGTAGGCTACTTTGAGTGTGATGTGAAGTTATTCTCCACAGAAATTGCGACTTTCGATTCAAATTGTGACTTTTGATTTTGATTAACCCCCCCTCAACTGCATCCGTGACCATTTACTCTTGACCTACACACTTACAATAACTTTGCACATTTACAATTGTCTGTATTATATTCATATTCGTATAGGCTTTATTTTTAGGTTTAGGTTAATCTGATGAATTCATATTTATATTTTGTTTAGTCGGGAACTTACCAACTGATAAGCCACTGTGGAGAGGAGCAAGGACCAATAATTCCAATGTACATGTTGCATATGACGCAGTATATGCACCGCAAATGCTCGTAAACAACTTCCTTTTTCATTCATTTCAATGCCATTTAAATGCTCATAAACAACTTCCTTTTTCATCCATTTCAATGCCATTGAAATGCTCATAAACAACTTCCTTTTTCGTCCATTTCAATGCCATTTAAATGCTCGTAAATAACTTCCTTCTTCGACCATTTCCACGCCCCTGGAGATCACCGCCCCTGGAGGTGTTAGCTCTGCATCGAGCACCACTTGTAATGTTTTGCCAATGGAAAGTCCTGAGCTGGCCCGTGTGTCACATGACTGTAAATCTGTGACATGATTGGCCACTGTGCGCACACATTACCATGGACCGCATAATCAAATCATTAACGTTTGAGATAATGGCGGAAAGAAAACGCAGTGTTGTCTGGTGCTACTTTTCACCACTTGATAAGAATTTAGGGTGCCACGCCTAAAATCTGATTGGTCACCCCAGTGCCACCCCACAGGTTGTCAGTCGGTTTTAACAAAGACAGTCTTTTGCGTTTTGCCGCCACTGTATAAAAGCTTCAAAATCTGCGTCAAAAGCCCGCCTGTCAGAAGCCAAGCAAATCTGATTGGCCACCCAATTGCCACAGTCATTGGCTGTTTTGTGATGAGGTTTCCTGTATTAATATTACGAAATGTATATTACATTTGTTTGTTTTGGGGATATTCTGTTGCCAGTGGTCCAGGGGCACTATTTAATGAATAGCGTAATCTGAATTCAACTAAGTACCAGGAATTTTTGGCAGTCAATCCATTGATTGTCTCTGTTAGGAAGCTGGGAAACATTTGAAACATTTTCATTTCAAACCATTTGAAAGTCCCGAATAATTGCTTTAAATTACACTCCGTGACGCAACACCAGTCATCTTTATGTCATTTCTTCAATATTTATATTTCAAATCGAGTATAGGCTGTGACCTAAAAGTGGATGCCTTTCAACTCAGGATGAAATAAATACTAATAATCCTGCTTTGGCAAGTATTCTGCTGAGTATACTACAGTAATAGAAGATGGATATGAAAACGGGATTTTATAGCATAATCCTCTCGGTAGGCTATTTCTTTTTCAATTTATTATATTAAATTATTATATATAAGGAATGAAGGCCAATGGTCAAAATCTCTCCAAATGTGTTCTCTAACCTAATCACAAATAATAGGAAAAGACTCATGGCACCTCCACCATCGCAGTGGCAGAGGCAGAAGCCTCCAGCGAGGCCATCCCCAGCACTGGTGTGGCAGGGAATCATCTTTGCGTTAAAGCTTGTGTTTAAGCTTGGCGCTTAGCCTGCCTGTCAAACGACCACACACATCAGCTGGAATTTAAATTTGTAAATGATGAGAACCCGTGGCGTGATTACAGTAACGCTGCGAATATTTCTGCAGTGATCTGTCTGTTCACTTTTCTTCAAGTTATATCATTGTAAGCGCATGTTAGCGGGCAAGGCAGGGCTAATTGATGAACAATCGACGATGTTTCTCTTTCTGTATAGGGTATGTAGCGCCCCCTAGCGTGTCTGACTATTAGTGTGGAGTGCGCTCGCCGAATTCCTATATAGCGAGAGATCACTCTCTCTAGTGTTCATTAATGCTCTCACGAAATTACTTAATTATTACTTACTTATTGACCTTTACACCTAGTCACATTACACTAAGAATACCTACCATAGGCTTTTACATTTTACATTTACATTTTTTGTCATTTGGCAGATGCTTTTAATCCAAAGCCACTTACAAGTACATTGGTTCTACCATAAGTTAAAGCATCACATCCAGAACTAGCAAAATACACATGAAATGCTGTTCTAAACATAGTCGTCATCATAAGTGCTCATTTTTTTTTTTTTTTTTTGGGGTGGGTAAGACAAGGATAGGGATATCAGAAAGGAGGGGCAGGGGAAATCAGGAGGAAGGACTAAGGTAGAGTTTGAAAACGTGGGTTTTGAGTCTGCGTCGAAATAGGGGGAGAAATTCTGCTGTTCTGACAGTGGTAGGCAAGTCATTCCACCACTGAGGAACCAGAACGGAAAACAGGCGTGAACGTGCAGCTCGACCGCCAGGTGCACGTAGAGAAGGAACCATAAGGCGACCAGAGCTGGCAGACAGGAGTGGTCTAGCTGGGGAGTAGGGAGTGATCAAGGATTGTATGTAAGGTGGGGCAGTCCCCTTAGCAGCCTGAAATGCCAACACTAGGGCCTTGAAACGGATGCGTGCAGGAATAGGAAGCCAGTGGAGGCCAATGAGAAGCGGGGTGACATGAGCCGACCTGGGCTGACTGGTGATCAGGCGGGCTGCAGCATTCTGGACCAGCTGGAGGGGCTTGATGGCACACGCTGGGAGACCGGCTAGGAGGGAGAGACCGGCTTAACTTAATGCAAAGTTTCAATCAAGTGACTGCTAAATGAAATAATTCACTAAATGTAGGCTATGTAGCTGTTATCAGTGCTAGGTTAAATAAGCATTAGCTTTTAAAGTTACATTAATATTTTAACCTTTAAATAGCTAACAATATTATCAGTGCAATAAGCATCAAATGAAATGTCATATTTGACCATCAATCAGTATTAACACTGAAATACTATTTATACTAATTAGGCTACTAAGCTAACCTTTTCACTATTAGCTTACTCTCAGTATCAAATAAGCTACCTAAAAACAGGCAGATATCCAAGAGAATCAAGTTTAAACTATTTACTTGGAAAATATGTTACATACAAATATATACATGGAAATATGAAAGATAAACCCAAATGAATGGCTTGCTTTACAGTTCTTTAAATGCTATGCATTCACTCAAAAGGCAATAGTATTGGGTACCCAACCAGTTGTCAGCAGAGAGATGCAGGCCTGTATTGATGCTAGCGTTCGGTGAAGTCTCAAACAAAATGGCTGCTTCGCGCCCAAAGCACCGCGAGAGAAAACAAAAGAAACTTTGGCTGGTCCTCCTCACCGCGATAGCAACACAATGTCGGCGGCGCTGTGTGAGGAGACGTCGTCACTGCAGTCCTCCTCAGTTGTGTTCGGTCCACGGAGATCTTGGAGACGATGTGTGAAGGAGTGACCGGGCTGGCTACTCTTAAACGAAGTCCTTGGATCATCCAACGGCACGCTACGTCGGGCTAACTAGCATGCGCACGCTACGTCGGGCTAACTAGCATGTATCCTCGTCGTAAACTCTGTCCGAGTTTTCCATATCAAACACGTTATAACACCGCTGTATCACTGTAGAATGTTGTTAAAAGACTCGCTTCGTCTAAACACATTCACTACAATATCACTACACATTGGTGTTCTACAAACTATAAACTTATGACAGGCAGTGCACCAGTGCTAGCTCTCCAGTCTTGTCTATTCCCGCTCTACTCCCGTTTTTTCTCTCTCCCGTCTTCCTGCTTCCCCCCTGAACTCTCACCCTGACTGCTGATTGGGCCTCACTCCAAGGAAGTGAATTTTAACTAACACATTTTTTAATGCATGTAAACAGTATTTAAACATTTTTTTGATTATTTAAAACACGTTTTAAAAGAAAATAAACAAAATAAAAATACAATGAGTTTAGTAAATACCCACAATTCCCATAGGACTACAGGTATCTACTCAGTGACCACGTTATTTGGTAGCCTACTCCTGTTGTTAACGTAAATACCCATGTCACAAAGGTCCCATGAATACTAGTTACTTCAGTTTATTCCTATAGAGACATTATAGAGCGCCCACACCTTGGGGGAAACTTCACTTCCGGTCCCCATTGACTTTGCATTGCGCAAAGGTGCCTTCTTGTCTTTTCCGTCTGATATCAAATTAAATAAAAATGCCTAAAAGCTTCTGTGTGGTGGGATGCACTAACAACGATAAAGAACCCACAACTAAGTTTTCATAAGCTGCCGAACGGAAAAACTGAGCTTTTTTAAGAAGACAAAAGTCGATACAGGCCAGAGACAGGCACAGCTCGCTGGAAACCACGCCCACCTGTAACCAAGGCGACCTGAGATGCTAACAAAGTGCCGGTAGCTAGCTAACGTTAGCTAACTAAGCTAAAACCATCAGATTTAAGAATGGAAAATAATTATTTTAACACCCTATGTCTACCAGAGAGGAAAAGGTATATTGACAAACTCAATATTGTCGGGCTATCTCAGTGTCCTTTCTCCTTACCTTGCTCATCTTGGAGAAATGATCCCACTGAATGGCCAGAAGTTAAATACTTTGATATTTACAACTATTTGATCGAATCACCAGGTAAGACCATAATTTAACCTAGATAGCTCTAGCAGCTAACTAAGATCAAAACCAGGCCTTGCATAGCTTAGTTATCTTAATTTTAATCCCGTTGTACATTGTATTGTATAATGACAATACAGGCTTTCTATTCTATTCTAATCAAGCTTTAGGCCTACAGTTTGCCTGGCCAAATTAGCAACTATAACTTATTTCATAATAATCAAGGCCCATAGCCTGCCTCAGCTTTATGAAAGGTACTTCCCCAATTTGATAAAGCATCTAATAAAAGCTTGGCATGAGAAGAGTATCCAGTGATAGCTGATTGCTTGTATGTCTTACCTTTTGTAAGGAATCTACACTCATACAACAATGAGAAACTACCGTTCTCTAGATGCCCACAACTTTTTTGTTTGTGGATGGGTGCAAGATGTGTACCACCATAAACCAGCCAACTCTGAATGCACAGTCTTCAAGGCTGATGTGAAGCCATCCTGGAGGGTCACTGATGCATCACATCACACATGGGTTGCTGTGAGGAGTAATGGGACAGTTATGGCAGCCCATTGTGACTGTATGGCAGGGTAAGTTAAAAGCAGATACTGGCAAAGTAGAACTTTACACGTGACTTGTTTTAGCTTGTTTTATGACCTATATCAATTTATTGAATTTGTTTTATTTCCCTTTTAGGCTTGGAGTAGATGCCACAGTTCTCCATACCTCTCCCACCACTCCTGCTCCGTCACTCATTAGTACAATATGTCAACCGAAAAATAGAGCAATCAAGACAGCATGTATCCTCTGGGGGAGAAATCATGAGAGTGACGCCCTTGAAACATATAAGTTAGCACTAGGGATCGGCCAACCAAAGCAAGGAACCTCCTCCCAGATTTATCTGCATGATCAAGTGGGAACATCGCATGTCAACTTGCAGGTGAAGAGGGCTGGATTCAGAGTCTCACTGGACAAACCATTCATTGGAGCAGCTTGTGATGGCTATGTAATGTGTGACTGCTGTGGGGCGGGAGTTGTTGAGGCCAAGTGTCCCTACAACTGGGGCCAAGACATGGGCGGCAGTCTAGACCAGTGGCTTCAAGACCTCAGTGGACACCTGCAGAGTGCAACTGGTTTGAAGAACCATCACCCCTACTTTACCCAGGTATAAAATGCATTACAAAAATTAATAGCTCAATTTTATTTGATTGCAAATGCTAAACACATTTTTTCCCCCAATGTTGAAAGGTATTGAAGAGAGGTGGGAAAGGTCAAGTCCATTACAGTATGGACGGTACAGTATGTGTAATTGTTTTGCAGGCGCAGATGGAGATGTTTGTGACAAAGAGTCACTACTGTGACTTCATAACATGGACTCCACAGTTGTGTGTCATCTTCCGGGTACCCAGAAGTGAAGACTTCATCTGCGCTGCTGTGGGAACCATCACAGACTTCTGGACCTGCCACATTCTACCAAGAATGACACTGTACAGTCAGGTACATGGTGTAGTTTGTTTAATTTGGAAAATTAAATGCAAGCTGCAAACGTAGGCGTACTGAGTGTCAGGATCCCACAGTTTCCCTCCTGGTGATGCCTCACGTTTTATCGCCTGTATCCACTTTTGTCTTCGTTTAGGCTCCGTTTTTCGGTTCGGCAGCTTATAAAAACTTAGTTGTGGGTTCTTTGCCTTGTTGTTAGTGCATCCCACCACACAACAGCTTTTAGGCATTTTTATTTTGCTTGTTAACAGACGGAAAAGACAAGGAGGCACCTTCGCGCAATGTAAAGTCAATGGGGACCGGAAGTGAAGTTTCCCCCAAGGTGTGGGCGGGACTTAGATTATGACGCGTGGCGCTCTGTCTCTATGGCCTGCACATTCCCCAAACACCTTTGGGATGAGGTGGAATGGGATGTTCACAGCAGGAATGTGTGACCAAAGAATCTACAGGAACTGCATGATGATATCAAGTCAGCACCTTGTTGAATCCAGGTGAGAAAGAATTATGGCTGATCTGGAGGCAAAAAGGGATCCTGTCCTGTACTTGATAGGTACAGCTAATGAAGTGGCGACTGAGTGAACATGCTGTAGCCCTGAATTCCATCACCGACAAAGGATAGGCACAGCTGGGTACTAGGGATGGGCGGATCGATAATGCAGTATCGAGACTTCGATATTCACAAGCTACTCATTTGTTATCTATCCCTTTAGAGAAATATCGATATTGTGAAATATACATAATATCGATTATGTAAATAAAAAAACGTTGGTGACTTCATTACGTTCAAACGTTTTCAGTACTTTTGTATAATGTTTTGCCATGGGAAAATCCTGAGCTGACCCGTGTGTCACATGACTTTTAGGGTGCCACCCCTAAAATCTGATTGGTCACCCCAGTGCCACCCCAGTCGGTTTTAACAAAGACAGTCTTTTGCGTTTTGCCGCCACTGTATAAAAGCTTCAAAATCTGCGTCAAAAGCCCGCCTGTCAGAAGCGCCAATCTGATTGGCCACCCAATTGCCACAGTCATTGGCTGTTTTGGCAGTCAATCTGTTTTTAAAAAGGCACCGTTTTTCCCGTTTGCAAGGCTGGAAAATGTGCGGCAAAAATCGTGTGCGGAATTTTAAGCTTTATTTTGCTCTTGTCAGGGTGACAGGTTAAACATTTTGAATCTTATGGTTGAGATATGAATATTAAGGTTATGGTTGAAATATCATCATTAAATGACATCAAACTAGCTAGCTAGCTAGCGTTAGCTGACTAGTGACTGGAAGACTAGTGACTAGTTATTTTCAACAAGAAATAAATTACTTGAATGCTGTGTTTGTTTAATATAATATACCCCCCTTGTGTCCTACTAGCTAACTAACTAGTCAACTAAATATATATAGCCAAATCGCTAATTTATCTAGTTAGTCAGGTGGCTTTACGTTAGTATTAAATTAGCGAGCTAGTTAGATGGTCAGACAATAACTGTCGCTAGCTTACGTTAGCTAGAATGCCAGCGCGTATTATCGACCTGCTACGCGCGATAAACAGCAAAACATTAAGGTATTTACTACTGCCTTTCCACAAAAGAAAACTGACATGGCTGCAAATAAAACAGCCATTAGGAAAGTTAGCTAGGTTGCAAACCAAGAAGCTTCATTGTCCTGCTGTATTAATGAATCGTCACGATTAAGGAATTCCTGGATTCCAGTGTTCTATGGGAAATGTTGATATTGTAAATGAGGCCTGAAAGATATGATGAGGTCTCCTGTATTAATATTACGAAATGTATATTACATTTGTTTGTTTTGGGGATATTCTGTTGCCAGTGGTCCAGGGGCACTGTTTAATCAATAGCGTAAGTTGAATTCAACTAAGTACCAGGAATTTTTTGGCAGTCAATCTATTGATTGTCTCTGTTAGGAAGCTGGGAATCATTTGAAACATTATCATTTCAAACCATTTGAAAGTCCCGAATAATTGCTTTAAATTACACTCCGTGACGCAACACCAGTCATCTTTGTCATTTCTTCAATATTTATATTTCCAAATCGAGTTTAGGCTGTGACGTGACAGTAGATGCCTTTCAGCTCAGAATTAAATAAATACTAATAATCCTGCTTTGGCAAGTATTCTGCGGAGTATACTACAGTAATAGAAGATGGATATGGATATGAAAACGGGATTTTATAGCATAATCCTCTCGGTAGGCTATTTCTTTTTCAATTAATTATATTAAGTTATTATTATTATTATTATTATTATTATTATTATTATTATTATTATTATTATTAAGGAATGGAGGCCAATGGTCAAAATCTCTCCAAATGTGTTCTCTAACCTAATCACAAATAATAGGAAAAGACTCATGGCTCTCATCTGAGCCATGGGCATTAGATTTTTTTTGAGAAATTTGAATACATTGAATCATTAATAAAGTATAAATAGTGGTATTATTTTTTTTAGTCCAACGAGAAGATTATAGGAAGGAGATGAGTGGCTTTTAAAAATAGTATTAAAGTGAAACACTTTATTTTCAGGCTATTCATATGTTGCTATTTGTTATTTGTTGAAGGCCGTGAAAATGAACACAGGAACCAACATTGCTATTCAGCTTTCACTTTTACCTGCTGTGGCTTTTCATCAGACTAGGCTGCTGAATGGAAGGCATAGGCTATTATCTGGCTGATATTTGTAACTATAAATAATGAGTAGTTGTGACTATCATTGCTCATTATGAGTGCACAACCAAATGGTAATACCAGCTTAATAAATAGGCTAAGACTACCGGTTGTCACAGCGTGTTCAATATTTATTGTTGGAAAATAAAACGTGTACAATCTGGTATTTATATTAACGCTATGCATAGCCTAATTTAATATGAAATAGTTTATTTCATTGGTCTCTTTACATGAAAAGCACATCATTTATAAAATTTTAAACAAGTTTACTGATGGAGCACTGGTGAAATGAAAAGAACAAACAAACTAATTTACTATGAAATAGGCGCTATAGCCTAGTCTACACTGTAATGTATCTTGCTTTCTCTTGGCTTTTGTCATATTGCAGACTAAAGGTTATGGTTATGCCTTCGTTGAGTGCATGCCGGCTATTGAAGAAGACAGTGGAAACGAAGATCTGCAGGTGGATGTAGTGGGGATGGAGGCTGGAGTAAGTACCGTACAGCTTACTCCGTACCGAAAATGTACCGTACATTTTAATTTCAGTCATTTAGTAATAACCCAGTTTTAACCCAGGAGACACTATTCAACAGATTACTATTCAATAATCCACATTAAGTACACCGCAACAACCAAGCAGAGACACGGTACAACTGTGGTAGCAAACATTATGACACCTAGTTGCTTTTTAAGGGTGAACATGACAGTTTAATAAATACGCCAGCAGTATAGCATAATAAAGAAACTGGGCTTGTTACAGAAACATTTTAGCTTTGTTTCCCAGGTGAAATGCTGCTTTTGCACCATTGAGTAAGGTCCTTAATCTAAACTGTTTAATTAAGTATCTGCAAAAATGGCTTGTTTGTAAAGTCAGTGTGAAGTCACTCTGTAGAAAAGCTATGCTAAATGACTAGAACTGTAATGTAACTGTCCTGCAGGAGAGCCATGCCACCTCCATTATCACAGTGGCAGAGGCAGAAGCCTCCAGCAAGCTCTGCCATGGAGAGGAGGCCGTCCCCAGCATTGTCGTGGTGGTGGATGTGGTGGAAATGGAGGATGTAGTAAGTACTTTACACAGTGCTTTCATTTTCATTTCAGAAATGTCATAATGATCACCATTGTGATGGGGGGGGGGGGGGGGGGGCGTTAGCTGAGGAGGTAATATGGTTGTCTGGTCATCAGAAGGTTTTTGGTTCAATCCCCGCCCAGGGTGTGTCGAAGTGTCTCTGAGCATGACTCCTAACCCCCAATTACCCCCAAATCCCGACAAGCTGATTGGTACCTTGCATAGCAGCCGATCACCGATCGCTGTTGGTGTGTGTGAGTGGGTGTCTGAATTTTCCATCCAGTATTGCTCTGTTTTAACCCAGGAAACCCTATTTGTTTATTCTCCATGAAAGTGTTCTGTAATCCTTAAAGTCCTTAATCTCAACTGCTTAATTAAATATCTGCAAAAATGGCTTGTTTGTAAAGTGTGAAGTCGCTCTGCAGAAGATCACCTGCTAAACAACTAAATCTGTAATGTAACCGTCTTGCAGGAGACCCATGACACCTCCACCATCGCAGTGGCAGAGGCAGAAGCCTCCAGCGAGGCCGTCCCCAGCACTGGTGTGGCGGTGGATGCGATGGCGTTGGAGGATGTCGTAAGTATTTTACTCAGCGCTTTCACTCTGGGAAACTACAAGCTTAAATGTGCTTCCTTATGTTTTTTTAAGGATGAACTAAAGACCAAGATACCGTAATAGACTACAGTGTTTATGTGAATTGTATGACAACATTCATAATATTTCCGGGTTAAAAAAATGCATTATTTTTTTTTTATTTGATACGGTTTGTATTTAATTGATCAATTTCCTGTTTTTTCCTGACTCAAAATGAGGCAGGGGCAGTACTTTAATCACGATCAAATGTTGTCAGTAATCTGAATACTTTTTAACGGGCTTGGGTGCAAAAGATTTACCTGCCCAAACACAGCGAACTCAGGAGTGATGTCTAGTCAGGTACTCTGTGTATATCTGTTGTGCCAATAGTTGTATTTTTGATGTCTTTTCATATGGGTCAGAACTTTGTAGAGGCGCCTGAATTTGGTCTCATGTTCTCTACCATGCCATTTTCCAGTATGCTGCAGATGAAGAGAAGGGGGCGCTGGGAGATGGGGAAGCAGCCCATCAGCCAGAGACCCTCCCACAGAGTGAGTCTCACAGATAATGTGCTCTGGATGGAAAATGGCAAAATGTATATTTTAATATATATTTATAAATATTCTATTGGTACCCTTCAGCTCAGTTAAATCCAGAAATTGTGTGATCAAAGGGAATCCAGAAAATGCTCTTTGAATGATTGATTGATTTTTGAATGATTATTTTACTATGCTATTTCTCAAACTTAATTACTTAACTTATAATGTAAAGGCCGGGGAATACTTGAATAGATAGTTGACGTAGTAAAACTATTCAGATTAGTTTCCCCCATTTGATTACACTGAACGCTCAGGTTTTACAGTGATATTAACGATAAGGGGACACTCCCGTTTTTCTCAGAGATGGGAAAGAAAAAAGCTTTCCGGAGCTTCTTCTGCAGGGTTTGGAAAGCCCTCAAAAGCTCGCTGTGCTGCTGCTCTGTGGAGGAGACGGAGTGAAACACCACCCACCCTGCTCCTCCCCCACCTAAACCCACCTCCCAGCCTACCCCCACCCAACCACTCCCCAGCCTATACCTCCATCCACCCACATGAGGTAGAGACCGGCTATTTACCTGTCACAGTAAGCCAATGATACTGCAACTGATGAGCCAGCAACTTACAGGCCTGTGCCGATGACTGATGGGCCAGCAGTGGCCAATGAGAGACAGCATATGAGCCTGACTACTGACTCTCCTAGGCTGGCAGCTCACTCACGTGGACTAGTAACTACCCAATCTCTAAAAATGGTAGACAAAGGTGATTGAGCTTGACTGCTCTGTGATTGGATCAGAGACAGGTAGATAGACATAATGCTGATGCTAATAACAAATCAGCAAAACTGTCTAATTCCTATGTTTTTGCAATACACTGAATGCATTTTGGGTTGAGATAAAAAGATAGCTTTTAAACACCTGATGTTTTAAACTACTTTGAACATAGCCTTGGGATCACCCAATTTTTAGGTGTGCAAAAGTATTGGAACAGAGAGTATTTAAGTAAATGAAACTAAATAACACTTAATATTTGGTAGCATATCCCTTGCTTGCAATAACTGCATCAAGCCTGTGATCTATTGACATCACCAAACTATTGCGTCTTTTGAGATGCTTTTCAAGGCTGATCCCCGGTGTAGCCACAATAGGGTCTGCACAGCCATTGGGGCCCTTGAGCAAGGCCAAATGCCATTAATGTAAAGTGCCAGTTGAGGGATTAGCCTAGGAGGATAGGTTGCTACTCTAGGCAGGTGTGTCGCTAGTCTAGGTGAGTGAGTTTCTTGTCTAGGAGAGTGGTTTGCTAGTCGAGGCAGTTTGGACGCTAGTCTAAGCTAGTGAGTTGCTTGTCGGGGAGATTGAGTTCCGAGTTAACGTGAGTGAGCTGCCAGCCTGCGAGAGTCAGTAGCCAAGCTTGTGCTGTCTCTCATTGGCCACTGCTGGCTCATCAGTGGTCGGCACAGGCCTGTCAGTCATCGGTGCTGGCTCATCAGTTGCTTTTATCATTGGCCTATTGTGATAGACTACATATATAAATTCAACTGGTCGGGAAACAGTTTGGAAAATTCTTTGTTTTAATAAAGTAAAAGGTTGGTGAATCCAGCATTTGTGTCGTTTGCATTTTTCATCTGATAATTGTCTTGTAGTAATGGTCTATATTTTGTCTAGACTAACCACATATGGCACCATTAATATGTAATAAATGCCCGGGAAGAAATGGATAAGTGCGAGGTGCTAAATACGATAATTTCATGGTACATGGAACATACATGGAACAACATTAAAAGTTGTTGTTGCTGATGCATCTATAACAGCATGCCCCGGCTGTGCTATAGATGTACTCCTGCATGGCTCGCAGTCTCTGGTTGCTCGTGAAATGTGCCAGAACTATACTGCTTTATAACCCACAAGACAGTGATTTAAATGGCATATATGTGGAGTCATCATCAGTTCATCGGAAAATACTTCGTGAAAAAAGGGTGCTAAAACACAAATTTGTTCATAACTTTCTAGTTTTCAAATCGCTGTGCCACTAACACACAAGAAGCAGGTTGCTATAATACAAAAGTATTGAAAAAAAGTTGATTTGTTGTTTTTTGTTAACCTACTTTTGGCACGCTGAAGAAGGACGTTTTGCTCGAAATCAGTTAGCACTGATGAGTGTGAGCACCTGCGTAACTTTCACATTCTTTGATGATATGATACTGAAGGTGCGATACATCTTTGGTCTTGCGTTTGATTCTTTTCTGGTTGTTGTCAGATGTTTGGGTTTTCATCAGATATCGGAGTGGAATGTCGTCTGACAAGAGACAATTCATTGCAATGAATCATATTTAAGGCATTTAAGACCATTTTTGAGAGAATCACGGTAAATAATCCCTCAAAGCAAGACGTGTAGGCTAATTTAGTCACTTTAGCAGCGTGATTACTTTGGGGTTGCAGGCGTAGTTGTAACAAACGCCAGCATACACATGGTTCCCCAGGATCGGGTTTAAAAACCACTGGTCTAATTATAAAGCTTAAATCGCCAATGGTAAATTTTATGTCGTGTCATGGCCGAGATTCACCACAGAGGGTCGCTGTCTTAACATCCAAAACGAAGCAAATTCCATCCAAATTCCGCATTGACTTCCCTATTTATGTACCTTCCTAATGATACACACATTCGATGCCTTATTATATCCCAGTCATTTTGTCTGGGGTCAACGAAATAATGAATAATTCTGTCATGAATTATTGTAGGCCTCCTGGCCAGTAAGAGTTTAAGGTGGGGGACGGGGTCTATTGATTTTATGTAACTATTTTAATACTAGAATTCATACATTGACATTATACAGGGAATCATCTTTACTTTAAAGCTCGTGTTTAGGCTCGGCGCTAGGCCTGCCTGTCAAACGACCAGACACATCAGCTGGAATTTAAATTCGTAAGTGATGAGAACCCGTGGCCTGATTACAGTAACGATGCAAATATTTCTGCGGTGCTCTGTCTGTTCACGTTTCTTCAAGTTCTATCATTGTAAGCGCATGTTAGCGGGCAAGGCAGGGCTAATTGACGAACAATCGACGATGTTTCTCTTTCTGTATATGGTATGTAGCGCCCCCTAGCGTATCTGGCTATTAGTGTTGAGTGCGCTCCCCGAATTCCTCTATTGCGAGAGATCACTCTCGTGTAAATTAATGCACTAACGAAATTACTTAATTATTACTTACTTATTGACCTTTACACCTATTCACATTACACTAAGAATACCTCCCATAGGCTTTTAACTTAATGCAAAGTTTCAATCAAGAGACTGCTAAATGAAATAATTCACTAAATGTAGGCTATGTAGCTGTTATCAGTGCTAGGTTAATTAACTGTTAAGCCCGATACCGGCTTGATCCATCCACTAGAAAACATAATAAAACAGGGCAATGGTGTTTATTTTCAACTGTTGCTCAAAGTTTAGACCCCAATGTTCAAATGTTCGTCACAAAACACGATCGAAAGTGTATTTTAGTGCATTTAGAAATGATTTTTAACCTTAAAACCGCAAATACACGATATTTACAAATGTCGGACAAGTAGAAAGAAATGGTTTTACCGTCGAACAGCCAGCTGCGGTGCGGCCATATTTGTTGTCCTTTGAAAGGGGAGAAGCTACTGAATCGAATGAGATAAAACACTCTATAGACTACAATACCCAGCTGACCTCACATCCAAGCGTAAAGACACTACTCCATGTGCGTAAAAAACAAGCTAAAGGAAGAAGTCGGAGCGCACGGCCGTTTCGCAAGTTTTTGGTGATTTAGAGAGTTTTATTTGACGCTGTGTTTCGACGCTGTGACGCTGTGAAAGTGTATAACGCCGACAAGGACATGGCCGAGATTTTAGCGGAGATTGTGAGTCGGTCAGACTCGGCAACTACGAATTAAATCGCACTACGCTGTCCCAGAAAGTCGAGATAGGGGGATGGGGAGGGGGAGGGGAGTGCAGGCTACAGTGGAGCCTGAAACAGCCACGGAGTCCAGTGGGCAAACGCAAAGACTGTTCCTGTTCACGTTATTTGAATGTGCAATAGTTGTTTTCAAGAGTACATTGTTTACACTAATTGTGATATTTTTGTTTTCTAATTGCACATTGACATTGATCACTTTATATTTGGTTATTCTATTATTGGAGTGGACATTTTATATTGCACATTGGCATTCGTTTTTACTTTATATTTGGATATTATATTATTGTATATCATATTTAGTTGGGGGGCGGCACGGATGGTGCAGTGGGTAGCACCATCCGTGAGATAGACTGGCGACCTGTCTGGGGTGTATTCCTGCCTTTCGCCCAATGTATGCTGGGATAGGCTCCAGCCCCCCTGCGACCCTGATCAGGATAAGCGGGTTCAGATAATGGATGGATGGATATTTAGTTGGTATAATAAAACTACTCCATTTGGAGACAAAATTATACATTTTCTTGTTTTTTTTAATTGATATTATACTGTGCCATATCCAAAAGCTCCAGTAGATGGGAATAGACTCCTGTAATGGACATAAGTTGTATTTTCCAGCCAGTTTCCATTGGAAGTGGAAAATAACCCAGTTGGCACACTTTGGTGCCAAATTGTGCAAAATTGAGTGTCCGTCTGGTAGTATCCTTACTAAAACCTTTGTGGAGGCTTTGCCCTTTGCTCAAATTCTATCTAAATGTGGTACATTTGTAGTCAAGGACTTGCTGAAGGTGAACAATGGCATCAGTCTACATGGAATCATTGTTGGCATGGTGTTATCCTCTGTCAGATAGGGGGGAAAACAGGCGAGGATAGAAATTTCACATTTCTCCTTTGGTTTATTCCAATTTACTCAGGCATAGTAACAGTCACAATCTTTTCACACATTGCATATGAACCTTACTATTGTGGACCAATTCTTCATTTACTTTGGGTATGTCTTTTTAGGTGTTTTTTCTGAAAATATGGCTAGGGCTTAACAGGTTAAGCGTTAGCTTTTAAAGTTACGTTAATATTTTAACCTTTAAATAGCTAACAATATTATCAGTGCAATAAGCATCAAATTAAATGTCATATATGACCATGAATCAGTATTAACACTGAAATACTTCACTGTAAATTAGGCTACTAAGCTAACCTTTTCACTATTAGCTTACTCTCAGTATCAAATAAGCTACCCAGAAACAGGCAAATATCCAAGAGAATCAAGTTTAAACTATTTACTTGAGAAATATGTTATATACAAATATATACATGTTAATATGAAAGAAACCCAAATTAATGGCTTGCTTTTCAGTTCTTTAAATGCTATTGTTACGCAACGGAAACCCAACAATGTAACAAAGACAAATGGGTGTAAAAGTTCGTAACATTTAACACACAACCACAGTAATATGTAAAGGCGTGACTGAAACGCAACACGGGATTTATCGGTTAAATAATCATTTAATATTTACAAGTTAATGATCGTCTTAATCCTAAACTTAAACCTATAACTCTAAACTATAAACTATTTACAGAGCCTCACCAGGCAGTCCATACAGCGGTCCAAGGTCGTCCGATGGTCGGTTCTTGTAAGTCCAAAAGAAGAACCGAAAACGCTGGGCTTGTGAGACTAAATAAAGTATTCTATAGTCTTGATAATTAATAGCTAAAAGTGGTAAACCTAAATAACCAAAAGGGAGAGCGAGAAGAGAATATGGCTCAAAGTAGATGAGTCTCAAGAAGATTATTCAAATGATGATTCGTATGGTGATTCAAATGGCGATTCTGATGAGATGACGACGTCCAGCTGTTATATAGTCGTGCATCTTTTAATCCCACGTCGCGCCGCGATCCCTCGTCTCCGGGCGACGTAAAGGCATCCTGGTCTCCGCAGCATCTGCATGGCCAGGTGGTTCCTCCGCGACGGTCGTCATGGGCATCCACCAAGGCAGGTCACCCGGCAACAGGATGCACTCCTACCTGTATAGGGAAAAACCAGCACGCGGCAATACCCAGCCAAAAACTCCAAACAGTACCCTTAAAATTACATCCCTAGATCTAACCTTATAATACACTGGGATGTAACACCCCCACCCTTAAGACAATAAATACATCCTTATTTATTGTCACATTCGTATGTACGGGACAATGCGTCGGCGACAACATTATCCCGCCCGCGGATGTGTCGAATGTCCAAATCATAACCTTGCAGGAATAAGCTCCACCGCATAAGACGTTGGTTATGATTACGCATACGGTGAAGAAAGACAAGCGGATTATGATCCGTCTGTATAACGACGGGGCGTAATGAGGAACCAACATACACATCAAAGTGCTGTAAAGCCAGAACCAGGGCTAAAGCTTCTTTTTCAATTGTGGAATATAGCCGCTGATGTCGGTCAAATTTCCTCGAGAAGTAGCACACTGGGTGGTCGACACCAAGAGTGTCTTCTTGCAGAAGAACGGCTCCGGCCCCACAGTCACTTGCATCCACTGTAAGTTTGAAAGGATGGGTAAAATCGGGAGCAGAGAGAACTGGCGTGCTGACTAGCAAAGCTTTCACGTTCTCAAACGATCGTTGGCACTGGTCAGTCCAAGCGTAAGCGGTCTTAGGACTGAGAAGGTCTGTCAACGGTGAGGCGACTGCAGAAAAGTTTCTGCAGAAGTTGCGGTAGTAACCTACCATCCCCAAGAACCTCCGCAACTCGCGGCGCGATTTGGGAGCTGGGAATTTAACCACAGCCTCCACCTTAGAGTCCACCGGACGTACCTGTCCGCGTCCCACAACTTTGCCCAAGTATGTGACAGTTGCTTGGCCAAACTCACATTTTGCCAAGTTGACTGTCAAATTGGCAGCAGACAGACGGTCAAAAAGATCTCCTATCTGTTTAACATGCTCGGTCCAAGAAGCGCTGTAAATGACCAGGTCATCTAAATATGCTTCGCAACCAGGCAGGTCAGACACAACAAGGTTAACTAACCTCTGAAACGTAGCAGGAGCATTCCTCATACCAAAAGGCATCACCGTATACTGCATGAAAGTATCTGGTGTCACAAAAGCAGAAATCTCCTTAGCGCGTTTCGACAGGGGAACTTGCCAATAACCCTTAAGCAAGTCAAACTTGCTTACATAAGCAGCGGAACCCACTCGGTCTACACAGTCATCCATTCGAGGTAAAGGGTAACAATCAGGTTTAGTGATTGTATTTACTTTCCTGTAGTCTGTGCAAAAACGAAAAGTGCCATCGGGTTTACCAACGAGCAGGCAGGGGGAACTCCAATTGCTTGAGCTAGGCTCAGCTATTCCATTCTGTAGCATGTAGTTCACCTCCTTCTTAAGCTGTGCTCGTTTCTCTGGGTTAACACGATAAGGGTGCTGCTTAATTGGGGAACAACCACCTACGTCTATGTCATGCTCTATAAGGTGAGTGCGAGTAGGCACATCAGAAAACAGAGACAGGTGCGAATGAATAACTCCGGTAATGTCTGCACGTTCAGTACTAGACAGATGGGACAGCTGCACCTCAAGGCTGCCCAAAAATTCAGAATTCTGCAACCTGCCTTCCGTCATACTCTTCGGGGGTATAAACACATCTCCCTCCTCCTGTTCGGGAGGAGTAAGGATAACGCCCGACAGTGCCACACCTTTCACCTCACCATCCTCCTTAGCTTGGCGATCTAAGTAGGGCTTGATCATGTTGACGTGACATAACCTACTCCTTTTCCTGCGATCAGGAGTGGCTATCAAGTAGTCACGGTCACCCACTCGCTGTTCAATAAGATAAGGGCCGCTATAGCGCGCTTGCAAAGCGGATCCCGGAATGGGCAGGAGCACCATAACCTTATCACCAGGTGAAAAGATTCGCAACTCTGCCCTGCGATCAAACCAGCACTTCATTCTCTTTTGAGAAGTCTTCAGGTTTTCTCTCGCTAACTCGCCTGCTCTATGCAATTTAAAGCGAAAATTGCACACAAAATCAAGCAGGTTCGTGTGACTGTCCTCTGACAACCACTTCTCCTTGAGCAGCTTCAGAGAACCGCGTACAGAGTGGCCAAAAACTAACTCAGCAGGGCTGAATCCCAGAGATTCTTGAACCACCTCCCGCACTGCAAAAAGCATTAAATGCACACCCTCATCCCAGTCCTTCTCAAACTCAAGGCAGTATGCACGAAGCATAGACTTGAGAGTTTGATGAAACCACTTTCAGTTTCAAACCTAAAACTAAGCCGGCAAATATATAACCTAAATGCAATAGTATTGGGTACCCAACCAGTTGCCAGCAGAGCGATGCAGGCCTGTATTGATGCTAGCGTTCGGTGAAGTCTCAAACAAAATGGCCGCTTTGCGCCCAAAGCACCGCGAGAGAAAACAAGAAATTTGCGCTGGTCCTCCTCACCGCGATAGCAACGCAATGTCGGCGGCGCTGTGTGTGGAGACGTCGTCACTGCAGTCCTCCTCAGTTGTGTTCGGTCCACGGAGATCTTGAAGACGATGTGTGAAGGAGTGACCGGGCTGGCTACTCTTATACAAAGTCCTTGGATCCTCCAACGGCACGCTACGTCGGGCTAACTAGCATGTGCACGCTACGTCGGGCTCTACTCCCGTTTTTTCTCTCTCCCGTCTTCCTGCTTCCCCTCTGAACTCTCACCCTGACTGCTGATTAGGCCTCACTCCAAGGGAGTGAATTTTAACTAACACATTTTTTAATGCATGTAAACAGTATTTAAACATTTTTTAGATAATTTAAAATAAGTTTTAAAAGAAAATAAACAAAATAAAAATACAATGAGTTTAGTAAATACCCACAATTCCCATAGGGCTACAGGTATCTACTCAGTGACCACGTTATTTGGTAGCCTACTCCTGTTGTTAACGTAAATACCCATGTCACAAAGGTCCCATAAAAACGACAGTTACTTCAGTTTACTCCAATGGCTTGCACAGTCCCCAAACACCTTTGGGATGAGGTGGAATGGGATGTTCACAGCAGGAATGTGTGACCAAAGAATCTACAGGAACTGCATGATGATATCAAGTCAGCACCTTGAATCCAGGTGAGAAAGAATGCGGGCTGATCTGGAGGCAAAAAGGGATCCTGTCCTGTACTTGATAGGTACAGCTAATGAAGTGGGGACTGAGTGAACATGCTGTAGCCCTGAATTCCATCACCGACAAAGGTTAGGCACAGCCGGGTACTAGGGATGAGCGGATCGATAATGCAGTATCGAGAATTCGATATTCACAAGCTACTCATTTGTTATCCCTTCAGAGAAATATCGATATTATATTAGGTAAATATAAATAAATAATAATAAATATAATTATGTAAATACGTTGGTGACTTCATTACGTTCAAACGTTTTCAGTACTTTTGTAAAATGTTTTGCCAATGGAAAGTCCTGAGCTGGCCCCTGTGTCACATGACTGTAAATCTGTGACATGATTGGCCACTGTGCGCACACAGTGCGGTATGGACCACATAATCAAATCATTAACGTTTGAGATAATGGCGGAAAGAAAACGCAGTGTTGTCTGGTGCTACTTTTCACAACTTGATAAGAATTTAGGGTGCCACCCCTAATTGGTCACCCCAGTGGCACCCCAGTCGGTTTTAACAAAGACAGTCTTTTGCGTTTTGCCGCCACTGTATAAAAGCTTCAAAATCTGCGTCAAAAGCCCGCCTGTCAGAAGCGCCAATCTGATCGGCCACCCAATTGCCACAGTCATTGGCTGTTTTGGCAGTCAATCTGTTTTTAAAAAGGCACCGTTTTTCCCGTTTGCAAGGCTGGAAAATGTGCGGCAAAAATCGTGTGCGGAATTTGAAGCTGTATTTTGCTCTTGTCAGGGTGACAGGTTAAACATTTTGAATCTTATGGTTGAAATATGAATGTTAACGTTTGAATGCTAAGGTTATGGTTGAAATATCATTAAATAACATCAAACTAGCTAGCTAGCTGACGTTAGCTAGCGTTAGCTGACTAGTTACTGGAAGACTAGTGACTAGCTAGTTATTTTCAACAAGAAATAAATTACTTGAATGCTGTGTTTGTTTAATATAATATGCCCCCCTTGTGTACTACTAGCTAACTAGTCAACTAAATCTATACAGCCAAGTCGCTAATTTATCTAGTTAGTCAGGTGGCGTAACATTAGTGTTAAATTAGCTAGCTAGTTAGATAGTCAAGTCAGACAATAACTGTCGCTAGCCTACGTTAGCTAGAATGCCAGCGCGTATTATCAACCTGCTACGCGCGATAAACAGCAAAACATTAAGGTATTTACTACTGCCTTTCCACAAAAGAAAACTGTGACATGCCTGCAAATAAAACGGCCATTGGGGAAGTAAGCTAGGTTGCAAACCAAGAAGCTTTATTGTCGTGCTGTATAAATGAATCGTTGCGATGAAGGAATTCCTGGATTCCAGTGTTCTATGGGAAATGCCAGTGGTCCAGGGGCACTGTTTAATCAATAGCGTAATTTGAATTCAACTAAGTACCAGGAATTTTTGGCAGTCAGTCTATTGATTGTCTCTGTTAGGAAGCTGGGAAACATTTGAATCATTTTCATTTCAAACCATTTGAAAGTCCCGAATAATTGCTTTAAATTACACTCCGTGACGCAACACCAGTCATCTTTATGTAATTTCTTCAATATTTATATTTCAAATCGAGTTTAGGCTGTGACGTAACAGTGGATGCCTTTCGACTCAGGATGAAATAAATACTAATAATCCTGCTTTGGCAAGTATTCTGCTGAGTATACTACAGTAATAGAAGATGGATATGAAAACGGGATTTTATAGCATAATCCTCTCGGTAGGCTATTTCTTTTTCAATTTATTATATTAAGTTATTATATATAAGGAATGGAGGCCAATGGTCAAAATCTCTCCAAATGTGTTCTCTAACCTAATCACAAATAATAGGAAAAGACTCATGGCCCTCATCAGAGCCATGGGCATTAAATGTTTTTTGAGAAATTTGAATACATTGAATCATTAATAAAGTATAAGTAGTGGTATTAGTTTTTTTTTAGTCCAACGAGAAGATTATAGGAAGGAGATGAGTGGCTTTTAAAAATTTAAAAAAGACTCCGGAAACGGCAATTTTCAGAAGTCGTCCAGGTCAGATTGAAATACAATTTAACCACTGGTAAAATCAGAACCATTAATAACTAATGCATTCAGGCGCTTCAAACACTTTATTAACTAATGTTGAAAAGAGCATTAAATAAATAAATATATTTTTCAGTCATCATCTCTCTTGTTGCTCTCTTACATTACAGGAACATGACCAGTCTCCAAAAAGGACCAGGACCACTGTCCACCCTGGAGCCCTGGAGGGAGTGGACCAGTCTCCGACCAGGACCACGGCAGAAGACAGGCCACAAACACTTCATGTACGTATTGAGAGCATATGACTAATTCAATATATTTGTTTACCTATTCACTTGCATTATGTAGTAGTTCACTTTGAAATATCTGGTTTCTGCTAGGCCTCTACAATCAGGGGGCTGTTCCACAAAGCTGGCTAACTGGGTAAGCCTGGCTTCTGTACTGAATAAAATCCAGAACAGCTCTTTTTACTTTAGTCCATGTTCCAGATTTGAAAGAGTTCTGGGTTTTATTCAGTTGGCCAGCTTTATGAAACACACTCCAGGACTGTTTACTTCAAGAAGGGTTCCTGCCTGCCAGTCATAGCATACTGTATGTATGGCTGATTGACTCCAAGTCAATGACAAGGACAAGAGAAGCATGGGGGGTTGTTTTAATTGATTTCAATTATATTTTATTTCTCAAAAAGGATGCACCAGTGATGAAGGCCATTCATCAGGCCTGTGAGTGGCTGGGCCACAACAGCCACCTCTTCCAGGGGCACGTCCTCCGACCCAGGATACTGGACATGGAGGAGGTGGATGCTCTGCTGGCCCTGACCACATATGACATTTTCATGAACAACTTCTTAGGAGGTCATGAAGATGAGGACGAAGTGAGGTCCCCATTTGTCTTCATCTTCAGTCAGAAGGACGACATGGAGCTTTTTATGTGTGAAATTATGGACAAAAGGGAAATCCGGGTGTCTGCTGTCCTTCATTAGGGAAATGTTTATGTTCAGTATTTTTGTATCATTAAATCCAATATTTCTCATTGTGTGTTGTATTATTTACTGATACAGGAGGTACCATGCAATTCCGGTTTTCTAACTTCAAAAAGATGTAAGTGGGTTGAATGTGTTTATCTGGGCCTCTATTCTCAACACATCTCAGAGCAGTCAGTATTTATTAGATTAGCTTCTCCACTCCTACAGAGAGTCAGTACATGTAACAAAAAGGCACAATCAGGGCCTACTTACAGTAGGTACACATAGTACGCAAGATTAATCAACAGCGAATTCTACAATCTAAGCTGGGCAGCAAAAAAAGGCACATTCAGGTCTTGCAGTTAGGTACACCGAGTCAGCAATACAAACATTCCACAAAGTCTACACTCAAGCTGTACTGTGTCAAATCAGGAGTATGTCATGTTAATGAAACTAATTACAGTAGGTACAGCGTACACAGACATGACAGAGACAAAAAGATAATCCACAATCTCAAGTTGTACGTGCTGGTCAAGAACAAATCAGGAATGTGCCATGTCAATGAACAATGATAAGGTGGACTGTAAGATGTTAACTGTCCTGTTCAATAAACATCTGGGCACCAAAACAAACTGTCTTAGCTCCCTCCAAGCTGGCTCAGGTCCATGGTGTCCAGACAGTCAGGGGATGCATTGAACAGGCTGGTGGCAGTTGGAATAAAGGACCTACAGAAGAGTTCCATAGCGTGGCATTACCCCTCACGCCATGCACACGCACACACGGAAAGACATACACAGCCCCCCATGTTAAGTGTATGATGATGATGATGATGTCATGGCAAGTGAATGTGTGCGTGCATGTGTGAGAGACAGCACACTAGTGTTTCTGCGTGTAGCCTACATATGTTCACGCTTGAGTGTAGGCTACTTTGAGTGTGATGTGAAGTTATTCTCCACAGAAATTGCGACTTTCGATTCAAATTGTGACTTTTGATTTTGATTAACCCCCCCTCAACTGCATCCGTGACCATTTACTCTTGACCTACACACTTACAATAACTTTGCACATTTACAATTGTCTGTATTATATTCATATTCGTATAGGCTTTATTTTTAGGTTTAGGTTAATCTGATGAATTCATATTTATATTTTGTTTAGTCGGGAATTTACGAACTGATAAGCCACTGTGGAGAGGAGCAAGGACCAATAATTCCAATGTACATGTACATGTTGCATATGACGCAGTATATGCACCGCAAATGCTCGTAAACAACTTCCTTTTTCATTCATTTCAATGCCATTTAAATGCTCATAAACAACTTCCTTTTTCATCCATTTCAATGCCATTGAAATGCTCATAAACAACTTCCTTTTTCGTCCATTTCAATGCCATTGAAATGCTCGTAAATAACTTCCTTCTTCGACCATTTCCACGCCCCTGGAGGTGTTAGCTCCGCATCGAGCACCACTTGTAATGTTTTGCCAATGGAAAGTCCTGAGATGGCCCGTGTGTCACATGACTGTAAATCTGTGACATGATTGGCCACTGTGCGCACACATTACCATGGACCGCATAATCAAATCATTAACGTTTGAGATAATGGCGGAAAGAAAACGCAGTGTTGTCTGGTGCTACTTTTCACCACTTGATAAGAATTTAGGGTGCCACGCCTAAAATCTGATTGGTCACCCCAGTGCCACCCCACAGGTTGTCAGCCGGTTTTAACAAAGACAGTCTTTTGCGTTTTGCCGCCACTGTATAAAAGCTTCAAAATCTGCGTCAAAAGCCCGCCTGTCAGAAGCCAAGCCAATCTGATTGGCCACCCAATTGCCACAGTCATTGGCTGTTTTGGCAGTCAATCTGTTTTTAAAAAGGCACCGTTTTTCCTGTTTACAAGGCTGGAAAATGTGCAGCAAAAATTGTGAGCGGAATTTGAAGCTTTATTTTGCTCTTGTCAGGGAGGCAGGTTAAACATCTTGAATCTTATGGTTGAAATATGAATGTTAACGTTTGAATGTTAAGGTTATGGTTGAAATATCATCATTAAATAACATCAAACTAGCGAGCTAGCTGACGTTAGCTAGCGTTAGCTGAGTAGTGACAAGCTAGTTATTTTCAGGAAGAAATACATTACTTGAATGCTGTGTTTGTTTAATATGATATGCCCCCTTGTGTACTACTAGCTAATTAACTCGTCAACTAAATCTATATAGCCAAATCGCTAATTTATCTAGTTAGTCAGGTGGCGTAACATTAGTGTTAAATTAGCTAGCTACCTAGATAGTCAGACAATAACTGTCGCTAGCCTACGTTAGCTAGAATGCCAGCGCGTATTATCAACCTGCTACGCGCGATAAACAGCAAAACATTAAGGTATTTACTACTGCCTTTCCACAAAAGAAAACTGTGACATGCCTGCAAATAAAACGGCCATTAGGGAAGTAAGCTAGGTTGCAAACCAAGAAGCTTTATTGTCGTGCTGTATAAATGAATCGTTGCGATGAAGGAATTCCTGGATTCCAGTGTTCTATGGGAAATGCCAGTGGTCCAGGGGCACTGTTTAATCAATAGCGTAATTTGAATTCGACTAAGTACCAGGAATTTTTGGCAGTCAGTCTATTGATTGTCTCTGTTAGGAAGCTGGGAAACATTTGAATCATTTTCATTTCAAACCATTTGAAAGTCCCGAATAATTGCTTTAAATTACACTCCGTGACGCAACACCAGTCATCTTTATGTAATTTCTTCAATATTTATATTTCAAATCGAGTTTAGGCTGTGACGTAACAGTGGATGCCTTTCAACTCAGGATGAAATAAATACTAATAACCCTGCTTTGGCAAGTATTCTGCTGAGTATACTACAGTTATAGAAGATGGATATGAAAACGGGATTTTATGGCATAATCCTCTCGGTAGGCTATTTCTTTTTCAATTTATTATATTAAGTTATTATATATAAGGAATGGAGGCCAATGGTCAAAATCTCTCCAAATGTGTTCTCTAACCTAATCACAAATAATAGGAAAAGACTCATGGCCCTCATCAGAGCCATGGGCATTAAATGTTTTTTGAGAAATTTGAATACATTGAATCATTAATAAAGTATAAGTAGTGGTATTATTTTTTTTAGTCCAACGAGAAGATTATAGGAAGGAGATGAGTGGCTTTTAAAAATTTTTAAAAGACTCCGGAAACGGCAATTTTCAGAAGTCGTCCAGGTCAGATTGAAATACAATTTAACCACTGGTAAAATCAGAACCATTAATAACTAATGCATTCAGGCGCTTCAAACACTTTATTAACTAATGTTGAAAAGAGCATTAAATAAATAAATATATTTTTCAGTCATCATCTCTCTTGTTGCTCTCTTACATTACAGGAACATGACCAGTCTCCAAAAAGGACCAGGACCACTGTCCACCCTGGAGCCCTGGAGGGAGTGGACCAGTCTCCGACCAGGACCACGGCAGAAGACAGGCCACAAACACTTCATGTACGTATTGAGAGCGTATGACTAATTCAATATATTTGTTTACCTATTCACTTGCATTATGTAGTAGTTCACTTTGAAATATCTGGTTTCTGCTAGGCCTCTACAATCAGGGGGCTGTTCCACAAAGCTGGCTAACTGGGTAAGCCTGGCTTCTGTACTGAATAAAATCCAGAACAGCTCTTTTTACTTTAGTCCATGTTCCAGATTTGAAAGAGTTCTGGGTTTTATTCAGTTGGCCAGCTTTATGAAACACACTCCAGGACTGTTTACTTCAAGAAGGGTTCCTGCCTGCCAGTCATAGCATACTGTATGTATGGCTGATTGACTCCAAGTCAATGACAAGGACAAGAGAAGCATGGGGGGTTGTTTTAATTGATTTCAATTATATTTTATTTCTCAAAAAGGATGCACCAGTGATGAAGGCCATTCATCAGGCCTGTGAGTGGCTGGGCCACAACAGCCACCTCTTCCAGGGGCACGTCCTCCGACCCAGGATACTGGACATGGAGGAGGTGGATGCTCTGCTGGCCCTGACCACATATGACATTTTCATGAACAACTTCTTCGGAGGTCATGAGGATGAGGATGAGGATGAAGTGAGGTCCCCATTTGTCTTCATCTTCAGTCAGAAGGACGACATGGAGCTTTTTATGTGTGAAATTATGGACAAAAGGGAAATCCGGGTGTCTGCTGTCCTTCATTAGGGAAATGTTTATGTTCAGTATTTTTGTATCATTAAATCCAATATTTCTCATTGTGTGTTGTATTATTTACTGATACAGGAGGTACCATGCAATTCCGGTTTTCTAACTTCAAAAAGATGTAAGTGGGTTGAATGTGTTTATCTGGGCCTCTATTCTCAACACATCTCAGAGCAGTCAGTATTTATTAGATTAGCTTCTCCACTCCTACAGAGAGTCAGTACATGTAACAAAAAGGCACAATCAGGGCCTACTTACAGTAGGTACACATAGTACGCAAGATTAATCAACAGCGAATTCTACAATCTAAACTGGGCAGCAAAAAAAGGCACATTCAGGTCTTGCAGTTAGGTACACCGAGTCAGCAATACAAACATTCCACAAAGTCTACACTCAAGCTGTACTGTGTCAAATCAGGAGTATGTCATGTTAATGAAACTAATTACAGTAGGTACAGCGTACACAGACATGACAGAGACAAAAAGATAATCCACAATCTCAAGTTGTACGTGCTGGTCAAGAACAAATCAGGAATGTGCCATGTCAATGAACAATGATAAGGTGGACTGTAAGATGTTAACTGTCCTGTTCAATAAACATCTGGGCACCAAAACAAACTGTCTTAGCTTCCTCCAAGCTGGCTCAGGTCCATGGTGTCCAGACAGTCGGGGGATGCATTGAACAGGCTGGTGGCAGTTGGAATAAAGGACCTACAGAAGAGTTCCATAGCGTGGCATTACCCCTCACGCCATGCACACGCACACACGGAAAGACATACACAGCCCCCCATGTTAAGTGTATGATGATGATGATGGTGTCATGGCAAGTGAATGTGTGCGTGCATGTGTGAGAGACAGCACACTAGTGTGTCTGCGTGTAGCCTACATATGTTCACGCTTGAGTGTAGGCTACTTTGAGTGTGATGTGAAGTTATTCTCCACAGAAATTGCGACTTTCGATTCAAATTGTGACTTTTGATTTTGATTAACCCCCCCTCAACTGCATCCGTGACCATTTACTCTTGACCTACACACTTACAATAACTTTGCACATTTACAATTGTCTGTATTATATTCATATTCGTATAGGCTTTATTTTTAGGTTTAGGTTAATCTGATGAATTCATATTTATATTTTGTTTAGTCGGGAACTTACGAACTGATAAGCCACTGTGGAGAGGAGCAAGGACCAATAATTCCAATGTACATGTACATGTTGCATATGACGCAGTATATGCACCGCAAATGCTCGTAAACAACTTCCTTTTTCATTCATTTCAATGCCATTTAAATGCTCATAAACAACTTCCTTTTTCATCCATTTCAATGCCATTGAAATGCTCATAAACAACTTCCTTTTTCGTCCATTTCAATGCCATTGAAATGCTCGTAAATAACTTCCTTCTTCGACCATTTCCACGCCCCTGGAGATTACCGCCCCTGGAGGTGTTAGCTCCGCATCGAGCACCACTTGTAATGTTTTGCCAATGGAAAGTCCTGAGATGGCCCGTGTGTCACATGACTGTAAATCTGTGACATGATTGGCCACTGTGCGCACACATTACCATGGACCGCATAATCAAATCATTAACGTTTGAGATAATGGCGGAAAGAAAACGCAGTGTTGTCTGGTGCTACTTTTCACCACTTGATAAGAATTTAGGGTGCCACGCCTAAAATCTGATTGGTCACCCCAGTGCCACCCCACAGGTTGTCAGCCGGTTTTAACAAAGACAGTCTTTTGCGTTTTGCCGCCACTGTATAAAAGCTTCAAAATCTGCGTCAAAAGCCCGCCTGTCAGAAGCCAAGCCAATCTGATTGGCCACCCAATTGCCACAGTCATTGGCTGTTTTGGCAGTCAATCTGTTTTTAAAAAGGCACCGTTTTTCCTGTTTACAAGGCTGGAAAATGTGCAGCAAAAATTGTGAGCGGAATTTGAAGCTTTATTTTGCTCTTGTCAGGGAGGCAGGTTAAACATCTTGAATCTTATGGTTGAAATATGAATGTTAACGTTTGAATGTTAAGGTTATGGTTGAAATATCATCATTAAATAACATCAAACTAGCGAGCTAGCTGACGTTAGCTAGCGTTAGCTGAGTAGTGACAAGCTAGTTATTTTCAGGAAGAAATACATTACTTGAATGCTGTGTTTGTTTAATATGATATGCCCCCTTGTGTACTACTAGCTAATTAACTCGTCAACTAAATCTATATAGCCAAATCGCTAATTTATCTAGTTAGTCAGGTGGCGTAACATTAGTGTTAAATTAGCTAGCTACCTAGATAGTCAGACAATAACTGTCGCTAGCCTACGTTAGCTAGAATGCCAGCGCGTATTATCAACCTGCTACGCGCGATAAACAGCAAAACATTAAGGTATTTACTACTGCCTTTCCACAAAAGAAAACTGTGACATGCCTGCAAATAAAACGGCCATTAGGGAAGTAAGCTAGGTTGCAAACCAAGAAGCTTTATTGTCGTGCTGTATAAATGAATCGTTGCGATGAAGGAATTCCTGGATTCCAGTGTTCTATGGGAAATGCCAGTGGTCCAGGGGCACTGTTTAATCAATAGCGTAATTTGAATTCGACTAAGTACCAGGAATTTTTGGCAGTCAGTCTATTGATTGTCTCTGTTAGGAAGCTGGGAAACATTTGAATCATTTTCATTTCAAACCATTTGAAAGTCCCGAATAATTGCTTTAAATTACACTCCGTGACGCAACACCAGTCATCTTTATGTAATTTCTTCAATATTTATATTTCAAATCGAGTTTAGGCTGTGACGTAACAGTGGATGCCTTTCAACTCAGGATGAAATAAATACTAATAACCCTGCTTTGGCAAGTATTCTGCTGAGTATACTACAGTTATAGAAGATGGATATGAAAACGGGATTTTATGGCATAATCCTCTCGGTAGGCTATTTCTTTTTCAATTTATTATATTAAGTTATTATATATAAGGAATGGAGGCCAATGGTCAAAATCTCTCCAAATGTGTTCTCTAACCTAATCACAAATAATAGGAAAAGACTCATGGCCCTCATCAGAGCCATGGGCATTAAATGTTTTTTGAGAAATTTGAATACATTGAATCATTAATAAAGTATAAGTAGTGGTATTATTTTTTTTAGTCCAACGAGAAGATTATAGGAAGGAGATGAGTGGCTTTTAAAAAATTTTAAAAGACTCCGGAAACGGCAATTTTCAGAAGTCGTCCAGGTCAGATTGAAATACAATTTAACCACTGGTAAAATCAGAACCATTAATAACTAATGCATTCAGGCGCTTCAAACACTTTATTAACTAATGTTGAAAAGAGCATTAAATAAATAAATATATTTTTCAGTCATCATCTCTCTTGTTGCTCTCTTACATTACAGGAACATGACCAGTCTCCAAAAAGGACCAGGACCACTGTCCACCCTGGAGCCCTGGAGGGAGTGGACCAGTCTCCGACCAGGACCACGGCAGAAGACAGGCCACAAACACTTCATGTACGTATTGAGAGCGTATGACTAATTCAATATATTTGTTTACCTATTCACTTGCATTATGTAGTAGTTCACTTTGAAATATCTGGTTTCTGCTAGGCCTCTACAATCAGGGGGCTGTTCCACAAAGCTGGCTAACTGGGTAAGCCTGGCTTCTGTACTGAATAAAATCCAGAACAGCTCTTTTTACTTTAGTCCATGTTCCAGATTTGAAAGAGTTCTGGGTTTTATTCAGTTGGCCAGCTTTATGAAACACACTCCAGGACTGTTTACTTCAAGAAGGGTTCCTGCCTGCCAGTCATAGCATACTGTATGTATGGCTGATTGACTCCAAGTCAATGACAAGGACAAGAGAAGCATGGGGGGTTGTTTTAATTGATTTCAATTATATTTTATTTCTCAAAAAGGATGCACCAGTGATGAAGGCCATTCATCAGGCCTGTGAGTGGCTGGGCCACAACAGCCACCTCTTCCAGGGGCACGTCCTCCGACCCAGGATACTGGACATGGAGGAGGTGGATGCTCTGCTGGCCCTGACCACATATGACATTTTCATGAACAACTTCTTCGGAGGTCATGAGGATGAGGATGAGGATGAAGTGAGGTCCCCATTTGTCTTCATCTTCAGTCAGAAGGACGACATGGAGCTTTTTATGTGTGAAATTATGGACAAAAGGGAAATCCGGGTGTCTGCTGTCCTTCATTAGGGAAATGTTTATGTTCAGTATTTTTGTATCATTAAATCCAATATTTCTCATTGTGTGTTGTATTATTTACTGATACAGGAGGTACCATGCAATTCCGGTTTTCTAACTTCAAAAAGATGTAAGTGGGTTGAATGTGTTTATCTGGGCCTCTATTCTCAACACATCTCAGAGCAGTCAGTATTTATTAGATTAGCTTCTCCACTCCTACAGAGAGTCAGTACATGTAACAAAAAGGCACAATCAGGGCCTACTTACAGTAGGTACACATAGTACGCAAGATTAATCAACAGCGAATTCTACAATCTAAACTGGGCAGCAAAAAAAGGCACATTCAGGTCTTGCAGTTAGGTACACCGAGTCAGCAATACAAACATTCCACAAAGTCTACACTCAAGCTGTACTGTGTCAAATCAGGAGTATGTCATGTTAATGAAACTAATTACAGTAGGTACAGCGTACACAGACATGACAGAGACAAAAAGATAATCCACAATCTCAAGTTGTACGTGCTGGTCAAGAACAAATCAGGAATGTGCCATGTCAATGAACAATGATAAGGTGGACTGTAAGATGTTAACTGTCCTGTTCAATAAACATCTGGGCACCAAAACAAACTGTCTTAGCTTCCTCCAAGCTGGCTCAGGTCCATGGTGTCCAGACAGTCGGGGGATGCATTGAACAGGCTGGTGGCAGTTGGAATAAAGGACCTACAGAAGAGTTCCATAGCGTGGCATTACCCCTCACGCCATGCACACGCACACACGGAAAGACATACACAGCCCCCCATGTTAAGTGTATGATGATGATGATGGTGTCATGGCAAGTGAATGTGTGCGTGCATGTGTGAGAGACAGCACACTAGTGTGTCTGCGTGTAGCCTACATATGTTCACGCTTGAGTGTAGGCTACTTTGAGTGTGATGTGAAGTTATTCTCCACAGAAATTGCGACTTTCGATTCAAATTGTGACTTTTGATTTTGATTAACCCCCCCTCAACTGCATCCGTGACCATTTACTCTTGACCTACACACTTACAATAACTTTGCACATTTACAATTGTCTGTATTATATTCATATTCGTATAGGCTTTATTTTTAGGTTTAGGTTAATCTGATGAATTCATATTTATATTTTGTTTAGTCGGGAACTTACGAACTGATAAGCCACTGTGGAGAGGAGCAAGGACCAATAATTCCAATGTACATGTACATGTTGCATATGACGCAGTATATGCACCGCAAATGCTCGTAAACAACTTCCTTTTTCATTCATTTCAATGCCATTTAAATGCTCATAAACAACTTCCTTTTTCATCCATTTCAATGCCATTGAAATGCTCATAAACAACTTCCTTTTTCGTCCATTTCAATGCCATTTAAATGCTCGTAAATAACTTCCTTCTTCGACCATTTCCACGCCCCTGGAGATGTTAGCTCTGCATCGAGCACCACTTGTAATGTTTTGCCAATGGAAAGTCCTGAGATGGCCCGTGTGTCACATGACTGTAAATCTGTGACATGATTGGCCACTGTGCGCACACATTACCATGGACCGCATAATCAAATCATTAACGTTTGAGATAATGGCGGAAAGAAAACGCAGTGTTGTCTGGTGCTACTTTTCACCACTTGATAAGAATTTAGGGTGCCACGCCTAAAATCTGATTGGTCACCCCAGTGCCACCCCACAGGTTGTCAGCCGGTTTTAACAAAGACAGTCTTTTGCGTTTTGCCGCCACTGTATAAAAGCTTCAAAATCTGCGTCAAAAGCCCGCCTGTCAGAAGCCAAGCCAATCTGATTGGCCACCCAATTGCCACAGTCATTGGCTGTTTTGGCAGTCAATCTGTTTTTAAAAAGGCACCGTTTTTCCTGTTTACAAGGCTGGAAAATGTGCAGCAAAAATTGTGAGCGGAATTTGAAGCTTTATTTTGCTCTTGTCAGGGAGGCAGGTTAAACATCTTGAATCTTATGGTTGAAATATGAATGTTAACGTTTGAATGTTAAGGTTATGGTTGAAATATCATCATTAAATAACATCAAACTAGCGAGCTAGCTGACGTTAGCTAGCGTTAGCTGAGTAGTGACAAGCTAGTTATTTTCAGGAAGAAATACATTACTTGAATGCTGTGTTTGTTTAATATGATATGCCCCCTTGTGTACTACTAGCTAATTAACTCGTCAACTAAATCTATATAGCCAAATCGCTAATTTATCTAGTTAGTCAGGTGGCGTAACATTAGTGTTAAATTAGCTAGCTACCTAGATAGTCAGACAATAACTGTCGCTAGCCTACGTTAGCTAGAATGCCAGCGCGTATTATCAACCTGCTACGCGCGATAAACAGCAAAACATTAAGGTATTTACTACTGCCTTTCCACAAAAGAAAACTGTGACATGCCTGCAAATAAAACGGCCATTAGGGAAGTAAGCTAGGTTGCAAACCAAGAAGCTTTATTGTCGTGCTGTATAAATGAATCGTTGCGATGAAGGAATTCCTGGATTCCAGTGTTCTATGGGAAATGCCAGTGGTCCAGGGGCACTGTTTAATCAATAGCGTAATTTGAATTCAACTAAGTACCAGGAATTTTTGGCAGTCAGTCTATTGATTGTCTCTGTTAGGAAGCTGGGAAACATTTGAATCATTTTCATTTCAAACCATTTGAAAGTCCCGAATAATTGCTTTAAATTACACTCCGTGACGCAACACCAGTCATCTTTATGTAATTTCTTCAATATTTATATTTCAAATCGAGTTTAGGCTGTGACGTAACAGTGGATGCCTTTCAACTCAGGATGAAATAAATACTAATAACCCTGCTTTGGCAAGTATTCTGCTGAGTATACTACAGTTATAGAAGATGGATAGGAAAACGGGATTTTATGGCATAATCCTCTCGGTAGGCTATTTCTTTTTCAATTTATTATATTAAGTTATTATATATAAGGAATGGAGGCCAATGGTCAAAATCTCTCCAAATGTGTTCTCTAACCTAATCACAAATAATAGGAAAAGACTCATGGCCCTCATCAGAGCCATGGGCATTAAATGTTTTTTGAGAAATTTGAATACATTGAATCATTAATAAAGTATAAGTAGTGGTATTATTTTTTTTAGTCCAACGAGAAGATTATAGGAAGGAGATGAGTGGCTTTTAAAATTTTTTAAAAGACTCCGGAAACGGCAATTTTCAGAAGTCGTCCAGGTCAGATTGAAATACAATTTAACCACTGGTAAAATCAGAACCATTAATAACTAATGCATTCAGGCGCTTCAAACACTTTATTAACTAATGTTGAAAAGAGCATTAAATAAATAAATATATTTTTCAGTCATCATCTCTCTTGTTGCTCTCTTACATTACAGGAACATGACCAGTCTCCAAAAAGGACCAGGACCACTGTCCACCCTGGAGCCCTGGAGGGAGTGGACCAGTCTCCGACCAGGACCACGGCAGAAGACAGGCCACAAACACTTCATGTACGTATTGAGAGCGTATGACTAATTCAATATATTTGTTTACCTATTCACTTGCATTATGTAGTAGTTCACTTTGAAATATCTGGTTTCTGCTAGGCCTCTACAATCAGGGGGCTGTTCCACAAAGCTGGCTAACTGGGTAAGCCTGGCTTCTGTACTGAATAAAATCCAGAACAGCTCTTTTTACTTTAGTCCATGTTCCAGATTTGAAAGAGTTCTGGGTTTTATTCAGTTGGCCAGCTTTATGAAACACACTCCAGGACTGTTTACTTCAAGAAGGGTTCCTGCCTGCCAGTCATAGCATACTGTATGTATGGCTGATTGACTCCAAGTCAATGACAAGGACAAGAGAAGCATGGGGGGTTGTTTTAATTGATTTCAATTATATTTTATTTCTCAAAAAGGATGCACCAGTGATGAAGGCCATTCATCAGGCCTGTGAGTGGCTGGGCCACAACAGCCACCTCTTCCAGGGGCACGTCCTCCGACCCAGGATACTGGACATGGAGGAGGTGGATGCTCTGCTGGCCCTGACCACATATGACATTTTCATGAACAACTTCTTCGGAGGTCATGAGGATGAGGATGAGGATGAAGTGAGGTCCCCATTTGTCTTCATCTTCAGTCAGAAGGACGACATGGAGCTTTTTATGTGTGAAATTATGGACAAAAGGGAAATCCGGGTGTCTGCTGTCCTTCATTAGGGAAATGTTTATGTTCAGTATTTTTGTATCATTAAATCCAATATTTCTCATTGTGTGTTGTATTATTTACTGATACAGGAGGTACCATGCAATTCCGGTTTTCTAACTTCAAAAAGATGTAAGTGGGTTGAATGTGTTTATCTGGGCCTCTATTCTCAACACATCTCAGAGCAGTCAGTATTTATTAGATTAGCTTCTCCACTCCTACAGAGAGTCAGTACATGTAACAAAAAGGCACAATCAGGGCCTACTTACAGTAGGTACACATAGTACGCAAGATTAATCAACAGCGAATTCTACAATCTAAACTGGGCAGCAAAAAAAGGCACATTCAGGTCTTGCAGTTAGGTACACCGAGTCAGCAATACAAACATTCCACAAAGTCTACACTCAAGCTGTACTGTGTCAAATCAGGAGTATGTCATGTTAATGAAACTAATTACAGTAGGTACAGCGTACACAGACATGACAGAGACAAAAAGATAATCCACAATCTCAAGTTGTACGTGCTGGTCAAGAACAAATCAGGAATGTGCCATGTCAATGAACAATGATAAGGTGGACTGTAAGATGTTAACTGTCCTGTTCAATAAACATCTGGGCACCAAAACAAACTGTCTTAGCTCCCTCCAAGCTGGCTCAGGTCCATGGTGTCCAGACAGTCGGGGGATGCATTGAACAGGCTGGTGGCAGTTGGAATAAAGGACCTACAGAAGAGTTCCATAGCGTGGCATTACCCCTCACGCCATGCACACGCACACACGGAAAGACATACACAGCCCCCCATGTTAAGTGTATGATGATGATGATGGTGTCATGGCAAGTGAATGTGTGCGTGCATGTGTGAGAGACAGCACACTAGTGTGTCTGCGTGTAGCCTACATATGTTCACGCTTGAGTGTAGGCTACTTTGAGTGTGATGTGAAGTTATTCTCCACAGAAATTGCGACTTTCGATTCAAATTGTGACTTTTGATTTTGATTAACCCCCCCTCAACTGCATCCGTGACCATTTACTCTTGACCTACACACTTACAATAACTTTGCACATTTACAATTGTCTGTATTATATTCATATTCGTATAGGCTTTATTTTTAGGTTTAGGTTAATCTGATGAATTCATATTTATATTTTGTTTAGTCGGGAACTTACGAACTGATAAGCCACTGTGGAGAGGAGCAAGGACCAATAATTCCAATGTACATGTACATGTTGCATATGACGCAGTATATGCACCGCAAATGCTCGTAAACAACTTCCTTTTTCATTCATTTCAATGCCATTTAAATGCTCATAAACAACTTCCTTTTTCATCCATTTCAATGCCATTGAAATGCTCATAAACAACTTCCTTTTTCGTCCATTTCAATGCCATTTAAATGCTCGTAAATAACTTCCTTCTTCGACCATTTCCACGCCCCTGGAGATGTTAGCTCTGCATCGAGCACCACTTGTAATGTTTTGCCAATGGAAAGTCCTGAGATGGCCCGTGTGTCACATGACTGTAAATCTGTGACATGATTGGCCACTGTGCGCACACATTACCATGGACCGCATAATCAAATCATTAACGTTTGAGATAATGGCGGAAAGAAAACGCAGTGTTGTCTGGTGCTACTTTTCACCACTTGATAAGAATTTAGGGTGCCACGCCTAAAATCTGATTGGTCACCCCAGTGCCACCCCACAGGTTGTCAGCCGGTTTTAACAAAGACAGTCTTTTGCGTTTTGCCGCCACTGTATAAAAGCTTCAAAATCTGCGTCAAAAGCCCGCCTGTCAGAAGCCAAGCCAATCTGATTGGCCACCCAATTGCCACAGTCATTGGCTGTTTTGGCAGTCAATCTGTTTTTAAAAAGGCACCGTTTTTCCTGTTTACAAGGCTGGAAAATGTGCAGCAAAAATTGTGAGCGGAATTTGAAGCTTTATTTTGCTCTTGTCAGGGAGGCAGGTTAAACATCTTGAATCTTATGGTTGAAATATGAATGTTAACGTTTGAATGTTAAGGTTATGGTTGAAATATCATCATTAAATAACATCAAACTAGCGAGCTAGCTGACGTTAGCTAGCGTTAGCTGAGTAGTGACAAGCTAGTTATTTTCAGGAAGAAATACATTACTTGAATGCTGTGTTTGTTTAATATGATATGCCCCCTTGTGTACTACTAGCTAATTAACTCGTCAACTAAATCTATATAGCCAAATCGCTAATTTATCTAGTTAGTCAGGTGGCGTAACATTAGTGTTAAATTAGCTAGCTACCTAGATAGTCAGACAATAACTGTCGCTAGCCTACGTTAGCTAGAATGCCAGCGCGTATTATCAACCTGCTACGCGCGATAAACAGCAAAACATTAAGGTATTTACTACTGCCTTTCCACAAAAGAAAACTGTGACATGCCTGCAAATAAAACGGCCATTAGGGAAGTAAGCTAGGTTGCAAACCAAGAAGCTTTATTGTCGTGCTGTATAAATGAATCGTTGCGATGAAGGAATTCCTGGATTCCAGTGTTCTATGGGAAATGCCAGTGGTCCAGGGGCACTGTTTAATCAATAGCGTAATTTGAATTCAACTAAGTACCAGGAATTTTTGGCAGTCAGTCTATTGATTGTCTCTGTTAGGAAGCTGGGAAACATTTGAATCATTTTCATTTCAAACCATTTGAAAGTCCCGAATAATTGCTTTAAATTACACTCCGTGACGCAACACCAGTCATCTTTATGTAATTTCTTCAATATTTATATTTCAAATCGAGTTTAGGCTGTGACGTAACAGTGGATGCCTTTCAACTCAGGATGAAATAAATACTAATAACCCTGCTTTGGCAAGTATTCTGCTGAGTATACTACAGTTATAGAAGATGGATAGGAAAACGGGATTTTATGGCATAATCCTCTCGGTAGGCTATTTCTTTTTCAATTTATTATATTAAGTTATTATATATAAGGAATGGAGGCCAATGGTCAAAATCTCTCCAAATGTGTTCTCTAACCTAATCACAAATAATAGGAAAAGACTCATGGCCCTCATCAGAGCCATGGGCATTAAATGTTTTTTGAGAAATTTGAATACATTGAATCATTAATAAAGTATAAGTAGTGGTATTATTTTTTTTAGTCCAACGAGAAGATTATAGGAAGGAGATGAGTGGCTTTTAAAAATTTTTAAAAGACTCCGGAAACGGCAATTTTCAGAAGTCGTCCAGGTCAGATTGAAATACAATTTAACCACTGGTAAAATCAGAACCATTAATAACTAATGCATTCAGGCGCTTCAAACACTTTATTAACTAATGTTGAAAAGAGCATTAAATAAATAAATATATTTTTCAGTCATCATCTCTCTTGTTGCTCTCTTACATTACAGGAACATGACCAGTCTCCAAAAAGGACCAGGACCACTGTCCACCCTGGAGCCCTGGAGGGAGTGGACCAGTCTCCGACCAGGACCACGGCAGAAGACAGGCCACAAACACTTCATGTACGTATTGAGAGCGTATGACTAATTCAATATATTTGTTTACCTATTCACTTGCATTATGTAGTAGTTCACTTTGAAATATCTGGTTTCTGCTAGGCCTCTACAATCAGGGGGCTGTTCCACAAAGCTGGCTAACTGGGTAAGCCTGGCTTCTGTACTGAATAAAATCCAGAACAGCTCTTTTTACTTTAGTCCATGTTCCAGATTTGAAAGAGTTCTGGGTTTTATTCAGTTGGCCAGCTTTATGAAACACACTCCAGGACTGTTTACTTCAAGAAGGGTTCCTGCCTGCCAGTCATAGCATACTGTATGTATGGCTGATTGACTCCAAGTCAATGACAAGGACAAGAGAAGCATGGGGGGTTGTTTTAATTGATTTCAATTATATTTTATTTCTCAAAAAGGATGCACCAGTGATGAAGGCCATTCATCAGGCCTGTGAGTGGCTGGGCCACAACAGCCACCTCTTCCAGGGGCACGTCCTCCGACCCAGGATACTGGACATGGAGGAGGTGGATGCTCTGCTGGCCCTGACCACATATGACATTTTCATGAACAACTTCTTCGGAGGTCATGAGGATGAGGATGAGGATGAAGTGAGGTCCCCATTTGTCTTCATCTTCAGTCAGAAGGACGACATGGAGCTTTTTATGTGTGAAATTATGGACAAAAGGGAAATCCGGGTGTCTGCTGTCCTTCATTAGGGAAATGTTTATGTTCAGTATTTTTGTATCATTAAATCCAATCTTTCTCATTGTGTGTTGTATTATTTACTGATACAGGAGGTACCATGCAATTCCGGTTTTCTAACTTCAAAAAGATGTAAGTGGGTTGAATGTGTTTATCTGGGCCTCTATTCTCAACACATCTCAGAGCAGTCAGTATTTATTAGATTAGCTTCTCCACTCCTACAGAGAGTCAGTACATGTAACAAAAAGGCACAATCAGGGCCTACTTACAGTAGGTACACATAGTACGCAAGATTAATCAACAGCGAATTCTACAATCTAAACTGGGCAGCAAAAAAAGGCACATTCAGGTCTTGCAGTTAGGTACACCGAGTCAGCAATACAAACATTCCACAAAGTCTACACTCAAGCTGTACTGTGTCAAATCAGGAGTATGTCATGTTAATGAAACTAATTACAGTAGGTACAGCGTACACAGACATGACAGAGACAAAAAGATAATCCACAATCTCAAGTTGTACGTGCTGGTCAAGAACAAATCAGGAATGTGCCATGTCAATGAACAATGATAAGGTGGACTGTAAGATGTTAACTGTCCTGTTCAATAAACATCTGGGCACCAAAACAAACTGTCTTAGCTCCCTCCAAGCTGGCTCAGGTCCATGGTGTCCAGACAGTCGGGGGATGCATTGAACAGGCTGGTGGCAGTTGGAATAAAGGACCTACAGAAGAGTTCCATAGCGTGGCATTACCCCTCACGCCATGCACACGCACACACGGAAAGACATACACAGCCCCCCATGTTAAGTGTATGATGATGATGATGGTGTCATGGCAAGTGAATGTGTGCGTGCATGTGTGAGAGACAGCACACTAGTGTGTCTGCGTGTAGCCTACATATGTTCACGCTTGAGTGTAGGCTACTTTGAGTGTGATGTGAAGTTATTCTCCACAGAAATTGCGACTTTCGATTCAAATTGTGACTTTTGATTTTGATTAACCCCCCCTCAACTGCATCCGTGACCATTTACTCTTGACCTACACACTTACAATAACTTTGCACATTTACAATTGTCTGTATTATATTCATATTCGTATAGGCTTTATTTTTAGGTTTAGGTTAATCTGATGAATTCATATTTATATTTTGTTTAGTCGGGAACTTACGAACTGATAAGCCACTGTGGAGAGGAGCAAGGACCAATAATTCCAATGTACATGTACATGTTGCATATGACGCAGTATATGCACCGCAAATGCTCGTAAACAACTTCCTTTTTCATTCATTTCAATGCCATTTAAATGCTCATAAACAACTTCCTTTTTCATCCATTTCAATGCCATTGAAATGCTCATAAACAACTTCCTTTTTCGTCCATTTCAATGCCATTTAAATGCTCGTAAATAACTTCCTTCTTCGACCATTTCCACGCCCCTGGAGATGTTAGCTCTGCATCGAGCACCACTTGTAATGTTTTGCCAATGGAAAGTCCTGAGATGGCCCGTGTGTCACATGACTGTAAATCTGTGACATGATTGGCCACTGTGCGCACACATTACCATGGACCGCATAATCAAATCATTAACGTTTGAGATAATGGCGGAAAGAAAACGCAGTGTTGTCTGGTGCTACTTTTCACCACTTGATAAGAATTTAGGGTGCCACGCCTAAAATCTGATTGGTCACCCCAGTGCCACCCCACAGGTTGTCAGCCGGTTTTAACAAAGACAGTCTTTTGCGTTTTGCCGCCACTGTATAAAAGCTTCAAAATCTGCGTCAAAAGCCCGCCTGTCAGAAGCCAAGCCAATCTGATTGGCCACCCAATTGCCACAGTCATTGGCTGTTTTGGCAGTCAATCTGTTTTTAAAAAGGCACCGTTTTTCCTGTTTACAAGGCTGGAAAATGTGCAGCAAAAATTGTGAGCGGAATTTGAAGCTTTATTTTGCTCTTGTCAGGGAGGCAGGTTAAACATCTTGAATCTTATGGTTGAAATATGAATGTTAACGTTTGAATGTTAAGGTTATGGTTGAAATATAATCATTAAATAACATCAAACTAGCGAGCTAGCTGACGTTAGCTAGCGTTAGCTGAGTAGTGACAAGCTAGTTATTTTCAGGAAGAAATACATTACTTGAATGCTGTGTTTGTTTAATATGATATGCCCCCTTGTGTACTACTAGCTAATTAACTCGTCAACTAAATCTATATAGCCAAATCGCTAATTTATCTAGTTAGTCAGGTGGCGTAACATTAGTGTTAAATTAGCTAGCTACCTAGATAGTCAGACAATAACTGTCGCTAGCCTACGTTAGCTAGAATGCCAGCGCGTATGATCAACCTGCTACGCGCGATAAACAGCAAAACATTAAGGTATTTACTACTGCCTTTCCACAAAAGAAAACTGTGACATGCCTGCAAATAAAACGGCCATTAGGGAAGTAAGCTAGGTTGCAAACCAAGAAGCTTTATTGTCGTGCTGTATAAATGAATCGTTGCGATGAAGGAATTCCTGGATTCCAGTGTTCTATGGGAAATGCCAGTGGTCCAGGGGCACTGTTTAATCAATAGCGTAATTTGAATTCAACTAAGTACCAGGAATTTTTGGCAGTCAGTCTATTGATTGTCTCTGTTAGGAAGCTGGGAAACGTTTGAATCATTTTCATTTCAAACCATTTGAAAGTCCCGAATAATTGCTTTAAATTACACTCCGTGACGCAACACCAGTCATCTTTATGTAATTTCTTCAATATTTATATTTCAAATCGAGTTTAGGCTGTGACGTAACAGTGGATGCCTTTCAACTCAGGATGAAATAAATACTAATAATCCTGCTTTGGCAAGTATTCTGCTGAGTATACTACAGTAATAGAAGATGGATATGAAAACGGGATTTTATAGCATAATCCTCTCGGTAGGCTATTTATTTTTCAATTTATTATATTAAGTTATTATATATAAGGAATGGAGGCCAATGGTCAAAATCTCTCCAAATGTGTTCTCTAACCTAATCACAAATAATAGGAAAAGACTCATGGCCCTCATCAGAGCCATGGGCATTAAATGTTTTTTGAGAAATTTGAATACATTGAATCATTAATAAAGTATAAGTAGTGGTATTGTTTTTTTTAGTCCAACGAGAAGATTATAGGAAGGAGATGAGTGGCTTTTAAAAAATTTTAAAAGACTCCGGAAACGGCAATTTTCAGAAGTCGTCCAGGTCAGATTGAAATACAATTTAACCACTGGTAAAATCAGAACCATTAATAACTAATGCATTCAGGCGCTTCAAACACTTTATTAACTAATGTTGAAAAGAGCATTAAATAAATAAATATATTTTTCAGTCATCATCTCTCTTGTTGCTCTCTTACATTACAGGAACATGACCAGTCTCCAAAAAGGACCAGGACCACTGTCCGCCCTGGAGGGAGTGGACCAGTCTCCGACCAGGACCACGGCAGAAGACAGGCCACAAACACTTCATGTACGTATTGAGAGCGTATGACTAATTCAATATATTTGTTTACCTATTCACTTGCATTATGTAGTAGTTCACTTTGAAATATCTGGTTTCTGCTAGGCCTCTACAATCAGGGGGCTGTTCCACAAAGCTGGCTAACTGGGTAAGCCTGGCTTCTGTACTGAATAAAATCCAGAACAGCTCTTTTTACTTTAGTCCATGTTCCAGATTTGAAAGAGTTCTGGGTTTTATTCAGTTGGCCAGCTTTATGAAACACACTCCAGGACTGTTTACTTCAAGAAGGGTTCCTGCCTGCCAGTCATAGCATACTGTATGTATGGCTGATTGACTCCAAGTCAATGACAAGGACAAGAGAAGCATGGGGGGTTGTTTTAATTGATTTCAATTATATTTTATTTCTCAAAAAGGATGCACCAGTGATGAAGGCCATTCATCAGGCCTGTGAGTGGCTGGGCCACAACAGCCACCTCTTCCAGGGGCACGTCCTCCGACCCAGGATACTGGACATGGAGGAGGTGGATGCTCTGCTGGCCCTGACCACATATGACATTTTCATGAACAACTTCTTAGGAGGTCATGAGGATGAGGATGAGGACGAAGACGAAGTGAGGTCCCCATTTGTCTTCATCTTCAGTCAGAAGGACGACATGGAGCTTTTTATGTGTGAAATTATGGACAAAAGGGAAATCCGGGTGTCTGCTGTCCTTCATTAGGGAAATGTTTATGTTCAGTATTTTTGTATCATTAAATCCAATCTTTCTCATTGTGTGTTGTATTATTTACTGATACAGGAGGTACCATGCAATTCCGGTTTTCTAACTTCAAAAAGATGTAAGTGGGTTGAATGTGTTTATCTGGGCCTCTATTCTCAACACATCTCAGAGCAGTCAGTATTTATTAGATTAGCTTCTCCACTCCTACAGAGAGTCAGTACATGTAACAAAAAGGCACAATCAGGGCCTACTTACAGTAGGTACACATAGTACGCGAGATTAATCAACAGCAAATTCTACAATCTAAGCTGGGCAGCAAAAAAAGGCACATTCAGGTCTTGCAGTTAGGTACACCGAGTCAGCAATACAAACATTCCACAAAGTCTACACTCAAGCTGTACTGTGTCAAATCAGGAGTATGTCATGTTAATGAAACTAATTACAGTAGGTACAGCGTACACAGACATGACAGAGACAAAAAGATAATCCACAATCTCAAGTTGTACGTGCTGGTCAAGAACAAATCAGGAATGTGCCATGTCAATGAACAATGATAAGGTGGACTGTAAGATGTTAACTGTCCTGTTCAATAAACATCTGGGCACCAAAACAAACTGTCTTAGCTCCCTCCAAGCTGGCTCAGGTCCATGGTGTCCAGACAGTCAGGGGATGCATTGAACAGGCTGGTGGCAGTTGGAATAAAGGACCTACAGAAGAGTTCCATAGCGTGGCATTACCCCTCACGCCATGCACACGCACACACGGAAAGACATACACAGCCCCCCATGTTAAGTGTATGATGATGATGATGGTGTCATGGCAGGAACATGATTAATCAACAGCGAATTCTACAATCTAAGCTGGGCAGCAAAAAAAGGCACATTCAGGTCTTGCATTTAGGTACACCGAGTCAGCAATACAAACATTCCACAAAGTCTACACTCAAGCTGTACTGTGTCAAATCAGGAGTATGTCATGTTAATGAAACTAATTACAGTAGGTACAGCGTACACAGACATGACAGAGACAAAAAGATAATCCACAATCTCAAGTTGTACGTGCTGGTCAAGAACAAATCAGGAATGTGCCATGTCAATGAACAATGATAAGGTGGACTGTAAGATGTTAACTGTCCTGTTCAATAAACATCTGGGCACCAAAACAAACTGTCTTAGCTCCCTCCAAGCTGGCTCAGGTCCATGGTGTCCAGACAGTCAGGGGATGCATTGAACAGGCTGGTGGCAGTTGGAATAAAGGACCTACAGAAGAGTTCCATAGCGTGGCATTACCCCTCACGCCATGCACACGCACACACGGAAAGACATACACAGCCCCCCATGTTAAGTGTATGATGATGATGATGGTGTCATGGCAAGTGAATGTGTGCGTGCATGTGTGAGAGACAGCACACTAGTGTGTCTGCGTGTAGCCTACATATGTTCACGCTTGAGTGTAGGCTACTTTGAGTGTGATGTGAAGTTATTCTCCACAGAAATTGCGACTTTCGATTCAAATTGTGACTTTTGATTTTGATTAACCCCCCCTCAACTGCATCCATGACCATTTACTCTTGACCTACACACTTACAATAACTTTGCACATTTACAATTGTCTGTATTATATTCATATTCGTATAGGCTTTATTTTTAGGTTTAGGTTAATCTGATGAATTCATATTTATATTTTGTTTAGTCGGGAACTTACGAACTGATAAGCCACTGTGGAGAGGAGCAAGGACCAATAATTCCAATGTACATGTACATGTTGCATATGACGCAGTATATGCACCGCAAATGCTCGTAAACAACTTCCTTTTTCATTCATTTCAATGCCTTTTAAATGCTCATAAACAACTTCCTTTTTCATCCATTTCAATGCCATTGAAATGCTCATAAACAAATTCCTTTTTCGTCCATTTCAATGCCATTTAAATGCTCGTAAATAACTTCCTTCTTCGACCATTTCCACGCCCCTGGAGATTACCGCCCCTGGAGGTGTTAGCTCTGCATCGAGCACCACTTGTAATGTTTTGCCAATGGAAAGTCCTGAGCTGGCCCGTGTGTCACATGACTGTAAATCTATGACATGATTGGCCACTGTGCGCACACATTACCATGGACCGCATAATCAAATCATTAACGTTTGAGATAATGGCGGAAAGAAAACGCAGTGTTGTTTGGTGGTACTTTTCACCACTTGATAAGAATTTAGGGTGCCACGCCTAAAATCTGATTGGTCACCCCAGCGCCACCCCACAGGTTGTCAGTCGGTTTTAACAAAGACAGTCTTTTGCGTTTTGCCGCCACTGTATAAAAGCTTCAAAATCTGCATCAAAAGCCCGCCTGTCAGAAGCCAAGCCAATCTGATTGGCCACCCAATTGCCACAGTCATTGGCTGTTTTGGCAGTCAATCTGTTTTTAAAAAGGCACCGTTTTTCCTGTTTACAAGGCTGGAAAATGTGCAGCAAAAATTGTGAGCGGAATTTGCAGCTTTATTTTGCTCTTGTCAGGGAGGCAGGTTAAACATCTTGAATCTTATGGTTGAAATATGAATGTTAACGTTTGAATGTTAAGGTTATGGTTGAAATATCATCATTAAATAACATCAAACTAGCGAGCTAGCTGACGTTAGCTAGCGTTAGCTGAGTAGTGACAAGCTAGTTATTTTCAGGAAGAAATACATTACTTGAATGCTGTGTTTGTTTAATATGATATGCCCCCTTGTGTACTACTAGCTAACTAACTCGTCAACTAAATCTATATAGCCAAATCGCTAATTTATCTAGTTAGTCAGGTGGCGTAACATTAGTGTTAAATTAGCTAGCTACCTAGATAGTCAGACAAGAACTGTCGCTAGCCTACGTTAGCTAGAATGCCAGCGCGTATTATCAACCTGCTACGCGCGATAAACAGCAAAACATTAAGGTATTTACTACTGCCTTTCCACAAAAGAAAACTGACATGCCTGCAAATAAAACCGCCATTAGGAGAGTTAGCTAGGTTGCAAACCAAGAAGCTTTATTGTCGTGCTGTATTAATGAATCGTGGCGATTAAGGAATTCTTGGGTTCCAGTGTCCTATGGGAAATGTTGATATTGTAAATGAGGCCTGAAATATATGATGAGGTCTCCTGTATTAATATTACGAAATGTATATTACATTTGTTTGTTTTGGGGATATTCTGTTGCCAGTGGTCCAGGGGCACTATTTAATCAATAGCGTAATCTGAATTCAACTAAGTACCAGGAATTTTTGGCAGTCAATCCATTGATTGTCTCTGTTAGGAAGCTGGGAAACATTTGAAACATTTTCATTTCAAACCATTTGAAAGTCCCGAATAATTGCTTTAAATTACACTCCGTGACGCAACACCAGTCATCTTTATGTCATTTCTTCAATATTTATATTTCAAATCGAGTTTAGGCTGTGACCTAACAGTGGATGCCTTTCAACTCAGGATGAAATAAATACTAATAATCCTGCTTTGGCAAGTATTCTGCTGAGTATACTACAGTAATAGAAGATGGATATGAAAACAGGATTTTATAGCATAATCCTCTCGGTAGGCTATTTCTTTTTCAATTTATTATATTAAGTTATTATATATAAGGAATGGAGGCCAATGGTCAAAATCTCTCCAAATGTGTTCTCTAACCTAATCACAAATAATAGGAAAAGACTCATGGCCCTCATCAGAGCCATGGGCATTAAATGTTTTTTGAGAAATTTGAATACATTGAATCATTAATAAAGTAAAAGTAGTGGTATTATTTTTTTTAGTCTAACGAGAAGATTATAGGAAGGAGATGAGTGGCTTTTAAAAATAGTATTAAAGCGAAACACTTTATTTTCAGGCTATTCATATGTTGCTATTTGTTATTTGTTGAAGGCTGCGAAAATGAATGCAGGAACGAACATTGCTATTCAGCTTTAGCTTTTTCCTGCTGTGGCTTTTCATCAGACTAGGCTGCTGAATGGAAGGCATAGGCTATTATCTGGCTGGTATTTGTAACTATAAATAATGAGTAGTTGTGACCATCATTGCTCATTATGAGTGCACAACCAAATGATAATACCAGCTTAATAAATAGGCTAGGACTACCGGTTGTCACAGCGTGTTCAATATTTATTGTTGTTGGAAAATAAAATGTGTAATATCTGGTATTTATATTAACGCTATGCATAGCCTAATTGAATAGGAAATAGTTTATTTAATTGGTCTCTACATGAAAAGGACATCATTTATAAAATCTTAAACAAGTTTACTGATGGAGCACTGGTGAAATGAAAAGAACAAACAAACTAATTGAATATGAAAAAGGCTAAAACGATAAAAAACCCAAGATATTTACAACCATGTCCCTTTATATGGAAATAGCCACCGGTAACGGTAAATTACCGTTGTGGCGGAATAAAATGTGGAATTCAATAAATAAAAATGTGCTGCATTTCAGAATTCAATAAATAAAAAGCAAATTTAGAAGAAACTATGCTCATTAAACTATGCTCCCTGGTTATGGGTATGCACTTTGTTGTACGTCGCTCTGGATAAGAGCGTCTGCCAAATGCCATGAATGTAATGTAATGTAAAAAGTTCTGGTGAGTTTAAACACGAAGTTTGAATACGGATAGCTACGCATCAAGGCAATATGAATATTGAAACCAAATTCGATTGAATTCATGCCAGAACCGAGAGGTGGGCTATTTATTTTTTAAGTTATGAATTCCAAAATTAATTCTTGTTCACCTAGTTTATTTTGTCTCTGACCGAAATATTAAATAGCCCGTTTGTTTTCGGAGACGCTGTCGAACCGTTTTCTGTAGCCTAGGCCCAGCAAATTTAGTGCACAATTTTCCAAAAGGGATGTTGTCATGCTAAACCACCGATTTAAACGTATAATTTGTTTGTATATCTGGGCTTTTTTGTTTCAAACGTAACATACGGTGAAGTGCAATTCCTCCAAAATGACCATAAGTGGGTCTATATTACCCGAAGGACAAAAGTGTTCATAGCCTGGCTGATACAATTTTGCGCTATAGCCTAGTCTACAGTGTAATGTATCTTGCTTTCTCTTGGCTTTTGTCATATTGCAGACTAAAGGTTATGGTTATGCCTTCATTGAGTGCATGCCGGCTATTGAAGAAGACAGTGGAAACGAAGATCTGCAGGTGGATGTGGTGGGGATGGAGGCTGGAGTAAGTACCGTACAGCTTACTCCGTACCGAAAATGTACCGTACATTTTAATTTCAGTCATTTAGTAATGACCCAGTTTTAACCCAGGAGACACTATTCAACAGATTACTATTCAATAATCCACATTAAGTACACCGCAACAACCAAGCAGAGACACAGTACAACTGTGGTAGCAAACATTATGACATCTAGTTGCTTTTTAAGGGTGAACATGACAGTTTAATAAATAGGCCAGCAGTATAGCATAATAAAGGAACTGGGCTTGTTACAGAAACATTTTAGCTTTGTTTCCCAGGTGAAATGCTGATTTTGCACCATTGAGTAAGGTCCTTAATCTAAACTGCTTAATTAAGTATCTGCAAAAATGGCTTGTTTGTAAAGTCAGTGTGAAGTCACTCTGTAGAAAAGCTATGCTAAATTAAATGACTAGAATTGTAATGTAACTGTCCTGCAGGAGAGCCATGCCACCTCCATTATCACAGTGGCAGAGGCAGAAGCCTCCAGCAAGCTCTACCATGGAGAGGAAGCCGTCCCCAGCATTGTCGTGATGGTGGATGTGGTGGAAATGGAGGATGTAGTAAGTGCTTTACACAGTGCTTTCATTTTCATTTAAGTCATTTCATAATGATGGCCGTAATGGTTTTTTTTGGGGGGGGGGGGGCGTTACCTGAGGAGGAAGTTCAGTCGTCTGGTAATCAGAATGAAGTCGCTCTGCAGAAGAGCTAATCTAAATGACTAGAACTGTAATGTAACTGTCCTGCAGGAGAGCCACAACACCACCATCGCAGTGGCTGAGGCAGAAACCTCCAGCCAACTCTGCCATGGAGAGGAGGCCGTCCCCAGCACTGGTGTGGCGGTGGATTCAATGGAGTTGGAGGGTGTAATAAGTACTTTACACAGTGCTTTCAGAAATGTCAGAAATGTCATAATGATCGCCATTGTGATGGGGGGGGGGGGGGGGGCGTCAGCTGAGGAGGTAATATGGTTGTCTGGTCATCAGAAGGTTTTTGGTTCAATCCCCGCCCACGGTGTGTCGAAGTGTCTCTGAGCTTGACTCCTAACCCCCAATTCCCCTAAATCCCGACAAGCTTATTGGTACCTTGCTTAGCAGCCGATCACCGATCGCTGTTGGTGTGTGTGAATGGGTGTCTGAATTTACCATCCAGTATTTCTCAGTTTTAACCCAGGAAACCCTATTTGTTTATTCTCCATGAAAGCGTTGTGTAATCCTTAAAGTCCTTAATCTCAACTGCTTTATTAAATATCTGCAAAAATGGCCTTTCTGCAAAGTGTGAAGTCGCTCTGCAGAAGAGCACCTGCTGAACAACTAAATCTGTAATGTAACTGTCTTGCAGGAGACCCATGGCACCTCCACCATCGCAGTGGCAGAGGCAGAAGCCTCCAGCGAGGCCATCCCCAGCACTGGTGTGGCAGGGAATCATCTTTGCTTTAAAGCTTGTGTTTAAGCTTGGCACTTAGCCTGCCTGTCAAACGACCACACACATCAGCTGGAATTTAAATTTGTAAGTGATGAGAACCCGTGGCGTGATTACAGTAACGCTGCGAATATTTCTGCAGTGATCTGTCTGTTCACTTTTCTTCAAGTTATATCATTGTAAGCGCATGTTAGCGGGCAAGGCAGGGCTAATTGATGAACAATCGACGATGTTTCTCTTTCTGTATAGGGTATGTAGCGCCCCCTAGCGTGTCTGACTATTAGTGTGGAGTGCGCTCCCCGAATTCCTATATAGCGAGAGATCACTCTCTCTAGTGTTCATTAATGCTCTAACGAAATTACTTAATTATTACTTACTTATTGACCTTTACACCTAGTCACATTACACTAAGAATACCTACCATAGGCTTTTACATTTTACATTTTTTGTCATTTGGCAGACGCTTTTAATCCAAAGCCACTTACAAGTGCATAGGTTCTACCATAAGTTAAAGCATCACATCCAGAACTAGCAAAATACACATGAAATGCTGTTCTAAACATAGTCGTCATCATAAGTGCTCATTTTTTTTTTTTTTTTTGGGGTGGGTTAGACAAGGATAGGGATATCAGAAAGGAGGGGCAGGGGAAATCAGGAGGAAGGACTAAGGTAGAGTTTGAAAACGTGGGTTTTGAGTCTGCGTCGAAATAGGGGGAGAAATTCTGCTGTTCTGACAGTGGTAGGCAAGTCATTCCACCACTGAGGAACCAGAACGGAAAACAGGCGTGAACGTGCAGCTCGACCGCCAGGTGCACGTAGAGAAGGAACCATAAGGCGACCAGAGCTGGCAGACAGGAGTGGTCTAGCTGGGGAGTAGGGAGTGATCAAGGATTGTATGTAAGGTGGGGCAGTCCCCTTAGCAGCCTGAAATGCCAACACTAGGGCCTTGAAACGGATGCGTGCAGGAATAGGAAGCCAGTGGAGGCCAATGAGAAGCGGGGTGACATGAGCCGACCTGGGCTGACTGGTGATCAGGCGGGCTGCAGCATTCTGGACCAGCTGGAGGGGCTTGATGGCACACGCTGGGAGACCGGCTAGGAGGGAGAGACCGGCTTAACTTAATGCAAAGTTTCAATCAAGTGACTGCTAAATGAAATAATTCACTAAATGTAGGCTATGTAGCTGTTATCAGTGCTAGGTTAAATAAGCATTAGCTTTTAAAGTTACATTAATATTTTAACCTTTAAATAGCTAACAATATTATCAGTGCAATAAGCATCAAATGAAATGTCATATTTGACCATCAATCAGTATTAACACTGAAATACTATTTATACTAATTAGGCTACTAAGCTAACCTTTTCACTATTAGCTTACTCTCAGTATCAAATAAGCTACCTAAAAACAGGCAGATATCCAAGAGAATCAAGTTTAAACTATTTACTTGGAAAATATGTTACATACAAATATATACATGGAAATATGAAAGATAAACCCAAATGAATGGCTTGCTTTACAGTTCTTTAAATGCTATGCATTCACTCAAAAGGCAATAGTATTGGGTACCCAACCAGTTGTCAGCAGAGAGATGCAGGCCTGTATTGATGCTAGCGTTCGGTGAAGTCTCAAACAAAATGGCTGCTTCGCGCCCAAAGCACCGCGAGAGAAAACAAAAGAAACTTTGGCTGGTCCTCCTCACCGCGATAGCAACACAATGTCGGCGGCGCTGTGTGAGGAGACGTCGTCACTGCAGTCCTCCTCAGTTGTGTTCGGTCCACGGAGATCTTGGAGACGATGTGTGAAGGAGTGACCGGGCTGGCTACTCTTAAACGAAGTCCTTGGATCATCCAACGGCACGCTACGTCGGGCTAACTAGCATGCGCACGCTACGTCGGGCTAACTAGCATGTATCCTCGTCGTAAACTCTGTCCGAGTTTTCCATATCAAACACGTTATAACACCGCTGTATCACTGTAGAATGTTGTTAAAAGACTCGCTTCGTCTAAACACATTCACTACAATATCACTACACATTGGTGTTCTACAAACTATAAACTTATGACAGGCAGTGCACCAGTGCTAGCTCTCCAGTCTTGTCTATTCCCGCTCTACTCCCGTTTTTTCTCTCTCCCGTCTTCCTGCTTCCCCCCTGAACTCTCACCCTGACTGCTGATTGGGCCTCACTCCAAGGAAGTGAATTTTAACTAACACATTTTTTAATGCATGTAAACAGTATTTAAACATTTTTTTGATTATTTAAAACACGTTTTAAAAGAAAATAAACAAAATAAAAATACAATGAGTTTAGTAAATACCCACAATTCCCATAGGACTACAGGTATCTACTCAGTGACCACGTTATTTGGTAGCCTACTCCTGTTGTTAACGTAAATACCCATGTCACAAAGGTCCCATGAATACTAGTTACTTCAGTTTATTCCTATAGAGACATTATAGAGCGCCCACACCTTGGGGGAAACTTCACTTCCGGTCCCCATTGACTTTGCATTGCGCAAAGGTGCCTTCTTGTCTTTTCCGTCTGATATCAAATTAAATAAAAATGCCTAAAAGCTTCTGTGTGGTGGGATGCACTAACAACGATAAAGAACCCACAACTAAGTTTTCATAAGCTGCCGAACGGAAAAACTGAGCTTTTTTAAGAAGACAAAAGTCGATACAGGCCAGAGACAGGCACAGCTCGCTGGAAACCACGCCCACCTGTAACCAAGGCGACCTGAGATGCTAACAAAGTGCCGGTAGCTAGCTAACGTTAGCTAACTAAGCTAAAACCATCAGATTTAAGAATGGAAAATAATTATTTTAACACCCTATGTCTACCAGAGAGGAAAAGGTATATTGACAAACTCAATATTGTCGGGCTATCTCAGTGTCCTTTCTCCTTACCTTGCTCATCTTGGAGAAATGATCCCACTGAATGGCCAGAAGTTAAATACTTTGATATTTACAACTATTTGATCGAATCACCAGGTAAGACCATAATTTAACCTAGATAGCTCTAGCAGCTAACTAAGATCAAAACCAGGCCTTGCATAGCTTAGTTATCTTAATTTTAATCCCGTTGTACATTGTATTGTATAATGACAATACAGGCTTTCTATTCTATTCTAATCAAGCTTTAGGCCTACAGTTTGCCTGGCCAAATTAGCAACTATAACTTATTTCATAATAATCAAGGCCCATAGCCTGCCTCAGCTTTATGAAAGGTACTTCCCCAATTTGATAAAGCATCTAATAAAAGCTTGGCATGAGAAGAGTATCCAGTGATAGCTGATTGCTTGTATGTCTTACCTTTTGTAAGGAATCTACACTCATACAACAATGAGAAACTACCGTTCTCTAGATGCCCACAACTTTTTTGTTTGTGGATGGGTGCAAGATGTGTACCACCATAAACCAGCCAACTCTGAATGCACAGTCTTCAAGGCTGATGTGAAGCCATCCTGGAGGGTCACTGATGCATCACATCACACATGGGTTGCTGTGAGGAGTAATGGGACAGTTATGGCAGCCCATTGTGACTGTATGGCAGGGTAAGTTAAAAGCAGATACTGGCAAAGTAGAACTTTACACGTGACTTGTTTTAGCTTGTTTTATGACCTATATCAATTTATTGAATTTGTTTTATTTCCCTTTTAGGCTTGGAGTAGATGCCACAGTTCTCCATACCTCTCCCACCACTCCTGCTCCGTCACTCATTAGTACAATATGTCAACCGAAAAATAGAGCAATCAAGACAGCATGTATCCTCTGGGGGAGAAATCATGAGAGTGACGCCCTTGAAACATATAAGTTAGCACTAGGGATCGGCCAACCAAAGCAAGGAACCTCCTCCCAGATTTATCTGCATGATCAAGTGGGAACATCGCATGTCAACTTGCAGGTGAAGAGGGCTGGATTCAGAGTCTCACTGGACAAACCATTCATTGGAGCAGCTTGTGATGGCTATGTAATGTGTGACTGCTGTGGGGCGGGAGTTGTTGAGGCCAAGTGTCCCTACAACTGGGGCCAAGACATGGGCGGCAGTCTAGACCAGTGGCTTCAAGACCTCAGTGGACACCTGCAGAGTGCAACTGGTTTGAAGAACCATCACCCCTACTTTACCCAGGTATAAAATGCATTACAAAAATTAATAGCTCAATTTTATTTGATTGCAAATGCTAAACACATTTTTTCCCCCAATGTTGAAAGGTATTGAAGAGAGGTGGGAAAGGTCAAGTCCATTACAGTATGGACGGTACAGTATGTGTAATTGTTTTGCAGGCGCAGATGGAGATGTTTGTGACAAAGAGTCACTACTGTGACTTCATAACATGGACTCCACAGTTGTGTGTCATCTTCCGGGTACCCAGAAGTGAAGACTTCATCTGCGCTGCTGTGGGAACCATCACAGACTTCTGGACCTGCCACATTCTACCAAGAATGACACTGTACAGTCAGGTACATGGTGTAGTTTGTTTAATTTGGAAAATTAAATGCAAGCTGCAAACGTAGGCGTACTGAGTGTCAGGATCCCACAGTTTCCCTCCTGGTGATGCCTCACGTTTTATCGCCTGTATCCACTTTTGTCTTCGTTTAGGCTCCGTTTTTCGGTTCGGCAGCTTATAAAAACTTAGTTGTGGGTTCTTTGCCTTGTTGTTAGTGCATCCCACCACACAACAGCTTTTAGGCATTTTTATTTTGCTTGTTAACAGACGGAAAAGACAAGGAGGCACCTTCGCGCAATGTAAAGTCAATGGGGACCGGAAGTGAAGTTTCCCCCAAGGTGTGGGCGGGACTTAGATTATGACGCGTGGCGCTCTGTCTCTATGGCCTGCACATTCCCCAAACACCTTTGGGATGAGGTGGAATGGGATGTTCACAGCAGGAATGTGTGACCAAAGAATCTACAGGAACTGCATGATGATATCAAGTCAGCACCTTGTTGAATCCAGGTGAGAAAGAATTATGGCTGATCTGGAGGCAAAAAGGGATCCTGTCCTGTACTTGATAGGTACAGCTAATGAAGTGGCGACTGAGTGAACATGCTGTAGCCCTGAATTCCATCACCGACAAAGGATAGGCACAGCTGGGTACTAGGGATGGGCGGATCGATAATGCAGTATCGAGACTTCGATATTCACAAGCTACTCATTTGTTATCTATCCCTTTAGAGAAATATCGATATTGTGAAATATACATAATATCGATTATGTAAATAAAAAAACGTTGGTGACTTCATTACGTTCAAACGTTTTCAGTACTTTTGTATAATGTTTTGCCATGGGAAAATCCTGAGCTGACCCGTGTGTCACATGACTTTTAGGGTGCCACCCCTAAAATCTGATTGGTCACCCCAGTGCCACCCCAGTCGGTTTTAACAAAGACAGTCTTTTGCGTTTTGCCGCCACTGTATAAAAGCTTCAAAATCTGCGTCAAAAGCCCGCCTGTCAGAAGCGCCAATCTGATTGGCCACCCAATTGCCACAGTCATTGGCTGTTTTGGCAGTCAATCTGTTTTTAAAAAGGCACCGTTTTTCCCGTTTGCAAGGCTGGAAAATGTGCGGCAAAAATCGTGTGCGGAATTTTAAGCTTTATTTTGCTCTTGTCAGGGTGACAGGTTAAACATTTTGAATCTTATGGTTGAGATATGAATATTAAGGTTATGGTTGAAATATCATCATTAAATGACATCAAACTAGCTAGCTAGCTAGCGTTAGCTGACTAGTGACTGGAAGACTAGTGACTAGTTATTTTCAACAAGAAATAAATTACTTGAATGCTGTGTTTGTTTAATATAATATACCCCCCTTGTGTCCTACTAGCTAACTAACTAGTCAACTAAATATATATAGCCAAATCGCTAATTTATCTAGTTAGTCAGGTGGCTTTACGTTAGTATTAAATTAGCGAGCTAGTTAGATGGTCAGACAATAACTGTCGCTAGCTTACGTTAGCTAGAATGCCAGCGCGTATTATCGACCTGCTACGCGCGATAAACAGCAAAACATTAAGGTATTTACTACTGCCTTTCCACAAAAGAAAACTGACATGGCTGCAAATAAAACAGCCATTAGGAAAGTTAGCTAGGTTGCAAACCAAGAAGCTTCATTGTCCTGCTGTATTAATGAATCGTCACGATTAAGGAATTCCTGGATTCCAGTGTTCTATGGGAAATGTTGATATTGTAAATGAGGCCTGAAAGATATGATGAGGTCTCCTGTATTAATATTACGAAATGTATATTACATTTGTTTGTTTTGGGGATATTCTGTTGCCAGTGGTCCAGGGGCACTGTTTAATCAATAGCGTAAGTTGAATTCAACTAAGTACCAGGAATTTTTTGGCAGTCAATCTATTGATTGTCTCTGTTAGGAAGCTGGGAATCATTTGAAACATTATCATTTCAAACCATTTGAAAGTCCCGAATAATTGCTTTAAATTACACTCCGTGACGCAACACCAGTCATCTTTGTCATTTCTTCAATATTTATATTTCCAAATCGAGTTTAGGCTGTGACGTGACAGTAGATGCCTTTCAGCTCAGAATTAAATAAATACTAATAATCCTGCTTTGGCAAGTATTCTGCGGAGTATACTACAGTAATAGAAGATGGATATGGATATGAAAACGGGATTTTATAGCATAATCCTCTCGGTAGGCTATTTCTTTTTCAATTAATTATATTAAGTTATTATTATTATTATTATTATTATTATTATTATTATTATTATTATTATTATTATTAAGGAATGGAGGCCAATGGTCAAAATCTCTCCAAATGTGTTCTCTAACCTAATCACAAATAATAGGAAAAGACTCATGGCTCTCATCTGAGCCATGGGCATTAGATTTTTTTTGAGAAATTTGAATACATTGAATCATTAATAAAGTATAAATAGTGGTATTATTTTTTTTAGTCCAACGAGAAGATTATAGGAAGGAGATGAGTGGCTTTTAAAAATAGTATTAAAGTGAAACACTTTATTTTCAGGCTATTCATATGTTGCTATTTGTTATTTGTTGAAGGCCGTGAAAATGAACACAGGAACCAACATTGCTATTCAGCTTTCACTTTTACCTGCTGTGGCTTTTCATCAGACTAGGCTGCTGAATGGAAGGCATAGGCTATTATCTGGCTGATATTTGTAACTATAAATAATGAGTAGTTGTGACTATCATTGCTCATTATGAGTGCACAACCAAATGGTAATACCAGCTTAATAAATAGGCTAAGACTACCGGTTGTCACAGCGTGTTCAATATTTATTGTTGGAAAATAAAACGTGTACAATCTGGTATTTATATTAACGCTATGCATAGCCTAATTTAATATGAAATAGTTTATTTTATTGGTCTCTTTACATGAAAAGCACATCATTTATAAAATTTTAAACAAGTTTACTGATGGAGCACTGGTGAAATGAAAAGAACAAACAAACTAATTTACTATGAAATAGGCGCTATAGCCTAGTCTACACTGTAATGTATCTTGCTTTCTCTTGGCTTTTGTCATATTGCAGACTAAAGGTTATGGTTATGCCTTCGTTGAGTGCATGCCGGCTATTGAAGAAGACAGTGGAAACGAAGATCTGCAGGTGGATGTAGTGGGGATGGAGGCTGGAGTAAGTACCGTACAGCTTACTCCGTACCGAAAATGTACCGTACATTTTAATTTCAGTCATTTAGTAATAACCCAGTTTTAACCCAGGAGACACTATTCAACAGATTACTATTCAATAATCCACATTAAGTACACCGCAACAACCAAGCAGAGACACGGTACAACTGTGGTAGCAAACATTATGACACCTAGTTGCTTTTTAAGGGTGAACATGACAGTTTAATAAATACGCCAGCAGTATAGCATAATAAAGAAACTGGGCTTGTTACAGAAACATTTTAGCTTTGTTTCCCAGGTGAAATGCTGCTTTTGCACCATTGAGTAAGGTCCTTAATCTAAACTGCTTAATTAAGTATCTGCAAAAATGGCTTGTTTGTAAAGTCAGTGTGAAGTCACTCTGTAGAAAAGCTATGCTAAATGACTAGAACTGTAATGTAACTGTCCTGCAGGAGAGCCATGGCACCTCCATTATCACAGTGGCAGAGGCAGAAGCCTCCAGCAAGCTCTGCCATGGAGAGGAGGCCGTCCCCAGCATTGTCGTGGTGGTGGATGTGGTGGAAATGGAGGATGTAGTAAGTACTTTACACAGTGCTTTCATTTTCATTTCAGTCATTTCATAATGATGGCAATAATGTTTTTTTTTGGGGGGGGGGGGGTTACCTGAGGAGGAAGTTCAGTTGTCTGGTAATCAGAATGAAGTCGCTCTGCAGAAGAGCACCTGCTAAATGACTAGAACTGTAATGTAACTGTCCTGCAGGAGAGCCACAACACTACCATCGCAGTGGCTGAGGCAGAAACCTCCAGCCAACTCTGCCATGGAGAGGAGGCCGTCCCCAGCATTGTCGTGGTGGTGGATGTGGTGGAAATGGAGGATGTAGTAAGTACTTTACACAGTGCTTTCATTTTCATTTCAGAAATGTCATAATGATCACCATTGTGATGGGGGGGGGGCGTTAGCTGAGGAGGTAATATGGTTGTCTGGTCATCAGAAGGTTTTTGGTTCAATCCCCGCCCAGGGTGTGTCGAAGTGTCTCTGAGCATGACTCCTAACCCCCAATTACCCCCAAATCCCGACAAGCTGATTGGTACCTTGCATAGCAGCCGATCACCGATCGCTGTTGGTGTGTGTGAGTGGGTGTCTGAATTTTCCATCCAGTATTGCTCTGTTTTAACCCAGGAAACCCTATTTGTTTATTCTCCATGAAAGTGTTCTGTAATCCTTAAAGTCCTTAATCTCAACTGCTTAATTAAATATCTGCAAAAATGGCTTGTTTGTAAAGTGTGAAGTCGCTCTGCAGAAGAGCACCTGCTAAACAACTAAATCTGTAATGTAACCGTCTTGCAGGAGACCCATGACACCTCCACCATCGCAGTGGCAGAGGCAGAAGCCTCCAGCGAGGCCGTCCCCAGCACTGGTGTGGTGGTGGATGCGATGGCGTTGGAGGATGTCGTAAGTATTTTACACAGCGCTTTCACTCTGGGAAACTACAAGCTTAAATGTGCTTCCTTATGTTTTTTTAAGGATGAACTAAAGACCAAGATACCGTAATAGACTGCAGTGTTTATGTGAATTGTATGACAACATTCATAATATTTCCGGGTTAAAAAAATGCAGTAATTTTATTTTATTTGATACGGTTTGTATTTAATTGATCAATTTCCTGTTTTTTCCTGACTCAAAATGAGGCAGGGGCAGTACTTTAATCACGATCAAATCTTGTCAGTAATCTGAATACTTTTTAACGGGCTTGGGTGCAAAAGATTTACCTGCCCAAACACAGCGAACTCAGGAGTGATGTCTAGTCAGGTACTCTGTGTATATCTGTTGTGCCAATAGTTGTATTTTTGATGTCTTTTCATATGGGTCAGAACTTTGTAGAGGCGCCTGAATTTGGTCTTATGTTCTCTACCATGCCATTTTCCAGTATGCTGCAGATGAAGAGAAGGGGGCGCTGGGAGATGGGGAAGCAGCCCATCAGCCAGAGACCCTCCCACAGAGTGAGTCTCACAGATAATGTGCTCTGGATGGAAAATGGCAAAATGTATATTTTAATATATATTTATAAATATTCTATTGGTACCCTTCAGCTCAGTTAAATCCAGAAATTGTGTGATCAAAGGGAATCCAGAAAATGCTCTTTGAATGATTGATTGATTTTTGAATGATTATTTTACTATGCTATTTCTCAAACTTAATTACTTAACTTATAATGTAAAGGCCGGGGAATACTTGAATAGATAGTTGACGTAGTAAAACTATTCAGATTAGTTTCCCCCATTTGATTACACTGAACGCTCAGGTTTTACAGTGATATTAACGATAAGGGGACACTCCCGTTTTTCTCAGAGATGGGAAAGAAAAAAGCTTTCCGGAGCTTCTTCTGCAGGGTTTGGAAAGCCCTCAAAAGCTCGCTGCGCTGCTGCTCTGTGGAGGAGACGGAGTGAAACACCATCCACCCTGCTCCTCCCCCACCTAAACCCACCTCCCAGCCTACCTCCACCCAACCACTCCCCAGCCTATACCTCCATCCACCCACATGAGAGGCAGAGACCGGCTATCTCCTAGACAAGCAACTCAATAGTTTAGACTAGTGTCCCACCTGCCTAGACTAGCAGACCACTCTCCTAGACTAGCGACCCACCTGCCATGACTAGCAACCTCCCCTTCTAGGCTGCTAATCCCTTGACTGGCAGCATATTCACCTAGGCTGGCGATTGGCTTGTTGGACTACTGATGTACCATGATGCTGATGATCAACATGGGGTTTAACATATACAGTGGGCTCCAGAATTATTGGCACAGGAAGGAAAAATGGTAGAGACAAAGGTGATTGAGCTTGACTGCTCCGTGATTGGATCAGAGACAGGTAGATAGACATAATGCTGATGCTAATCAGCGGGTTTAACAAAACCGCAAAACAGTCTAATTCCTATGTTTTTGCAATACACTGAATGTATTTTGGGTTGAGATAAAAAGATGAACACATGACAAGAGTTCAGAATTTCAGCTTTTATTTCCTGGTATTTACACCTGATGTTTTAAACAGCAACATAGCGTTGGGATCACCCAATTTTTAGGTATGCAAAAGTATTGTAACAGAGAGTATTTAAGTAAATGAAAGTAAATAACACATTAATGTAAAGTGCCAGTCAAGGGAATAGCCAGCCTAGGAGGATGGGTTGCTAGTCTAGGAGAGTGGTTTGCTAGTCGAGGCAGGTTGGACGCTAGTCTAAACTTGTGAGTTGCTTGTCGGGGAGATTGAGTTCCGAGTTAACGTGAGTGAGCTGCCAGCCTGGGAGAGTCAGTAGCCAGGCTTGTGCTGTCTCTCATTGGCCACTGCTGGCTCATCAGTGGTCGGCACAGGCCTGTCAGTCATCGTTGCTGGCTCATCAGTTGCTTTTATCATTGGCCTACTGTGATAGACTACATATATAAATTCAACTGGTCGGGAAACAGTTTGGAAAATTCCTTGTTTTAATAAAGTAAAAGGTTGGTGAATCCAGCATTTGTGTCGTTTGCATTTTTCATCTGATAATTGTCTTGGAGTAATGGTCTATATTTTGTCTACACTAACCACATATGGCACCATTAATATGTAATAAATGCCCGGGAAGAAATGGATAAGTGCGAGGTGCTAAATACGATAATTTAATGGTACATGGAACATACATGGAACAACATTAAAAGTTGTTGTTGCTGATGCATTTATAACAGCATGCCCCGGCTGTGCTATAGATGTACTCCTGCATGGCTCACAGTCTCTGGTTGCTCGTGAAATGTACCAGAAATATACTGCTTTATAACCCACAAGACAGTGATTTAAATGGCATATATGTGGAGTTATCATCAGTTAATCGAAAAACACTTCATGAAAAAAGGGTGCTAAAACACAAATTAGTTAGCACTGATGAGTGTGAGCACCTGCGTAACTTTCACATTATTTGATGATATGACACTGAAGGTGCGATACATCTTTGGTCTTGCGTTTCATTATTTTCTGGTTGTAGTCTAATGTCAGATGTTTGGGTTGTCATCAGATATCGGAGTGGAATGCCATCTGACAAGAGACAATTCATTGCAATGCATCATATTTAAGGCATTTAAGACCATTTTTGAGAGAATCACGGTAAATAATCCCTCAAAGCAAGACGTGTAGGCTAATTTAGTCACTTTAGCAGCGTAATTACTTTGGGGTTGCAGGCGTAGTTGTAACAAAAGCCAGCATACACATGGTTTCCCAGGATCGGGTTTAAAAACCACTGGTCTAATTATAAAGCTTAAATCGCCAATGGTAAATTTTATGTCGTGTCATGGCCGAGATTCACCACAGAGGGTCGCTGTCTTAACATCCAAAACGAGGCAAATTCCATCCAAATTCCGCATTGACTTCGCTATTTATGTACCTTCCTAATGATACACATATTCGATCCCAGTCATTTTGTCAGGGGTCAACGAAATAATGAATAATTCTGTCATGAATTATTGTAGGCCTCCTGGCCAGTAAGAGTTTAAGGTGGGGGACGGGGTCTATTGATTCTATGTAACTATTTTAATACTAGAATTCATATATTGACATTATACAGGGAATCATCTTTACTTTAAAGCTCGTGTTTAGGCTCGGCGCTAGGCCTGCCTATCAAACGACCACATACATCAGCTGGAATTTAAATTCGTAAGTGATGAGAACCCGTGGCGTGATTACAGTAACGGTGCAAATATTTCTGCGGTGCTCTGTCTGTTCACGTTTCTTCAAGTTCTATCATTGTAAGCGCATGTTAGCGGGCAAGGCAGGGCTAATTGACGAACAATCGACGATGTTTCTCTTTCTGTATAGGGTATGTAGCGCCCCCTAGCGCATCTGCTATTCGTGTTGAGTGCGCTCCCCGAATTCCTATATTGCGAGAGATCACTCTCGTGTAAATTAATGCACTAACGAAATTACTTAATTATTACTTACTTATTGACCTTTACACCTATTCACATTACACTAAGAATACCTACCATAGGCTTTTAACTTAATGCAAAGTTTCAATCAAGAGACTGCTAAATGAAATAATTCACTAAATGTAGGCTATGTAGCTGTTATCAGTGCTAGGTTAAATAAGCGTTAGCTTTTAAAGTTACGTTAATATTTTAACATTTAAATAGCTAACAATATTATCAGTGCAATAAGCATCAAATTAAATGTCATATATGACCATGAATCAGTATTAACACTGAAATACTTCACTGTAAATTAGGCTACTAAGCTAACCTTTTCACTATTAGCTTACTCTCAGTATCAAATAAGCTACCCAGAAACAGGCAAATATCCAAGAGAATCAAGTTTAAACTATTTACTTGAGAAATATGTTATATACAAATATATACATGTTAATATGAAAGAAACCCAAATGAATGGCTTGCTTTTCAGTTCTTTAAATGCTATTGTTACGCAACGGAAACCCAACAATGTAACAAAGACAAATGGGTGTAAAAGTTCGTAACATTTAACACACAACCACAGTAATATGTAAAGGCGTGACTGAAACGCAACACGGGATTTATCGGTTAAATAATCATTTAATATTTACAAGTTAATGATCGTCTTAATCCTAAGCTTAAACCTATAACTCTAAACTATAAACTATTTACAGAGCCTCACCAGGCAGTCCATACAGCGGTCCAAGGTCGTCCGATGGTCGGTTCTTGTAAGTCCAAAAGAAGAACCGAAAACGCTGGGCTTGTGAGACTAAATAAAGTATTCTATAGTCTTGATAATTAATAGCTAAAAGTGGTAAACCTAAATAACCAAAAGGGAGAGCGAGAAGAGAATATGGCTCAAAGTAGATGAGTCTCAAGAAGATTATTCAAATGATGATTCGTATGGTGATTCAAATGGCGATTCTGATGAGATGACGACGTCCAGCTGTTATATAGTCGTGCATCTTTTAATCCCACGTCGCGCCGCGATCCCTCGTCTCCGGGCGACGTAAAGGCATCCTGGTCTCCGCAGCATCTGCATGGCCAGGTGGTTCCTCCGCGACGGTCGTCATGGGCATCCACCAAGGCAGGTCACCCGGCAACAGGATGCACTCCTACCTGTATAGGGAAAAACCAGCACGCGGCAATACCCAGCCAAAAACTCCAAACAGTACCCTTAAAATTACATCCCTAGATCTAACCTTATAATACACTGGGATGTAACACCCCCACCCTTAAGACAATAAATACATCCTTATTTATTGTCACATTCGTATGTACGGGACAATGCGTCGGCGACAACATTATCCCGCCCGCGGATGTGTCGAATGTCCAAATCATAACCTTGCAGGAATAAGCTCCACCGCATAAGACGTTGGTTATGATTACGCATACGGTGAAGAAAGACAAGCGGATTATGATCCGTCTGTATAACGACGGGGCGTAATGAGGAACCAACATACACATCAAAGTGCTGTAAAGCCAGAACCAGGGCTAAAGCTTCTTTTTCAATTGTGGAATATAGCCGCTGATGTCGGTCAAATTTCCTCGAGAAGTAGCACACTGGGTGGTCGACACCAAGAGTGTCTTCTTGCAGAAGAACGGCTCCGGCCCCACAGTCACTTGCATCCACTGTAAGTTTGAAAGGATGGGTAAAATCGGGAGCAGAGAGAACTGGCGTGCTGACTAGCAAAGCTTTCACGTTCTCAAACGATCGTTGGCACTGGTCAGTCCAAGCGTAAGCGGTCTTAGGACTGAGAAGGTCTGTCAACGGTGAGGCGACTGCAGAAAAGTTTCTGCAGAAGTTGCGGTAGTAACCTACCATCCCCAAGAACCTCCGCAACTCGCGGCGCGATTTGGGAGCTGGGAATTTAACCACAGCCTCCACCTTAGAGTCCACCGGACGTACCTGTCCGCGTCCCACAACTTTGCCCAAGTATGTGACAGTTGCTTGGCCAAACTCACATTTTGCCAAGTTGACTGTCAAATTGGCAGCAGACAGACGGTCAAAAAGATCTCCTATCTGTTTAACATGCTCGGTCCAAGAAGCGCTGTAAATGACCAGGTCATCTAAATATGCTTCGCAACCAGGCAGGTCAGACACAACAAGGTTAACTAACCTCTGAAACGTAGCAGGAGCATTCCTCATACCAAAAGGCATCACCGTATACTGCATGAAAGTATCTGGTGTCACAAAAGCAGAAATCTCCTTAGCGCGTTTCGACAGGGGAACTTGCCAATAACCCTTAAGCAAGTCAAACTTGCTTACATAAGCAGCGGAACCCACTCGGTCTACACAGTCATCCATTCGAGGTAAAGGGTAACAATCAGGTTTAGTGATTGTATTTACTTTCCTGTAGTCTGTGCAAAAACGAAAAGTGCCATCGGGTTTACCAACGAGCAGGCAGGGGGAACTCCAATTGCTTGAGCTAGGCTCAGCTATTCCATTCTGTAGCATGTAGTTCACCTCCTTCTTAAGCTGTGCTCGTTTCTCTGGGTTAACACGATAAGGGTGCTGCTTAATTGGGGAACAACCACCTACGTCTATGTCATGCTCTATAAGGTGAGTGCGAGTAGGCACATCAGAAAACAGAGACAGGTGCGAATGAATAACTCCGGTAATGTCTGCACGTTCAGTACTAGACAGATGGGACAGCTGCACCTCAAGGCTGCCCAAAAATTCAGAATTCTGCAACCTGCCTTCCGTCATACTCTTCGGGGGTATAAACACATCTCCCTCCTCCTGTTCGGGAGGAGTAAGGATAACGCCCGACAGTGCCACACCTTTCACCTCACCATCCTCCTTAGCTTGGCGATCTAAGTAGGGCTTGATCATGTTGACGTGACATAACCTACTCCTTTTCCTGCGATCAGGAGTGGCTATCAAGTAGTCACGGTCACCCACTCGCTGTTCAATAAGATAAGGGCCGCTATAGCGCGCTTGCAAAGCGGATCCCGGAATGGGCAGGAGCACCATAACCTTATCACCAGGTGAAAAGATTCGCAACTCTGCCCTGCGATCAAACCAGCACTTCATTCTCTTTTGAGAAGTCTTCAGGTTTTCTCTCGCTAACTCGCCTGCTCTATGCAATTTAAAGCGAAAATTGCACACAAAATCAAGCAGGTTCGTGTGACTGTCCTCTGACAACCACTTCTCCTTGAGCAGCTTCAGAGAACCGCGTACAGAGTGGCCAAAAACTAACTCAGCAGGGCTGAATCCCAGAGATTCTTGAACCACCTCCCGCACTGCAAAAAGCATTAAATGCACACCCTCATCCCAGTCCTTCTCAAACTCAAGGCAGTATGCACGAAGCATAGACTTGAGAGTTTGATGAAACCACTTTCAGTTTCAAACCTAAAACTAAGCCGGCAAATATATAACCTAAATGCAATAGTATTGGGTACCCAACCAGTTGCCAGCAGAGCGATGCAGGCCTGTATTGATGCTAGCGTTCGGTGAAGTCTCAAACAAAATGGCCGCTTTGCGCCCAAAGCACCGCGAGAGAAAACAAGAAATTTGCGCTGGTCCTCCTCACCGCGATAGCAACGCAATGTCGGCGGCGCTGTGTGTGGAGACGTCGTCACTGCAGTCCTCCTCAGTTGTGTTCGGTCCACGGAGATCTTGAAGACGATGTGTGAAGGAGTGACCGGGCTGGCTACTCTTATACAAAGTCCTTGGATCCTCCAACGGCACGCTACGTCGGGCTAACTAGCATGTGCACGCTACGTCGGGCTCTACTCCCGTTTTTTCTCTCTCCCGTCTTCCTGCTTCCCCTCTGAACTCTCACCCTGACTGCTGATTAGGCCTCACTCCAAGGGAGTGAATTTTAACTAACACATTTTTTAATGCATGTAAACAGTATTTAAACATTTTTTAGATAATTTAAAATAAGTTTTAAAAGAAAATAAACAAAATAAAAATACAATGAGTTTAGTAAATACCCACAATTCCCATAGGGCTACAGGTATCTACTCAGTGACCACGTTATTTGGTAGCCTACTCCTGTTGTTAACGTAAATACCCATGTCACAAAGGTCCCATAAAAACGACAGTTACTTCAGTTTACTCCAATGGCTTGCACAGTCCCCAAACACCTTTGGGATGAGGTGGAATGGGATGTTCACCGCAGGAATGTGTGACCAAAGAATCTACAGGAACTGCATGATGATATCAAGTCAGCACCTTGAATCCAGGTGAGAAAGAATGCGGGCTGATCTGGAGGCAAAAAGGGATCCTGTCCTGTAATTGATAGGTACAGCTAATGAAGTGGGGACTGAGTGAACATGCTGTAGCCCTGAATTCCATCACCGACAAAGGTTAGGCACAGCCGGGTACTAGGGATGAGCGGATCGATAATGCAGTATCGAGAATTCGATATTCACAAGCTACTCATTTGTTATCCCTTCAGAGAAATATCGATATTATATTAGGTAAATATAATAAATATAAATAAATAATAATAAATATGATTATGTAAATACGTTGGTGACTTCATTACGTTCAAACGTTTTCAGTACTTTTGTAAAATGTTTTGCCAATGGAAAGTCCTGAGCTGGCCCCTGTGTCACATGACTGTAAATCTGTGACATGATTGGCCACTGTGCGCACACAGTGCGGTATGGACCACATAATCAAATCATTAACGTTTGAGATAATGGCGGAAAGAAAACGCAGTGTTGTCTGGTGCTACTTTTCACAACTTGATAAGAATTTAGGGTGCCACCCCTAATTGGTCACCCCAGTGGCACCCCAGTCGGTTTTAACAAAGACAGTCTTTTGCGTTTTGCCGCCACTGTATAAAAGCTTCAAAATCTGCGTCAAAAGCCCGCCTGTCAGAAGCGCCAATCTGATCGGCCACCCAATTGCCACAGTCATTGGCTGTTTTGGCAGTCAATCTGTTTTTAAAAAGGCACCGTTTTTCCCGTTTGCAAGGCTGGAAAATGTGCGGCAAAAATCGTGTGCGGAATTTGAAGCTGTATTTTGCTCTTGTCAGGGTGACAGGTTAAACATTTTGAATCTTATGGTTGAAATATGAATGTTAACGTTTGAATGCTAAGGTTATGGTTGAAATATCATTAAATAACATCAAACTAGCTAGCTAGCTGACGTTAGCTAGCGTTAGCTGACTAGTTACTGGAAGACTAGTGACTAGCTAGTTATTTTCAACAAGAAATAAATTACTTGAATGCTGTGTTTGTTTAATATAATATGCCCCCCTTGTGTACTACTAGCTAACTAGTCAACTAAATCTATACAGCCAAGTCGCTAATTTATCTAGTTAGTCAGGTGGCGTAACATTAGTGTTAAATTAGCTAGCTAGTTAGATAGTCAAGTCAGACAATAACTGTCGCTAGCCTACGTTAGCTAGAATGCCAGCGCGTATTATCAACCTGCTACGCGCGATAAACAGCAAAACATTAAGGTATTTACTACTGCCTTTCCACAAAAGAAAACTGTGACATGCCTGCAAATAAAACGGCCATTAGGGAAGTAAGCTAGGTTGCAAACCAAGAAGCTTTATTGTCGTGCTGTATAAATGAATCGTTGCGATGAAGGAATTCCTGGATTCCAGTGTTCTATGGGAAATGCCAGTGGTCCAGGGGCACTGTTTAATCAATAGCGTAATTTGAATTCAACTAAGTACCAGGAATTTTTGGCAGTCAGTCTATTGATTGTCTCTGTTAGGAAGCTGGGAAACATTTGAATCATTTTCATTTCAAACCATTTGAAAGTCCCGAATAATTGCTTTAAATTACACTCCGTGACGCAACACCAGTCATCTTTATGTAATTTCTTCAATATTTATATTTCAAATCGAGTTTAGGCTGTGACGTAACAGTGGATGCCTTTCGACTCAGGATGAAATAAATACTAATAATCCTGCTTTGGCAAGTATTCTGCTGAGTATACTACAGTAATAGAAGATGGATATGAAAACGGGATTTTATAGCATAATCCTCTCGGTAGGCTATTTCTTTTTCAATTTATTATATTAAGTTATTATATATAAGGAATGGAGGCCAATGGTCAAAATCTCTCCAAATGTGTTCTCTAACCTAATCACAAATAATAGGAAAAGACTCATGGCCCTCATCAGAGCCATGGGCATTAAATGTTTTTTGAGAAATTTGAATACATTGAATCATTAATAAAGTATAAGTAGTGGTATTAGTTTTTTTTTAGTCCAACGAGAAGATTATAGGAAGGAGATGAGTGGCTTTTAAAAATTTAAAAAAGACTCCGGAAACGGCAATTTTCAGAAGTCGTCCAGGTCAGATTGAAATACAATTTAACCACTGGTAAAATCAGAACCATTAATAACTAATGCATTCAGGCGCTTCAAACACTTTATTAACTAATGTTGAAAAGAGCATTAAATAAATAAATATATTTTTCAGTCATCATCTCTCTTGTTGCTCTCTTACATTACAGGAACATGACCAGTCTCCAAAAAGGACCAGGACCACTGTCCACCCTGGAGCCCTGGAGGGAGTGGACCAGTCTCCGACCAGGACCACGGCAGAAGACAGGCCACAAACACTTCATGTACGTATTGAGAGCATATGACTAATTCAATATATTTGTTTACCTATTCACTTGCATTATGTAGTAGTTCACTTTGAAATATCTGGTTTCTGCTAGGCCTCTACAATCAGGGGGCTGTTCCACAAAGCTGGCTAACTGGGTAAGCCTGGCTTCTGTACTGAATAAAATCCAGAACAGCTCTTTTTACTTTAGTCCATGTTCCAGATTTGAAAGAGTTCTGGGTTTTATTCAGTTGGCCAGCTTTATGAAACACACTCCAGGACTGTTTACTTCAAGAAGGGTTCCTGCCTGCCAGTCATAGCATACTGTATGTATGGCTGATTGACTCCAAGTCAATGACAAGGACAAGAGAAGCATGGGGGGTTGTTTTAATTGATTTCAATTATATTTTATTTCTCAAAAAGGATGCACCAGTGATGAAGGCCATTCATCAGGCCTGTGAGTGGCTGGGCCACAACAGCCACCTCTTCCAGGGGCACGTCCTCCGACCCAGGATACTGGACATGGAGGAGGTGGATGCTCTGCTGGCCCTGACCACATATGACATTTTCATGAACAACTTCTTAGGAGGTCATGAAGATGAGGACGAAGTGAGGTCCCCATTTGTCTTCATCTTCAGTCAGAAGGACGACATGGAGCTTTTTATGTGTGAAATTATGGACAAAAGGGAAATCCGGGTGTCTGCTGTCCTTCATTAGGGAAATGTTTATGTTCAGTATTTTTGTATCATTAAATCCAATATTTCTCATTGTGTGTTGTATTATTTACTGATACAGGAGGTACCATGCAATTCCGGTTTTCTAACTTCAAAAAGATGTAAGTGGGTTGAATGTGTTTATCTGGGCCTCTATTCTCAACACATCTCAGAGCAGTCAGTATTTATTAGATTAGCTTCTCCACTCCTACAGAGAGTCAGTACATGTAACAAAAAGGCACAATCAGGGCCTACTTACAGTAGGTACACATAGTACGCAAGATTAATCAACAGCGAATTCTACAATCTAAGCTGGGCAGCAAAAAAAGGCACATTCAGGTCTTGCAGTTAGGTACACCGAGTCAGCAATACAAACATTCCACAAAGTCTACACTCAAGCTGTACTGTGTCAAATCAGGAGTATGTCATGTTAATGAAACTAATTACAGTAGGTACAGCGTACACAGACATGACAGAGACAAAAAGATAATCCACAATCTCAAGTTGTACGTGCTGGTCAAGAACAAATCAGGAATGTGCCATGTCAATGAACAATGATAAGGTGGACTGTAAGATGTTAACTGTCCTGTTCAATAAACATCTGGGCACCAAAACAAACTGTCTTAGCTCCCTCCAAGCTGGCTCAGGTCCATGGTGTCCAGACAGTCAGGGGATGCATTGAACAGGCTGGTGGCAGTTGGAATAAAGGACCTACAGAAGAGTTCCATAGCGTGGCATTACCCCTCACGCCATGCACACGCACACACGGAAAGACATACACAGCCCCCCATGTTAAGTGTATGATGATGATGATGATGTCATGGCAAGTGAATGTGTGCGTGCATGTGTGAGAGACAGCACACTAGTGTTTCTGCGTGTAGCCTACATATGTTCACGCTTGAGTGTAGGCTACTTTGAGTGTGATGTGAAGTTATTCTCCACAGAAATTGCGACTTTCGATTCAAATTGTGACTTTTGATTTTGATTAACCCCCCCTCAACTGCATCCGTGACCATTTACTCTTGACCTACACACTTACAATAACTTTGCACATTTACAATTGTCTGTATTATATTCATATTCGTATAGGCTTTATTTTTAGGTTTAGGTTAATCTGATGAATTCATATTTATATTTTGTTTAGTCGGGAATTTACGAACTGATAAGCCACTGTGGAGAGGAGCAAGGACCAATAATTCCAATGTACATGTACATGTTGCATATGACGCAGTATATGCACCGCAAATGCTCGTAAACAACTTCCTTTTTCATTCATTTCAATGCCATTTAAATGCTCATAAACAACTTCCTTTTTCATCCATTTCAATGCCATTGAAATGCTCATAAACAACTTCCTTTTTCGTCCATTTCAATGCCATTGAAATGCTCGTAAATAACTTCCTTCTTCGACCATTTCCACGCCCCTGGAGATTACCGCCCCTGGAGGTGTTAGCTCCGCATCGAGCACCACTTGTAATGTTTTGCCAATGGAAAGTCCTGAGATGGCCCGTGTGTCACATGACTGTAAATCTGTGACATGATTGGCCACTGTGCGCACACATTACCATGGACCGCATAATCAAATCATTAATGTTTGAGATAATGGCGGAAAGAAAACGCAGTGTTGTCTGGTGCTACTTTTCACCACTTGATAAGAATTTAGGGTGCCACGCCTAAAATCTGATTGGTCACCCCAGTGCCACCCCACAGGTTGTCAGCCGGTTTTAACAAAGACAGTCTTTTGCGTTTTGCCGCCACTGTATAAAAGCTTCAAAATCTGCGTCAAAAGCCCGCCTGTCAGAAGCCAAGCCAATCTGATTGGCCACCCAATTGCCACAGTCATTGGCTGTTTTGGCAGTCAATCTGTTTTTAAAAAGGCACCGTTTTTCCTGTTTACAAGGCTGGAAAATGTGCAGCAAAAATTGTGAGCGGAATTTGAAGCTTTATTTTGCTCTTGTCAGGGAGGCAGGTTAAACATCTTGAATCTTATGGTTGAAATATGAATGTTAACGTTTGAATGTTAAGGTTATGGTTGAAATATAATCATTAAATAACATCAAACTAGCGAGCTAGCTGACGTTAGCTAGCGTTAGCTGAGTAGTGACAAGCTAGTTATTTTCAGGAAGAAATACATTACTTGAATGCTGTGTTTGTTTAATATGATATGCCCCCTTGTGTACTACTAGCTAATTAACTCGTCAACTAAATCTATATAGCCAAATCGCAAATTTATCTAGTTAGTCAGGTGGCGTAACATTAGTGTTAAATTAGCTAGCTACCTAGATAGTCAGACAATAACTGTCGCTAGCCTACGTTAGCTAGAATGCCAGCGCGTATTATCAACCTGCTACGCGCGATAAACAGCAAAACATTAAGGTATTTACTACTGCCTTTCCACAAAAGAAAACTGTGACTTGCCTGCAAATAAAACGGCCATTAGGGAAGTAAGCTAGGTTGCAAACCAAGAAGCTTTATTGTCGTGCTGTATAAATGAATCGTTGCGATGAAGGAATTCCTGGATTCCAGTGTTCTATGGGAAATGCCAGTGGTCCAGGGGCACTGTGTAATCAATAGCGTAATTTGAATTCAACTAAGTACCAGGAATTTTTGGCAGTCAGTCTATTGATTGTCTCTGTTAGGAAGCTGGGAAACATTTGAATCATTTTCATTTCAAACCATTTGAAAGTCCCGAATAATTGCTTTAAATTACACTCCGTGACGCAACACCAGTCATCTTTATGTAATTTCTTCAATATTTATATTTCAAATCGAGTTTAGGCTGTGACGTAACAGTGGATGCCTTTCAACTCAGGATGAAATAAATACTAATAATCCTGCTTTGGCAAGTATTCTGCTGAGTATACTACAGTAATAGAAGATGGATATGAAAACGGGATTTTATAGCATAATCCTCTCGGTAGGCTATTCTTTTTCAATTTATTATATTAAGTTATTATATATAAGGAATGGAGGCCAATGGTCAAAATCTCTCCAAATGTGTTCTCTAACCTAATCACAAATAATAGGAAAAGACTCATGGCCCTCATCAGAGCCATGGGCATTAAATGTTTTTTGAGAAATTTGAATACATTGAATCATTAATAAAGTATAAGTAGTGGTATTATTTTTTTTAGTCCAACGAGAAGATTATAGGAAGGAGATGAGTGGCTTTTAAAATTTTTAAAAAGACTCCGGAAACGGCAATTTTCAGAAGTCGTCCAGGTCAGATTGAAATACAATTTAACCACTGGTAAAATCAGAACCATTAATAACTAATGCATTCAGGCGCTTCAAACACTTTATTAACTAATGTTGAAAAGAGCATTAAATAAATAAATATATTTTTCAGTCATCATCTCTCTTGTTGCTCTCTTACATTACAGGAACATGACCAGTCTCCAAAAAGGACCAGGACCACTGTCCACCCTGGAGCCCTGGAGGGAGTGGACCAGTCTCCGACCAGGACCACGGCAGAAGACAGGCCACAAACACTTCATGTACGTATTGAGAGCATATGACTAATTCAATATATTTGTTTACCTATTCACTTGCATTATGTAGTAGTTCACTTTGAAATATCTGGTTTCTGCTAGGCCTCTACAATCAGGGGGCTGTTCCACAAAGCTGGCTAACTGGGTAAGCCTGGCTTCTGTACTGAATAAAATCCAGAACAGCTCTTTTTACTTTAGTCCATGTTCCAGATTTGAAAGAGTTCTGGGTTTTATTCAGTTGGCCAGCTTTATGAAACACACTCCAGGACTGTTTACTTCAAGAAGGGTTCCTGCCTGCCAGTCATAGCATACTGTATGTATGGCTGATTGACTCCAAGTCAATGACAAGGACAAGAGAAGCATGGGGGGTTGTTTTAATTGATTTCAATTATATTTTATTTCTCAAAAAGGATGCACCAGTGATGAAGGCCATTCATCAGGCCTGTGAGTGGCTGGGCCACAACAGCCACCTCTTCCAGGGGCACGTCCTCCGACCCAGGATACTGGACATGGAGGAGGTGGATGCTCTGCTGGCCCTGACCACATATGACATTTTCATGAACAACTTCTTAGGAGGTCATGAAGATGAGGACGAATTGAGGTCCCCATTTGTCTTCATCTTCAGTCAGAAGGACGACATGGAGCTTTTTATGTGTGAAATTATGGACAAAAGGGAAATCCGGGTGTCTGCTGTCCTTCATTAGGGAAATGTTTATGTTCAGTATTTTTGTATCATTAAATCCAATATTTCTCATTGTGTGTTGTATTATTTACTGATACAGGAGGTACCATGCAATTCCGGTTTTCTAACTTCAAAAAGATGTAAGTGGGTTGAATGTGTTTATCTGGGCCTCTATTCTCAACACATCTCAGAGCAGTCAGTATTTATTAGATTAGCTTCTCCACTCCTACAGAGAGTCAGTACATGTAACAAAAAGGCACAATCAGGGCCTACTTACAGTAGGTACACATAGTATGCAAGATTAATCAACAGCGAATTCTACAATCTAAGCTGGGCAGCAAAAAAAGGCACATTCAGGTCTTGCAGTTAGGTACACCGAGTCAGCAATACAAACATTCCACAAAGTCTACACTCAAGCTGTACTGTGTCAAATCAGGAGTATGTCATGTTAATGAAACTAATTACAGTAGGTACAGCGTACACAGACATGACAGAGACAAAAAGATAATCCACAATCTCAAGTTGTACGTGCTGGTCAAGAACAAATCAGGAATGTGCCATGTCAATGAACAATGATAAGGTGGACTGTAAGATGTTAACTGTCCTGTTCAATAAACATCTGGGCACCAAAACAAACTGTCTTAGCTCCCTCCAAGCTGGCTCAGGTCCATGGTGTCCAGACAGTCAGGGGATGCATTGAACAGGCTGGTGGCAGTTGGAATAAAAGACCTACAGAAGAGTTCCATAGCGTGGCATTACCCCTCACGCCATGCACACGCACACACGGAAAGACATACACAGCCCCCCATGTTAAGTGTATGATGATGATGATGGTGTCATGGCAAGTGAATGTGTGCGTGCATGTGTGAGAGACAGCACACTAGTGTGTCTGCGTGTAGCCTACATATGTTCACGCTTGAGTGTAGGCTACTTTGAGTGTGATGTGAAGTTATTCTCCACAGAAATTGCGACTTTTGATTTTGATTAACCCCCCCTCAACTGCATCCGTGACCATTTACTCTTGACCTACACACTTACAATAACTTTGCACATTTACAATTGTCTGTATTATATTCATATTCGTATAGGCTTTATTTTTAGGTTTAGGTTAATCTGATGAATTCATATTTATATTTTGTTTAGTCGGGAACTTACGAACTGATAAGCCACTGTGGAGAGGAGCAAGGACCAATAATTCCAATGTACATGTACATGTTGCATATGACGCAGTATATGCACCGCAAATGCTCGTAAACAACTTCCTTTTTCGTCCATTTCAATGCCATTTAAATGCTCGTAAATAACTTCCTTCTTCGACCATTTCCACGCCCCTGGAGATGTTAGCTCTGCATCGAGCACCACTTGTAATGTTTTGCCAATGGAAAGTCCTGAGATGGCCCGTGTGTCACATGACGGTAAATCTGTGACATGATTGGCCACTGTGCGCACACATTACCATGGACCGCATAATCAAATCATTAATGTTTGAGATAATGGCGGAAAGAAAACGCAGTGTTGTCTGGTGCTACTTTTCACCACTTGATAAGAATTTAGGGTGCCACGCCTAAAATCTGATTGGTCACCACAGTGCCACCCCACAGGTTGTCAGCCGGTTTTAACAAAGACAGTCTTTTGCGTTTTGCCGCCACTGTATAAAAGCTTCAAAATCTGCGTCAAAAGCCCGCCTGTCAGAAGCCAAGCCAATCTGATTGGCCACCCAATTGCCACAGTCATTGGCTGTTTTGGCAGTCAATCTGTTTTTAAAAAGGCACCGTTTTTCCTGTTTACAAGCCTGGAAAATATGCAGCAAAAATTGTGAGCGGAATTTGAAGCTTTATTTTGCTCTTGTCAGGGAGGCAGGTTAAACATCTTGAATCTTATGGTTGAAATATGAATGTTAACGTTTGAATGTTAAGGTTATGGTTGAAATATCATCATTAAATAACATCAAACTAGCGAGCTAGCTGACGTTAGCTAGCGTTAGCTGAGTAGTGACAAGCTAGTTATTTTCAGGAAGAAATACATTACTTGAATGCTGTGTTTGTTTAATATGATATGCCCCCTTGTGTACTACTAGCTAATTAACTCGTCAACTAAATCTATATAGCCAAATCGCTAATTTATCTAGTTAGTCAGGTGGCGTAACATTAGTGTTAAATTAGCTAGCTACCTAGATAGTCAGACAATAACTGTCGCTAGCCTACGTTAACTAGAATGCCAGCGCGTATTATCAACCTGCTACGCGCGATAAACAGCAAAACATTAAGGTATTTACTACTGCCTTTCCACAAAAGAAAACTGTGACATGCCTGCAAATAAAACGGCCATTAGGGAAGTAAGCTAGGTTGCAAACCAAGAAGCTTTATTGTCGTGCTGTATAAATGAATCGTTGCGATGAAGGAATTCCTGGATTCCAGTGTTCTATGGGAAATGCCAGTGGTCCAGGGGCACTGTTTAATCAATAGCGTAATTTGAATTCAACTAAGTACCAGGAATTTTTGGCAGTCAGTCTATTGATTGTCTCTGTTAGGAAGCTGGGAAACATTTGAATCATTTTCATTTCAAACCATTTGAAAGTCCCGAATAATTGCTTTAAATTACACTCCGTGACGCAACACCAGTCATCTTTATGTAATTTCTTCAATATTTATATTTCAAATCGAGTTTAGGCTGTGACGTAACAGTGGATGCCTTTCAACTCAGGATGAAATAAATACTAATAACCCTGCTTTGGCAAGTATTCTGCTGAGTATACTACAGTAATAGAAGATGGATATGAAAACGGGATTTTATGGCATAATCCTCTCGGTAGGCTATTTCTTTTTCAATTTATTATATTAAGTTATTATATATAAGGAATGGAGGCCAATGGTCAAAATCTCTCCAAATGTGTTCTCTAACCTAATCACAAATAATAGGAAAAGACTCATGGCCCTCATCAGAGCCATGGGCATTAAATGTTTTTTGAGAAATTTGAATACATTGAATCATTAATAAAGTATAAGTAGTGGTATTATTATTTTTAGTCCAACGAGAAGATTATAGGAAGGAGATGAGTGGCTTTTAAAATTTTTTAAAAGACTCCGGAAACGGCAATTTTCAGAAGTCGTCCAGGTCAGATTGAAATACAATTTAACCACTGGTAAAATCAGAACCATTAATAACTAATGCATTCAGGCGCTTCAAACACTTTATTAACTAATGTTGAAAAGAGCATTAAATAAATAAATATATTTTTCAGTCATCATCTCTCTTGTTGCTCTCTTACATTACAGGAACATGACCAGTCTCCAAAAAGGACCAGGACCACTGTCCACCCTGGAGCCCTGGAGGGAGTGGACCAGTCTCCGACCAGGACCACGGCAGAAGACAGGCCACAAACACTTCATGTACGTATTGAGAGCGTATGACTAATTCAATATATTTGTTTACCTATTCACTTGCATTATGTAGTAGTTCACTTTGAAATATCTGGTTTCTGCTAGGCCTCTACAATCAGGGGGCTGTTCCACAAAGCTGGCTAACTGGGTAAGCCTGGCTTCTGTACTGAATAAAATCCAGAACAGCTCTTTTTACTTTAGTCCATGTTCCAGATTTGAAAGAGTTCTGGGTTTTATTCAGTTGGCCAGCTTTATGAAACACACTCCAGGACTGTTTACTTCAAGAAGGGTTCCTGCCTGCCAGTCATAGCATACTGTATGTATGGCTGATTGACTCCAAGTCAATGACAAGGACAAGAGAAGCATGGGGGGTTGTTTTAATTGATTTCAATTATATTTTATTTCTCAAAAAGGATGCACCAGTGATGAAGGCCATTCATCAGGCCTGTGAGTGGCTGGGCCACAACAGCCACCTCTTCCAGGGGCACGTCCTCCGACCCAGGATACTGGACATGGAGGAGGTGGATGCTCTGCTGGCCCTGACCACATATGACATTTTCATGAACAACTTCTTCGGAGGTCATGAGGATGAGGATGAGGATGAGGATGAGGATGAAGTGAGGTCCCCATTTGTCTTCATCTTCAGTCAGAAGGACGACATGGAGCTTTTTATGTGTGAAATTATGGACAAAAGGGAAATCCGGGTGTCTGCTGTCCTTCATTAGGGAAATGTTTATGTTCAGTATTTTTGTATCATTAAATCCAATATTTCTCATTGTGTGTTGTATTATTTACTGATACAGGAGGTACCATGCAATTCCGGTTTTCTAACTTCAAAAAGATGTAAGTGGGTTGAATGTGTTTATCTGGGCCTCTATTCTCAACACATCTCAGAGCAGTCAGTATTTATTAGATTAGCTTCTCCACTCCTACAGAGAGTCAGTACATGTAACAAAAAGGCACAATCAGGGCCTACTTACAGTAGGTACACATAGTACGCAAGATTAATCAACAGCGAATTCTACAATCTAAGCTGGGCAGCAAAAAAAGGCACATTCAGGTCTTGCAGTTAGGTACACCGAGTCAGCAATACAAACATTCCACAAAGTCTACACTCAAGCTGTACTGTGTCAAATCAGGAGTATGTCATGTTAATGAAACTAATTACAGTAGGTACAGCGTACACAGACATGACAGAGACAAAAAGATAATCCACAATCTCAAGTTGTACGTGCTGGTCAAGAACAAATCAGGAATGTGCCATGTCAATGAACAATGATAAGGTGGACTGTAAGATGTTAACTGTCCTGTTCAATAAACATCTGGGCACCAAAACAAACTGTCTTAGCTCCCTCCAAGCTGGCTCAGGTCCATGGTGTCCAGACAGTCAGGGGATGCATTGAACAGGCTGGTGGCAGTTGGAATAAAGGACCTACAGAAGAGTTCCATAGCGTGGCATTACCCCTCACGCCATGCACACGCACACACGGAAAGACGTACACAGCCCCCCATGTTAAGTGTATGATGATGATGATGGTGTCATGGCAAGTGAATGTGTGCGTGCATGTGTGAGAGACAGCACACTAGTGTGTCTGCGTGTAGCCTACATATGTTCACGCTTGAGTGTAGGCTACTTTGAGTGTGATGTGAAGTTATTCTCCACAGAAATTGCGACTTTCGATTCAAATTGTGACTTTTGATTTTGATTAACCCCCCCTCAACTGCATCCGTGACCATTTACTCTTGACCTACACACTTACAATAACTTTGCACATTTACAATTGTCTGTATTATATTCATATTCGTATAGGCTTTATTTTTAGGTTTAGGTTAATCTGATGAATTCATATTTATATTTTGTTTAGTCGGGAACTTACGAACTGATAAGCCACTGTGGAGAGGAGCAAGGACCAATAATTCCAATGTACATGTACATGTTGCATATGACGCAGTATATGCACCGCAAATGCTCGTAAACAACTTCCTTTTTCATTCATTTCAATGCCATTTAAATGCTCATAAACAACTTCCTTTTTCATCCATTTCAATGCCATTGAAATGCTCATAAACAACTTCCTTTTTCGTCCATTTCAATGCCATTTAAATGCTCGTAAATAACTTCCTTCTTCGACCATTTCCACGCCCCTGGAGATGTTAGCTCTGCATCGAGCACCACTTGTAATGTTTTGCCAATGGAAAGTCCTGAGATGGCCCGTGTGTCACATGACTGTAAATCTGTGACATGATTGGCCACTGTGCGCACACATTACCATGGACCGCATAATCAAATCATTAATGTTTGAGATAATGGCGGAAAGAAAACGCAGTGTTGTCTGGTGCTACTTTTCACCACTTGATAAGAATTTAGGGTGCCACGCCTAAAATCTGATTGGTCACCCCAGTGCCACCCCACAGGTTGTCAGCCGGTTTTAACAAAGACAGTCTTTTGCGTTTTGCCGCCACTGTATAAAAGCTTCAAAATCTGCGTCAAAAGCCCGCCTGTCAGAAGCCAAGCCAATCTGATTGGCCACCCAATTGCCACAGTCATTGGCTGTTTTGGCAGTCAATCTGTTTTTAAAAAGGCACCGTTTTTCCTGTTTACAAGGCTGGAAAATGTGCAGCAAAAATTGTGAGCGGAATTTGAAGCTTTATTTTGCTCTTGTCAGGGAGGCAGGTTAAACATCTTGAACCTTATGGTTGAAATATGAATGTTAACGTTTGAATGTTAAGGTTATGGTTGAAATATCATCATTAAATAACATCAAACTAGCGAGCTAGCTGACGTTAGCTAGCGTTAGCTGAGTAGTGGCAAGCTAGTTATTTTCAGGAAGAAATACATTACTTGAATGCTGTGTTTATTTAATATGATATGCCCCCTTGTGTACTACTAGCTAATTAACTCGTCAACTAAATCTATATAGCCAAATCGCTAATTTATCTAGTTAGTCAGGTGGCGTAACATTAGTGTTAAATTAGCTAGCTACCTAGATAGTCAGACAATTACTGTCGCTAGCCTACGTTAGCTAGAATGCCAGCGCGTATTATCAACCTGCTACGCGCGATAAACAGCAAAACATTAAGGTATTTACTACTGCCTTTCCACAAAAGAAAACTGTGACTTGCCTGCAAATAAAACGGCCATTAGGGAAGTAAGCTAGGTTGCAAACCAAGAAGCTTTATTGTCGTGCTGTATAAATGAATCGTTGCGATGAAGGAATTCCTGGATTCCAGTGTTCTATGGGAAATGCCAGTGGTCCAGGGGCACTGTGTAATCAATAGCGTAATTTGAATTCAACTAAGTACCAGGAATTTTTGGCAGTCAGTCTATTGATTGTCTCTGTTAGGAAGCTGGGAAACATTTGAATCATTTTCATTTCAAACCATTTGAAAGTCCCGAATAATTGCTTTAAATTACACTCCGTGACGCAACACCAGTCATCTTTATGTAATTTCTTCAATATTTATATTTCAAATCGAGTTTAGGCTGTGACGTAACAGTGGATGCCTTTCAACTCAGGATGAAATAAATACTAATAATCCTGCTTTGGCAAGTATTCTGCTGAGTATACTACAGTAATAGAAGATGGATATGAAAACGGGATTTTATAGCATAATCCTCTCGGTAGGCTATTCTTTTTCAATTTATTATATTAAGTTATTATATATAAGGAATGGAGGCCAATGGTCAAAATCTCTCCAAATGTGTTCTCTAACCTAATCACAAATAATAGGAAAAGACTCATGGCCCTCATCAGAGCCATGGGCATTAAATGTTTTTTGAGAAATTTGAATACATTGAATCATTAATAAAGTATAAGTAGTGGTATTATTATTTTTAGTCCAACGAGAAGATTATAGGAAGGAGATGAGTGGCTTTTAAAATTTTTAAAAAGACTCCGGAAACGGCAATTTTCAGAAGTCGTCCAGGTCAGATTGAAATACAATTTAACCACTGGTAAAATCAGAACCATTAATAACTAATGCATTCAGGCGCTTCAAACACTTTATTAACTAATGTTGAAAAGAGCATTAAATAAATAAATATATTTTTCAGTCATCATCTCTCTTGTTGCTCTCTTACATTACAGGAACATGACCAGTCTCCAAAAAGGACCAGGACCACTGTCCACCCTGGAGCCCTGGAGGGAGTGGACCAGTCTCCGACCAGGACCACGGCAGAAGACAGGCCACAAACACTTCATGTACGTATTGAGAGCATATGACTAATTCAATATATTTGTTTACCTATTCACTTGCATTATGTAGTAGTTCACTTTGAAATATCTGGTTTCTGCTAGGCCTCTACAATCAGGGGGCTGTTCCACAAAGCTGGCTAACTGGGTAAGCCTGGCTTCTGTACTGAATAAAATCCAGAACAGCTCTTTTTACTTTAGTCCATGTTCCAGATTTGAAAGAGTTCTGGGTTTTATTCAGTTGGCCAGCTTTATGAAACACACTCCAGGACTGTTTACTTCAAGAAGGGTTCCTGCCTGCCAGTCATAGCATACTGTATGTATGGCTGATTGACTCCAAGTCAATGACAAGGACAAGAGAAGCATGGGGGGTTGTTTTAATTGATTTCAATTATATTTTATTTCTCAAAAAGGATGCACCAGTGATGAAGGCCATTCATCAGGCCTGTGAGTGGCTGGGCCACAACAGCCACCTCTTCCAGGGGCACGTCCTCCGACCCAGGATACTGGACATGGAGGAGGTGGATGCTCTGCTGGCCCTGACCACATATGACATTTTCATGAACAACTTCTTAGGAGGTCATGAGGATGAGGATGAGGACGAAGTGAGGTCCCCATTTGTCTTCATCTTCAGTCAGAAGGACGACATGGAGCTTTTTATGTGTGAAATTATGGACAAAAGGGAAATCCGGGTGTCTGCTGTCCTTCATTAGGGAAATGTTTATGTTCAGTATTTTTGTATCATTAAATCCAATCTTTCTCATTGTGTGTTGTATTATTTACTGATATAGGAGGTACCATGCAATTCCGGTTTTCTAACTTCAAAAAGATGTAAGTGGGTTGAATGTGTTTATCTGGGCCTCTATTCTCAACACATCTCAGAGCAGTCAGTATTTATTAGATTAGCTTCTCCACTCCTACAGAGAGTCAGTACATGTAACAAAAAGGCACAATCAGGGCCTACTTACAGTAGGTACACATAGTACGCAAGATTAATCAACAGCGAATTCTACAATCTAAGCTGGGCAGCAAAAAAAGGCACATTCAGGTCTTGCAGTTAGGTACACCGAGTCAGCAATACAAACATTCCACAAAGTCTACACTCAAGCTGTACTGTGTCAAATCAGGAGTATGTCATGTTAATGAAACTAATTACAGTAGGTACAGCGTACACAGACATGACAGAGACAAAAAGATAATCCACAATCTCAAGTTGTACGTGCTGGTCAAGAACAAATCAGGAATGTGCCATGTCAATGAACAATGATACGGTGGACTGTAAGATGTTAACTGTCCTGTTCAATAAACATCTGGGCACCAAAACAAACTGTCTTAGCTCCCTCCAAGCTGGCTCAGGTCCATGGTGTCCAGACAGTCAGGGGATGCATTGAACAGGCTGGTGGCAGTTGGAATAAAGGACCTACAGAAGAGTTCCATAGCGTGGCATTACCCCTCACGCCATGCACACGCACACACGGAAAGACATACACAGCCCCCCATGTTAAGTGTATGATGATGATGATGGTGTCATGGCAAGTGAATGTGTGCGTGCATGTGTGAGAGACAGCACACTAGTGTGTCTGCGTGTAGCCTACATATGTTCACGCTTGAGTGTAGGCTACTTTGAGTGTGATGTGAAGTTATTCTCCACAGAAATTGCGACTTTCGATTCAAATTGTGACTTTTGATTTTGATTAACCCCCCCTCAACTGCATCCGTGACCATTTACTCTTGACCTACACACTTACAATGACTTTGCACATTTACAATTGTCTGTATTATATTCATATTCGTATAGGCTTTATTTTTAGGTTTAGGTTAATCTGATGAATTCATATTTATATTTTGTTTAGTCGGGAACTTACGAACTGATAAGCCACTGTGGAGAGGAGCAAGGACCAATAATTCCAATGTACATGTACATGTTGCATATGACGCAGTATATGCACCGCAAATGCTCGTAAACAACTTCCTTTTTCATTCATTTCAATGCCATTTAAATGCTCATAAACAACTTCCTTTTTCATCCATTTCAATGCCATTGAAATGCTCATAAACAACTTCCTTTTTCGTCCATTTCAATGCCATTTAAATGCTCGTAAATAACTTCCTTCTTCGACCATTTCCACGCCCCTGGAGATGTTAGCTCTGCATCGAGCACCACTTGTAATGTTTTGCCAATGGAAAGTCCTGAGATGGCCCGTGTGTCACATGACTGTAAATCTGTGACATGATTGGCCACTGTGCGCACACATTACCATGGACCGCATAATCAAATCATTAATGTTTGAGATAATGGCGGAAAGAAAACGCAGTGTTGTCTGGTGCTACTTTTCACCACTTGATAAGAATTTAGGGTGCCACGCCTAAAATCTGATTGGTCACCCCAGTGCCACCCCACAGGTTGTCAGCCGGTTTTAACAAAGACAGTCTTTTGCGTTTTGCCGCCACTGTATAAAAGCTTCAAAATCTGCGTCAAAAGCCCGCCTGTCAGAAGCCAAGCCAATCTGATTGGCCACCCAATTGCCACAGTCATTGGCTGTTTTGGCAGTCAATCTGTTTTTAAAAAGGCACCGTTTTTCCTGTTTACAAGGCTGGAAAATGTGCAGCAAAAATTGTGAGCGGAATTTGAAGCTTTATTTTGCTCTTGTCAGGGAGGCAGGTTAAACATCTTGAACCTTATGGTTGAAATATGAATGTTAACGTTTGAATGTTAAGGTTATGGTTGAAATATCATCATTAAATAACATCAAACTAGCGAGCTAGCTGACGTTAGCTAGCGTTAGCTGAGTAGTGGCAAGCTAGTTATTTTCAGGAAGAAATACATTACTTGAATGCTGTGTTTATTTAATATGATATGCCCCCTTGTGTACTACTAGCTAATTAACTCGTCAACTAAATCTATATAGCCAAATCGCTAATTTATCTAGTTAGTCAGGTGGCGTAACATTAGTGTTAAATTAGCTAGCTACCTAGATAGTCAGACAATTACTGTCGCTAGCCTACGTTAGCTAGAATGCCAGCGCGTATTATCAACCTGCTACGCGCGATAAACAGCAAAACATTAAGGTATTTACTACTGCCTTTCCACAAAAGAAAACTGTGACTTGCCTGCAAATAAAACGGCCATTAGGGAAGTAAGCTAGGTTGCAAACCAAGAAGCTTTATTGTCGTGCTGTATAAATGAATCGTTGCGATGAAGGAATTCCTGGATTCCAGTGTTCTATGGGAAATGCCAGTGGTCCAGGGGCACTGTGTAATCAATAGCGTAATTTGAATTCAACTAAGTACCAGGAATTTTTGGCAGTCAGTCTATTGATTGTCTCTGTTAGGAAGCTGGGAAACATTTGAATCATTTTCATTTCAAACCATTTGAAAGTCCCGAATAATTGCTTTAAATTACACTCCGTGACGCAACACCAGTCATCTTTATGTAATTTCTTCAATATTTATATTTCAAATCGAGTTTAGGCTGTGACGTAACAGTGGATGCCTTTCAACTCAGGATGAAATAAATACTAATAATCCTGCTTTGGCAAGTATTCTGCTGAGTATACTACAGTAATAGAAGATGGATATGAAAACGGGATTTTATAGCATAATCCTCTCGGTAGGCTATTCTTTTTCAATTTATTATATTAAGTTATTATATATAAGGAATGGAGGCCAATGGTCAAAATCTCTCCAAATGTGTTCTCTAACCTAATCACAAATAATAGGAAAAGACTCATGGCCCTCATCAGAGCTATGGGCATTAAATGTTTTTTGAGAAATTTGAATACATTGAATCATTAATAAAGTATAAGTAGTGGTATTATTATTTTTAGTCCAACGAGAAGATTATAGGAAGGAGATGAGTGGCTTTTAAAATTTTTAAAAAGACTCCGGAAACGGCAATTTTCAGAAGTCGTCCAGGTCAGATTGAAATACAATTTAACCACTGGTAAAATCAGAACCATTAATAACTAATGCATTCAGGCGCTTCAAACACTTTATTAACTAATGTTGAAAAGAGCATTAAATAAATAAATATATTTTTCAGTCATCATCTCTCTTGTTGCTCTCTTACATTACAGGAACATGACCAGTCTCCAAAAAGGACCAGGACCACTGTCCACCCTGGAGCCCTGGAGGGAGTGGACCAGTCTCCGACCAGGACCACGGCAGAAGACAGGCCACAAACACTTCATGTACGTATTGAGAGCATATGACTAATTCAATATATTTGTTTACCTATTCACTTGCATTATGTAGTAGTTCACTTTGAAATATCTGGTTTCTGCTAGGCCTCTACAATCAGGGGGCTGTTCCACAAAGCTGGCTAACTGGGTAAGCCTGGCTTCTGTACTGAATAAAATCCAGAACAGCTCTTTTTACTTTAGTCCATGTTCCAGATTTGAAAGAGTTCTGGGTTTTATTCAGTTGGCCAGCTTTATGAAACACACTCCAGGACTGTTTACTTCAAGAAGGGTTCCTGCCTGCCAGTCATAGCATACTGTATGTATGGCTGATTGACTCCAAGTCAATGACAAGGACAAGAGAAGCATGGGGGGTTGTTTTAATTGATTTCAATTATATTTTATTTCTCAAAAAGGATGCACCAGTGATGAAGGCCATTCATCAGGCCTGTGAGTGGCTGGGCCACAACAGCCACCTCTTCCAGGGGCACGTCCTCCGACCCAGGATACTGGACATGGAGGAGGTGGATGCTCTGCTGGCCCTGACCACATATGACATTTTCATGAACAACTTCTTAGGAGGTCATGAGGATGAGGATGAGGACGAAGTGAGGTCCCCATTTGTCTTCATCTTCAGTCAGAAGGACGACATGGAGCTTTTTATGTGTGAAATTATGGACAAAAGGGAAATCCGGGTGTCTGCTGTCCTTCATTAGGGAAATGTTTATGTTCAGTATTTTTGTATCATTAAATCCAATCTTTCTCATTGTGTGTTGTATTATTTACTGATATAGGAGGTACCATGCAATTCCGGTTTTCTAACTTCAAAAAGATGTAAGTGGGTTGAATGTGTTTATCTGGGCCTCTATTCTCAACACATCTCAGAGCAGTCAGTATTTATTAGATTAGCTTCTCCACTCCTACAGAGAGTCAGTACATGTAACAAAAAGGCACAATCAGGGCCTACTTACAGTAGGTACACATAGTACGCAAGATTAATCAACAGCGAATTCTACAATCTAAGCTGGGCAGCAAAAAAAGGCACATTCAGGTCTTGCAGTTAGGTACACCGAGTCAGCAATACAAACATTCCACAAAGTCTACACTCAAGCTGTACTGTGTCAAATCAGGAGTATGTCATGTTAATGAAACTAATTACAGTAGGTACAGCGTACACAGACATGACAGAGACAAAAAGATAATCCACAATCTCAAGTTGTACGTGCTGGTCAAGAACAAATCAGGAATGTGCCATGTCAATGAACAATGATACGGTGGACTGTAAGATGTTAACTGTCCTGTTCAATAAACATCTGGGCACCAAAACAAACTGTCTTAGCTCCCTCCAAGCTGGCTCAGGTCCATGGTGTCCAGACAGTCAGGGGATGCATTGAACAGGCTGGTGGCAGTTGGAATAAAGGACCTACAGAAGAGTTCCATAGCGTGGCATTACCCCTCACGCCATGCACACGCACACACGGAAAGACATACACAGCCCCCCATGTTAAGTGTATGATGATGATGATGGTGTCATGGCAAGTGAATGTGTGCGTGCATGTGTGAGAGACAGCACACTAGTGTGTCTGCGTGTAGCCTACATATGTTCACGCTTGAGTGTAGGCTACTTTGAGTGTGATGTGAAGTTATTCTCCACAGAAATTGCGACTTTCGATTCAAATTGTGACTTTTGATTTTGATTAACCCCCCCTCAACTGCATCCGTGACCATTTACTCTTGACCTACACACTTACAATGACTTTGCACATTTACAATTGTCTGTATTATATTCATATTCGTATAGGCTTTATTTTTAGGTTTAGGTTAATCTGATGAATTCATATTTATATTTTGTTTAGTCGGGAACTTACGAACTGATAAGCCACTGTGGAGAGGAGCAAGGACCAATAATTCCAATGTACATGTACATGTTGCATATGACGCAGTATATGCACCGCAAATGCTCGTAAACAACTTCCTTTTTCATTCATTTCAATGCCATTTAAATGCTCATAAACAACTTCCTTTTTCATCCATTTCAATGCCATTGAAATGCTCATAAACAACTTCCTTTTTCGTCCATTTCAATGCCATTTAAATGCTCGTAAATAACTTCCTTCTTCGACCATTTCCACGCCCCTGGAGATGTTAGCTCTGCATCGAGCACCACTTGTAATGTTTTGGCAATGGAAAGTCCTGAGATGCGGGCGGCACGGATGGTGCAGTGGGTAGCACTGCCGCCTCACAGCAAGGAGGTCCTGGGTTCGAATCCCCGTCGGCCGGGGCCTCTCTGTGCGGAGTTTGCATGTTCTCCCCGTGTCTGCGTGGGTTTCCTCCGGGTACTCCGGTTTCCTCCCACAGTCCAAAGACATGCAGGTTAGGCCGATTGGAGAGTCTAAAATTGCCCGTAGGCATGAGTGTGTGAGTGAATGGTGTGTGTGCCCTGCGATGGACTGGCGACCTGTCCAGGGTGTATTCCTGCCTTTCGCCCAATGTATGCTGGGATAGGCTCCAGCCCCCCTGCGACCCTGATCAGGATAAGCGGGTTCAGATAATGGATGGATGGATGGAAGTCCTGAGATGGCCCGTGTGTCACATGACTGTAAATCTGTGACATGATTGGCCACTGTGCGCACACATTACCATGGACCGCATAATCAAATCATTAATGTTTGAGATAATGGCGGAAAGAAAACGCAGTGTTGTCAGGTGCTACTTTTCACCACTTGATAAGAATTTAGGGTGCCACGCCTAAAATCTGATTGGTCACCCCAGTGCCACCCCACAGGTTGTCAGCCGGTTTTAACAAAGACAGTCTTTTGCGTTTTGCCGCCACTGTATAAAAGCTTCAAAATCTGCGTCAAAAGCCCGCCTGTCAGAAGCCAAGCCAATCTGATTGGCCACCCAATTGCCACAGTCATTGGCTGTTTTGGCAGTCAATCTGTTTTTAAAAAGGCACCGTTTTTCCTGTTTACAAGGCTGGAAAATATGCAGCAAAAATTGTGAGCGGAATTTGAAGCTTTATTTTGCTCTTGTCAGGGAGGCAGGTTAAACATCTTGAATCTTATGGTTGAAATATGAATGTTAAGGTTATGGTTGAAATATCATCATTAAATAACATCAAACTAGCGAGCTAGCTGACGTTAGCTAGCGTTAGCTGAGTAGTGGCAAGCTAGTTATTTTCAGGAAGAAATACATTACTTGAATGCTGTGTTTATTTAATATGATATGCCCCCTTGTGTAATACTAGCTAATTAACTCGTCAACTAAATCTATATAGCCAAATCGCTAATTTATCTAGTTAGTCAGGTGGCGTAACATTAGTGTTAAATTAGCTAGCTACCTAGATAGTCAGACAATTACTGTCGCTAGCCTACGTTAGCTAGAATGCCAGCGCGTATTATCAACCTGCTACGCGCGATAAACAGCAAAACATTAAGGTATTTACTACTGCCTTTCCACAAAAGAAAACTGTGACTTGCCTGCAAATAAAACGGCCATTAGGGAAGTAAGCTAGGTTGCAAACCAAGAAGCTTTATTGTCGTGCTGTATAAATGAATCGTTGCGATGAAGGAATTCCTGGATTCCAGTGTTCTATGGGAAATGCCAGTGGTCCAGGGGCACTGTGTAATCAATAGCGTAATTTGAATTCAACTAAGTACCAGGAATTTTTGGCAGTCAGTCTATTGATTGTCTCTGTTAGGAAGCTGGGAAACATTTGAATCATTTTCATTTCAAACCATTTGAAAGTCCCGAATAATTGCTTTAAATTACACTCCGTGACGCAACACCAGTCATCTTTATGTAATTTCTTCAATATTTATATTTCAAATCGAGTTTAGGCTGTGACGTAACAGTGGATGCCTTTCAACTCAGGATGAAATAAATACTAATAATCCTGCTTTGGCAAGTATTCTGCTGAGTATACTACAGTAATAGAAGATGGATATGAAAACGGGATTTTATAGCATAATCCTCTCGGTAGGCTATTCTTTTTCAATTTATTATATTAAGTTATTATATATAAGGAATGGAGGCCAATGGTCAAAATCTCTCCAAATGTGTTCTCTAACCTAATCACAAATAATAGGAAAAGACTCATGGCCCTCATCAGAGCCATGGGCATTAAATGTTTTTTGAGAAATTTGAATACATTGAATCATTAATAAAGTATAAGTAGTGGTATTATTATTTTTAGTCCAACGAGAAGATTATAGGAAGGAGATGAGTGGCTTTTAAAATTTTTAAAAAGACTCCGGAAACGGCAATTTTCAGAAGTCGTCCAGGTCAGATTGAAATACAATTTAACCACTGGTAAAATCAGAACCATTAATAACTAATGCATTCAGGCGCTTCAAACACTTTATTAACTAATGTTGAAAAGAGCATTAAATAAATAAATATATTTTTCAGTCATCATCTCTCTTGTTGCTCTCTTACATTACAGGAACATGACCAGTCTCCAAAAAGGACCAGGACCACTGTCCACCCTGGAGCCCTGGAGGGAGTGGACCAGTCTCCGACCAGGACCACGGCAGAAGACAGGCCACAAACACTTCATGTACGTATTGAGAGCATATGACTAATTCAATATATTTGTTTACCTATTCACTTGCATTATGTAGTAGTTCACTTTGAAATATCTGGTTTCTGCTAGGCCTCTACAATCAGGGGGCTGTTCCACAAAGCTGGCTAACTGGGTAAGCCTGGCTTCTGTACTGAATAAAATCCAGAACAGCTCTTTTTACTTTAGTCCATGTTCCAGATTTGAAAGAGTTCTGGGTTTTATTCAGTTGGCCAGCTTTATGAAACACACTCCAGGACTGTTTACTTCAAGAAGGGTTCCTGCCTGCCAGTCATAGCATACTGTATATATGGCTGATTGACTCCAAGTCAATGACAAGGACAAGAGAAGCATGGGGGGTTGTTTTAATTGATTTCAATTATATTTTATTTCTCAAAAAGGATGCACCAGTGATGAAGGCCATTCATCAGGCCTGTGAGTGGCTGGGCCACAACAGCCACCTCTTCCAGGGGCACGTCCTCCGACCCAGGATACTGGACATGGAGGAGGTGGATGCTCTGCTGGCCCTGACCACATATGACATTTTCATGAACAACTTCTTAGGAGGTCATGAGGATGAGGATGAGGATGAGGATGAGGATGAAGTGAGGTCCCCATTTGTCTTCATCTTCAGTCAGAAGGACGACATGGAGCTTTTTATGTGTGAAATTATGGACAAAAGGGAAATCCAGGTGTCTGCTGTCCTTCATTAGGGAAATCTTTATGTTCAGTATTTTTGTATCATTAAATCCAATATTTCTCATTGTGTGTTGTATTATTTACTGATACAGGAGGTACCATGCAATTCCGGTTTTCTAACTTCAAAAAGATGTAAGTGGGTTGAATGTGTTTATCTGGGCCTCTATTCTCAACACATCTCAGAGCAGTCAGTATTTATTAGATTAGCTTCTCCACTCCTACAGAGAGTCAGTACATGTAACAAAAAGGCACAATCAGGGCCTACTTACAGTAGGTACACATAGTACGCAAGATTAATCAACAGCGAATTCTACAATCTAAGCTGGGCAGCAAAAAAAGGCACATTCAGGTCTTGCAGTTAGGTACACCGAGTCAGCAATACAAACATTCCACAAAGTCTACACTCAAGCTGTACTGTGTCAAATCAGGAGTATGTCATGTTAATGAAACTAATTACAGTAGGTACAGCGTACACAGACATGACAGAGACAAAAAGATAATCCACAATCTCAAGTTGTACGTGCTGGTCAAGAACAAATCAGGAATGTGCCATGTCAATGAACAATGATAAGGTGGACTGTAAGATGTTAACTGTCCTGTTCAATAAACATCTGGGCACCAAAACAAACTGTCTTAGCTCCCTCCAAGCTGGCTCAGGTCCATGGTGTCCAGACAGTCAGGGGATGCATTGAACAGGCTGGTGGCAGTTGGAATAAAGGACCTACAGAAGAGTTCCATAGCGTGGCATTACCCCTCACGCCATGCACACGCACACACGGAAAGACATACACAGCCCCCCATGTTAAGTGTATGATGATGATGATGGTGTCATGGCAAGTGAATGTGTGCGTGCATGTGTGAGAGACAGCACACTAGTGTGTCTGCGTGTAGCCTACATATGTTCACGCTTGAGTGTAGGCTACTTTGAGTGTGATGTGAAGTTATTCTCCACAGAAATTGCGACTTTTGATTTTGATTAACCCCCCCTCAACTGCATCCGTGACCATTTACTCTTGACCTACACACTTACAATAACTTTGCACATTTACAATTGTCTGTATTATATTCATATTCGTATAGGCTTTATTTTTAGGTTTAGGTTAATCTGATGAATTCATATTTATATTTTGTTTAGTCGGGAACTTACGAACTGATAAGCCACTGTGGAGAGGAGCAAGGACCAATAATTCCAATGTACATGTACATGTTGCATATGACGCAGTATATGCACCGCAAATGCTCGTAAACAACTTCCTTTTTCGTCCATTTCAATGCCATTTCAATGCTCGTAAATAACTTCCTTCTTCGACCATTTCCACGCCCCTGGAGATGTTAGCTCTGCATCGAGCACCACTTGTAATGTTTTGCCAATGGAAAGTCCTGAGATGGCCCGTGTGTCACATGACTGTAAATCTGTGACATGATTGGCCACTGTGCGCACACATTACCATGGACCGCATAATCAAATCATTAATGTTTGAGATAATGGCGGAAAGAAAACGCAGTGTTGTCTGGTGCTACTTTTCACCACTTGATAAGAATTTAGGGTGCCACGCCTAAAATCTGATTGGTCACCCCAGTGCCACCCCACAGGTTGTCAGCCGGTTTTAACAAAGACAGTCTTTTGCGTTTTGCCGCCACTGTATAAAAGCTTCAAAATCTGCGTCAAAAGCCCGCCTGTCAGAAGCCAAGCCAATCTGATTGGCCACCCAATTGCCACAGTCATTGGCTGTTTTGGCAGTCAATCTGTTTTTAAAAAGGCACCGTTTTTCCTGTTTACAAGGCTGGAAAATATGCAGCAAAAATTGTGAGCGGAATTTGAAGCTTTATTTTGCTCTTGTCAGGGAGGCAGGTTAAACATCTTGAATCTTATGGTTGAAATATGAATGTTAAGGTTATGGTTGAAATATCATCATTAAATAACATCAAACTAGCGAGCTCGCTGACGTTAGCTAGCGTTAGCTGAGTAGTGACAAGCTAGTTATTTTCAGGAAGAAATACATTACTTGAATGCTGTGTTTGTTTAATATGATATGCCCCCTTGTGTACTACTAGCTAATTAACTCGTCAACTAAATCTATATAGCCAAATCGCTAATTTATCTAGTTAGTCAGGTGGCGTAACATTAGTGTTAAATTAGCTAGCTACCTAGATAATCAGACAATAACTGTCGCTAGCCTACGTTAACTAGAATGCCAGCGCGTATTATCAACCTGCTACGCGCGATAAACAGCAAAACATTAAGGTATTTACTACTGCCTTTCCACAAAAGAAAACTGACATGCCTGCAAATAAAACGGCCATTAGGGAAGTAAGCTAGGTTGCAAACCAAGAAGCTTTATTGTCGTGCTGTATAAATGAATCGTTGCGATGAAGGAATTCCTGGATTCCAGTGTTCTATGGGAAATGCCAGTGGTCCAGGGGCACTGTTTAATCAATAGCGTAATTTGAATTCAACTAAGTACCAGGAATTTTTGGCAGTCAGTCTATTGATTGTCTCTGTTAGGAAGCTGGGAAACATTTGAATCATTTTCATTTCAAACGATTTGAAAGTCCCGAATAATTGCTTTAAATTACACTCCGTGACGCAACACCAGTCATCTTTATGTAATTTCTTCAATATTTATATTTCAAATCGAGTTTAGGCTGTGACGTAACAGTGGATGCCTTTCAACTCAGGATGAAATAAATACTAATAACCCTGCTTTGGCAAGTATTCTGCTGAGTATACTACAGTAATAGAAGATGGATATGAAAACGGGATTTTATGGCATAATCCTCTCGGTAGGCTATTTCTTTTTCAATTTATTATATTAAGTTATTATATATAAGGAATGGAGGCCAATGGTCAAAATCTCTCCAAATGTGTTCTCTAACCTAATCACAAATAATAGGAAAAGACTCATGGCCCTCATCAGAGCCATGGGCATTAAATGTTTTTTGAGAAATTTGAATACATTGAATCATTAATAAAGTATAAGTAGTGGTATTATTATTTTTAGTCCAACGAGAAGATTATAGGAAGGAGATGAGTGGCTTTTAAAATTTTTTAAAAGACTCCGGAAACGGCAATTTTCAGAAGTCGTCCAGGTCAGATTGAAATACAATTTAACCACTGGTAAAATCAGAACCATTAATAACTAATGCATTCAGGCGCTTCAAACACTTTATTAACTAATGTTGAAAAGAGCATTAAATAAATAAATATATTTTTCAGTCATCATCTCTCTTGTTGCTCTCTTACATTACAGGAACATGACCAGTCTCCAAAAAGGACCAGGACCACTGTCCACCCTGGAGCCCTGGAGGGAGTGGACCAGTCTCCGACCAGGACCACGGCAGAAGACAGGCCACAAACACTTCATGTACGTATTGAGAGCGTATGACTAATTCAATATATTTGTTTACCTATTCACTTGCATTATGTAGTAGTTCACTTTGAAATATCTGGTTTCTGCTAGGCCTCTACAATCAGGGGGCTGTTCCACAAAGCTGGCTAACTGGGTAAGCCTGGCTTCTGTACTGAATAAAATCCAGAACAGCTCTTTTTACTTTAGTCCATGTTCCAGATTTGAAAGAGTTCTGGGTTTTATTCAGTTGGCCAGCTTTATGAAACACACTCCAGGACTGTTTACTTCAAGAAGGGTTCCTGCCTGCCAGTCATAGCATACTGTATGTATGGCTGATTGACTCCAAGTCAATGACAAGGACAAGAGAAGCATGGGGGGTTGTTTTAATTGATTTCAATTATATTTTATTTCTCAAAAAGGATGCACCAGTGATGAAGGCCATTCATCAGGCCTGTGAGTGGCTGGGCCACAACAGCCACCTCTTCCAGGGGCACGTCCTCCGACCCAGGATACTGGACATGGAGGAGGTGGATGCTCTGCTGGCCCTGACCACATATGACATTTTCATGAACAACTTCTTCGGAGGTCATGAGGATGAGGATGAGGATGAGGATGAGGATGAAGTGAGGTCCCCATTTGTCTTCATCTTCAGTCAGAAGGACGACATGGAGCTTTTTATGTGTGAAATTATGGACAAAAGGGAAATCCGGGTGTCTGCTGTCCTTCATTAGGGAAATCTTTATGTTCAGTATTTTTGTATCATTAAATCCAATATTTCTCATTGTGTGTTGTATTATTTACTGATACAGGACGTACCATGCAATTCCGGTTTTCTAACTTCAAAAAGATGTAAATGGGTTGAATGTGTTTATCTGGGCCTCTATTCTCAACACATCTCAGAGCAGTCAGTATTTATTAGATTAGCTTCTCCACTCCTACAGAGAGTCAGTACATGTAACAAAAAGGCACAATCAGGGCCTACTTACAGTAGGTACACATAGTACGCAAGATTAATCAACAGCGAATTCTACAATCTAAGCTGGGCAGCAAAAAAAGGCACATTCAGGTCTTGCAGTTAGGTACACCGAGTCAGCAATACAAACATTCCACAAAGTCTACACTCAAGCTGTACTGTGTCAAATCAGGAGTATGTCATGTTAATGAAACTAATTACAGTAGGTACAGCGTACACAGACATGACAGAGACAAAAAGATAATCCACAATCTCAAGTTGTACGTGCTGGTCAAGAACAAATCAGGAATGTGCCATGTCAATGAACAATGATAAGGTGGACTGTAAGATGTTAACTGTCCTGTTCAATAAACATCTGGGCACCAAAACAAACTGTCTTAGCTCCCTCCAAGCTGGCTCAGGTCCATGGTGTCCAGACAGTCAGGGGATGCATTGAACAGGCTGGTGGCAGTTGGAATAAAGGACCTACAGAAGAGTTCCATAGCGTGGCATTACCCCTCACGCCATGCACACGCACACACGGAAAGACATACACAGCCCCCCATGTTAAGTGTATGATGATGATGATGGTGTCATGGCAAGTGAATGTGTGCGTGCATGTGTGAGAGACAGCACACTAGTGTGTCTGCGTGTAGCCTACATATGTTCACGCTTGAGTGTAGGCTACTTTGAGTGTGATGTGAAGTTATTCTCCACAGAAATTGCGACTTTTGATTTTGATTAACCCCCCCTCAACTGCATCCGTGACCATTTACTCTTGACCTACACACTTACAATAACTTTGCACATTTACAATTGTCTGTATTATATTCATATTCGTATAGGCTTTATTTTTAGGTTTAGGTTAATCTGATGAATTCATATTTATATTTTGTTTAGTCGGGAACTTACGAACTGATAAGCCACTGTGGAGAGGAGCAAGGACCAATAATTCCAATGTACATGTACATGTTGCATATGACGCAGTATATGCACCGCAAATGCTCGTAAACAACTTCCTTTTTCGTCCATTTCAATGCCATTTAAATGCTCGTAAATAACTTCCTTCTTCGACCATTTCCACGCCCCTGGAGATGTTAGCTCTGCATCGAGCACCACTTGTAATGTTTTGCCAATGGAAAGTCCTGAGATGGCCCGTGTGTCACATGACTGTAAATCTGTGACATGATTGGCCACTGTGCGCACACATTACCATGGACCGCATAATCAAATCATTAATGTTTGAGATAATGGCGGAAAGAAAACGCAGTGTTGTCTGGTGCTACTTTTCACCACTTGATAAGAATTTAGGGTGCCACGCCTAAAATCTGATTGGTCACCCCAGTGCCACCCCACAGGTTGTCAGCCGGTTTTAACAAAGACAGTCTTTTGCGTTTTGCCGCCACTGTATAAAAGCTTCAAAATCTGCGTCAAAAGCCCGCCTGTCAGAAGCCAAGCCAATCTGATTGGCCACCCAATTGCCACAGTCATTGGCTGTTTTGGCAGTCAATCTGTTTTTAAAAAGGCACCGTTTTTCCTGTTTACAAGGCTGGAAAATATGCAGCAAAAATTGTGAGCGGAATTTGAAGCTTTATTTTGCTCTTGTCAGGGAGGCAGGTTAAACATCTTGAATCTTATGGTTGAAATATCATCATTAAATAACATCAAACTAGCGAGCTCGCTGACGTTAGCTAGCGTTAGCTGAGTAGTGACAAGCTAGTTATTTTCAGGAAGAAATACATTACTTGAATGCTGTGTTTGTTTAATATGATATGCCCCCTTGTGTACTACTAGCTAATTAACTCGTCAACTAAATCTATATAGCCAAATCGCTAATTTATCTAGTTAGTCAGGTGGCGTAACATTAGTGTTAAATTAGCTAGCTACCTAGATAGTCAGACAATAACTGTCGCTAGCCTACGTTAACTAGAATGCCAGCGCGTATTATCAACCTGCTACGCGCGATAAACAGCAAAACATTAAGGTATTTACTACTGCCTTTCCACAAAAGAAAACTGTGACATGCCTGCAAATAAAACGGCCATTAGGGAAGTAAGCTAGGTTGCAAACCAAGAAGCTTTATTGTCGTGCTGTATAAATGAATCGTTGCGATGAAGGAATTCCTGGATTCCAGTGTTCTATGGGAAATGCCAGTGGTCCAGGGGCACTGTTTAATCAATAGCGTAATTTGAATTCAACTAAGTACCAGGAATTTTTGGCAGTCAGTCTATTGATTGTCTCTGTTAGGAAGCTGGGAAACATTTGAATCATTTTCATTTCAAACGATTTGAAAGTCCCGAATAATTGCTTTAAATTACACTCCGTGACGCAACACCAGTCATCTTTATGTAATTTCTTCAATATTTATATTTCAAATCGAGTTTAGGCTGTGACGTAACAGTGGATGCCTTTCAACTCAGGATGAAATAAATACTAATAACCCTGCTTTGGCAAGTATTCTGCTGAGTATACTACAGTAATAGAAGATGGATATGAAAACGGGATTTTATGGCATAATCCTCTCGGTAGGCTATTTCTTTTTCAATTTATTATATTAAGTTATTATATATAAGGAATGGAGGCCAATGGTCAAAATCTCTCCAAATGTGTTCTCTAACCTAATCACAAATAATAGGAAAAGACTCATGGCCCTCATCAGAGCCATGGGCATTAAATGTTTTTTGAGAAATTTGAATACATTGAATCATTAATAAAGTATAAGTAGTGGTATTATTTTTTTTAGTCCAACGAGAAGATTATAGGAAGGAGATGAGTGGCTTTTAAAATTTTTTAAAACACTCCGGAAACGGCAATTTTCAGAAGTCGTCCAGGTCAGATTGAAATACAATTTAACCACTGGTAAAATCAGAACCATTAATAACTAATGCATTCAGGCGCTTCAAACACTTTATTAACTAATGTTGAAAAGAGCATTAAATAAATAAATATATTTTTCAGTCATCATCTCTCTTGTTGCTCTCTTACATTACAGGAACATGACCAGTCTCCAAAAAGGACCAGGACCACTGTCCACCCTGGAGCCCTGGAGGGAGTGGACCAGTCTCCGACCAGGACCACGGCAGAAGACAGGCCACAAACACTTCATGTACGTATTGAGAGCGTATGACTAATTCAATATATTTGTTTACCTATTCACTTGCATTATGTAGTAGTTCACTTTGAAATATCTGGTTTCTGCTAGGCCTCTACAATCAGGGGGCTGTTCCACAAAGCTGGCTAACTGGGTAAGCCTGGCTTCTGTACTGAATAAAATCCAGAACAGCTCTTTTTACTTTAGTCCATGTTCCAGATTTGAAAGAGTTCTGGGTTTTATTCAGTTGGCCAGCTTTATGAAACACACTCCAGGACTGTTTACTTCAAGAAGGGTTCCTGCCTGCCAGTCATAGCATACTGTATGTATGGCTGATTGACTCCAAGTCAATGACAAGGACAAGAGAAGCATGGGGGGTTGTTTTAATTGATTTCAATTATATTTTATTTCTCAAAAAGGATGCACCAGTGATGAAGGCCATTCATCAGGCCTGTGAGTGGCTGGGCCACAACAGCCACCTCTTCCAGGGGCACGTCCTCCGACCCAGGATACTGGACATGGAGGAGGTGGATGCTCTGCTGGCCCTGACCACATATGACATTTTCATGAACAACTTCTTCGGAGGTCATGAGGATGAGGATGAGGATGAGGATGAGGATGAGGATGAAGTGAGGTCCCCATTTGTCTTCATCTTCAGTCAGAAGGACGACATGGAGCTTTTTATGTGTGAAATTATGGACAAAAGGGAAATCCGGGTGTCTGCTGTCCTTCATTAGGGAAATCTTTATGTTCAGTATTTTTGTATCATTAAATCCAATATTTCTCATTGTGTGTTGTATTATTTACTGATACAGGAGGTACCATGCAATTCCGGTTTTCTAACTTCAAAAAGATGTAAGTGGGTTGAATGTGTTTATCTGGGCCTCTATTCTCAACACATCTCAGAGCAGTCAGTATTTATTAGATTAGCTTCTCCACTCCTACAGAGAGTCAGTACATGTAACAAAAAGGCACAATCAGGGCCTACTTACAGTAGGTACACATAGTACGCAAGATTAATCAACAGCGAATTCTACAATCTAAGCTGGGCAGCAAAAAAAGGCACATTCAGGTCTTGCAGTTAGGTACACCGAGTCAGCAATACAAACATTCCACAAAGTCTACACTCAAGCTGTACTGTGTCAAATCAGGAGTATGTCATGTTAATGAAACTAATTACAGTATGTACAGCGTACACAGACATGACAGAGACAAAAAGATAATCCACAATCTCAAGTTGTACGTGCTGGTCAAGAACAAATCAGGAATGTGCCATGTCAATGAACAATGATAAGGTGGACTGTAAGATGTTAACTGTCCTGTTCAATAAACATCTGGGCACCAAAACAAACTGTCTTAGCTCCCTCCAAGCTGGCTCAGGTCCATGGTGTCCAGACAGTCAGGGGATGCATTGAACAGGCTGGTGGCAGTTGGAATAAAGGACCTACAGAAGAGTTCCATAGCGTGGCATTACCCCTCACGCCATGCACACGCACACACGGAAAGACATACACAGCCCCCCATGTTAAGTGTATGATGATGATGATGGTGTCATGGCAAGTGAATGTGTGCGTGCATGTGTGAGAGACAGCACACTAGTGTGTCTGCGTGTAGCCTACATATGTTCACGCTTGAGTGTAGGCTACTTTGAGTGTGATGTGAAGTTATTCTCCACAGAAATTGCGACTTTTGATTTTGATTAACCCCCCCTCAACTGCATCCGTGACCATTTACTCTTGACCTACACACTTACAATAACTTTGCACATTTACAATTGTCTGTATTATATTCATATTCGTATAGGCTTTATTTTTAGGTTTAGGTTAATCTGATGAATTCATATTTATATTTTGTTTAGTCGGGAACTTACGAACTGATAAGCCACTGTGGAGAGGAGCAAGGACCAATAATTCCAATGTACATGTACATGTTGCATATGACGCAGTATATGCACCGCAAATGCTCGTAAACAACTTCCTTTTTCGTCCATTTCAATGCCATTTCAATGCTCGTAAATAACTTCCTTCTTCGACCATTTCCACGCCCTGGAGATGTTAGCTCTGCATCGAGCACCACTTGTAATGTTTTGCCAATGGAAAGTCCTGAGATGGCCCGTGTGTCACATGACTGTAAATCTGTGACATGATTGGCCACTGTGCGCACACATTACCATGGACCGCATAATCAAATCATTAATGTTTGAGATAATGGCGGAAAGAAAACGCAGTGTTGTCTGGTGCTACTTTTCACCACTTGATAAGAATTTAGGGTGCCACGCCTAAAATCTGATTGGTCACCCCAGTGCCACCCCACAGGTTGTCAGCCGGTTTTAACAAAGACAGTCTTTTGCGTTTTGCCGCCACTGTATAAAAGCTTCAAAATCTGCGTCAAAAGCCCGCCTGTCAGAAGCCAAGCCAATCTGATTGGCCACCCAATTGCCACAGTCATTGGCTGTTTTGGCAGTCAATCTGTTTTTAAAAAGGCAACGTTTTTCCTGTTTACAAGGCTGGAAAATATGCAGCAAAAATTGTGAGCGGAATTTGAAGCTTTATTTTGCTCTTGTCAGGGAGGCAGGTTAAACATCTTGAATCTTATGGTTGAAATATGAATGTTAAGGTTATGGTTGAAATATCATCATTAAATAACATCAAACTAGCGAGCTAGCTGACGTTAGCTAGCGTTAGCTGAGTAGTGACAAGCTAGTTATTTTCAGGAAGAAATACATTACTTGAATGCTGTGTTTGTTTAATATGATATGCCCCCTTGTGTACTACTAGCTAATTAACTCGTCAACTAAATCTATATAGCCAAATCGCTAATTTATCTAGTTAGTCAGGTGGCGTAACATTAGTGTTAAATTAGCTAGCTACCTAGATAGTCAGACAATAACTGTCGCTAGCCTACGTTAACTAGAATGCCAGCGCGTATTATCAACCTGCTACGCGCGATAAACAGCAAAACATTAAGGTATTTACTACTGCCTTTCCACAAAAGAAAACTGTGACATGCCTGCAAATAAAACGGCCATTAGGGAAGTAAGCTAGGTTGCAAACCAAGAAGCTTTATTGTCGTGCTGTATAAATGAATCGTTGCGATGAAGGAATTCCTGGATTCCAGTGTTCTATGGGAAATGCCAGTGGTCCAGGGGCACTGTTTAATCAATAGCGTAATTTGAATTCAACTAAGTACCAGGAATTTTTGGCAGTCAGTCTATTGATTGTCTCTGTTAGGAAGCTGGGAAACATTTGAATCATTTTCATTTCAAACGATTTGAAAGTCCCGAATAATTGCTTTAAATTACACTCCGTGACGCAACACCAGTCATCTTTATGTAATTTCTTCAATATTTATATTTCAAATCGAGTTTAGGCTGTGACGTAACAGTGGATGCCTTTCAACTCAGGATGAAATAAATACTAATAACCCTGCTTTGGCAAGTATTCTGCTGAGTATACTACAGTAATAGAAGATGGATATGAAAACGGGATTTTATGGCATAATCCTCTCGGTAGGCTATTTCTTTTTCAATTTATTATATTAAGTTATTATATATAAGGAATGGAGGCCAATGGTCAAAATCTCTCCAAATGTGTTCTCTAACCTAATCACAAATAATAGGAAAAGACTCATGGCCCTCATCAGAGCCATGGGCATTAAATGTTTTTTGAGAAATTTGAATACATTGAATCATTAATAAAGTATAAGTAGTGGTATTATTATTTTTAGTCCAACGAGAAGATTATAGGAAGGAGATGAGTGGCTTTTAAAATTTTTTAAAAGACTCCGGAAACGGCAATTTTCAGAAGTCGTCCAGGTCAGATTGAAATACAATTTAACCACTGGTAAAATCAGAACCATTAATAACTAATGCATTCAGGCGCTTCAAACACTTTATTAACTAATGTTGAAAAGAGCATTAAATAAATAAATATATTTTTCAGTCATCATCTCTCTTGTTGCTCTCTTACATTACAGGAACATGACCAGTCTCCAAAAAGGACCAGGACCACTGTCCACCCTGGAGCCCTGGAGGGAGTGGACCAGTCTCCGACCAGGACCACGGCAGAAGACAGGCCACAAACACTTCATGTACGTATTGAGAGCGTATGACTAATTCAATATATTTGTTTACCTATTCACTTGCATTATGTAGTAGTTCACTTTGAAATATCTGGTTTCTGCTAGGCCTCTACAATCAGGGGGCTGTTCCACAAAGCTGGCTAACTGGGTAAGCCTGGCTTCTGTACTGAATAAAATCCAGAACAGCTCTTTTTACTTTAGTCCATGTTCCAGATTTGAAAGAGTTCTGGGTTTTATTCAGTTGGCCAGCTTTATGAAACACACTCCAGGACTGTTTACTTCAAGAAGGGTTCCTGCCTGCCAGTCATAGCATACTGTATGTATGGCTGATTGACTCCAAGTCAATGACAAGGACAAGAGAAGCATGGGGGGTTGTTTTAATTGATTTCAATTATATTTTATTTCTCAAAAAGGATGCACCAGTGATGAAGGCCATTCATCAGGCCTGTGAGTGGCTGGGCCACAACAGCCACCTCTTCCAGGGGCACGTCCTCCGACCCAGGATACTGGACATGGAGGAGGTGGATGCTCTGCTGGCCCTGACCACATATGACATTTTCATGAACAACTTCTTCGGAGGTCATGAGGATGAGGATGAGGATGAGGATGAAGTGAGGTCCCCATTTGTCTTCATCTTCAGTCAGAAGGACGACATGGAGCTTTTTATGTGTGAAATTATGGACAAAAGGGAAATCCGGGTGTCTGCTGTCCTTCATTAGGGAAATGTTTATGTTCAGTATTTTTGTATCATTAAATCCAATATTTCTCATTGTGTGTTGTATTATTTACTGATACAGGAGGTACCATGCAATTCCGGTTTTCTAACTTCAAAAAGATGTAAGTGGGTTGAATGTGTTTATCTGGGCCTCTATTCTCAACACATCTCAGAGCAGTCAGTATTTATTAGATTAGCTTCTCCACTCCTACAGAGAGTCAGTACATGTAACAAAAAGGCACAATCAGGGCCTACTTACAGTAGGTACACATAGTACGCAAGATTAATCAACAGCAAATTCTACAATCTAAGCTGGGCAGCAAAAAAAGGCACATTCAGGTCTTGCAGTTAGGTACACCGAGTCAGCAATACAAACATTCCACAAAGTCTACACTCAAGCTGTACTGTGTCAAATCAGGAGTATGTCATGTTAATGAAACTAATTACAGTAGGTACAGCGTACACAGACATGACAGAGACAAAAAGATAATCCACAATCTCAAGTTGTACGTGCTGGTCAAGAACAAATCAGGAATGTGCCATGTCAATGAACAATGATAAGGTGGACTGTAAGATGTTAACTGTCCTGTTCAATAAACATCTGGGCACCAAAACAAACTGTCTTAGCTCCCTCCAAGCTGGCTCAGGTCCATGGTGTCCAGACAGTCAGGGGATGCATTGAACAGGCTGGTGGCAGTTGGAATAAAGGACCTACAGAAGAGTTCCATAGCGTGGCATTACCCCTCACGCCATGCACACGCACACACGGAAAGACATACACAGCCCCCCATGTTAAGTGTATGATGATGATGATGGTGTCATGGCAAGTGAATGTGTGCGTGCATGTGTGAGAGACAGCACACTAGTGTGTCTGCGTGTAGCCTACATATGTTCACGCTTGAGTGTAGGCTACTTTGAGTGTGATGTGAAGTTATTCTCCACAGAAATTGCGACTTTCGATTCAAATTGTGACTTTTGATTTTGATTAACCCCCCCTCAACTGCATCCGTGACCATTTACTCTTGACCTACACACTTACAATAACTTTGCACATTTACAATTGTCTGTATTATATTCATATTCGTATAGGCTTTATTTTTAGGTTTAGGTTAATCTGATGAATTCATATTTATATTTTGTTTAGTCGGGAACTTACGAACTGATAAGCCACTGTGGAGAGGAGCAAGGACCAATAATTCCAATGTACATGTACATGTTGCATATGACGCAGTATATGCACCGCAAATGCTCGTAAACAACTTCCTTTTTCATTCATTTCAATGCCATTTAAATGCTCATAAACAACTTCCTTTTTCATCCATTTCAATGCCATTGAAATGCTCATAAACAACTTCCTTTTTCGTCCATTTCAATGCCATTTAAATGCTCGTAAATAACTTCCTTCTTCGACCATTTCCACGCCCCTGGAGATGTTAGCTCTGCATCGAGCACCACTTGTAATGTTTTGCCAATGGAAAGTCCTGAGATGGCCCGTGTGTCACATGACTGTAAATCTGTGACATGATTGGCCACTGTGCGCACACATTACCATGGACCGCATAATCAAATCATTAATGTTTGAGATAATGGCGGAAAGAAAACGCAGTGTTGTCTGGTGCTACTTTTCACCACTTGATAAGAATTTAGGGTGCCACGCCTAAAATCTGATTGGTCACCCCAGTGCCACCCCACAGGTTGTCAGCCGGTTTTAACAAAGACAGTCTTTTGCGTTTTGCCGCCACTGTATAAAAGCTTCAAAATCTGCGTCAAAAGCCCGCCTGTCAGAAGCCAAGCCAATCTGATTGGCCACCCAATTGCCACAGTCATTGGCTGTTTTGGCAGTCAATCTGTTTTTAAAAAGGCACCGTTTTTCCTGTTTACAAGGCTGGAAAATGTGCAGCAAAAATTGTGAGCGGAATTTGAAGCTTTATTTTGCTCTTGTCAGGGAGGCAGGTTAAACATCTTGAATCTTATGGTTGAAATATGAATGTTAACGTTTGAATGTTAAGGTTATGGTTGAAATATCATCATTAAATAACATCAAACTAGCGAGCTAGCTAGCGTTAGCTGAGTAGTGACAAGCTAGTTATTTTCAGGAAGAAATACATTACTTGAATGCTGTGTTTGTTTAATATGATATGCCCCCTTGTGTACTACTAGCTAATTAACTCGTCAACTAAATCTATATAGCCAAATCGCTAATTTATCTAGTTAGTCAGGTGGCGTAACATTAGTGTTAAATTAGCTAGCAACCTAGATAGTCAGACAATAACTGTCGCTAGCCTACGTTAGCTAGAATGCCAGCGCGTATTATCAACCTGCTACGCGCGATAAACAGCAAAACATTAAGGTATTTACTACTGCCTTTCCACAAAAGAAAACTGTGACTTGCCTGCAAATAAAACGGCCATTAGGGAAGTAAGCTAGGTTGCAAACCAAGAAGCTTTATTGTCGTGCTGTATAAATGAATCGTTGCGATGAAGGAATTCCTGGATTCCAGTGTTCTATGGGAAATGCCAGTGGTCCAGGGGCACTGTGTAATCAATAGCGTAATTTGAATTCAACTAAGTACCAGGAATTTTTGGCAGTCAGTCTATTGATTGTCTCTGTTAGGAAGCTGGGAAACATTTGAATCATTTTCATTTCAAACCATTTGAAAGTCCCGAATAATTGCTTTAAATTACACTCCGTGACGCAACACCAGTCATCTTTATGTAATTTCTTCAATATTTATATTTCAAATCGAGTTTAGGCTGTGACGTAACAGTGGATGCCTTTCAACTCAGGATGAAATAAATACTAATAATCCTGCTTTGGCAAGTATTCTGCTAAGTATACTACAGTAATAGAAGATGGATATGAAAACGGGATTTTATAGCATAATCCTCTCGGTAGGCTATTCTTTTTCAATTTATTATATTAAGTTATTATATATAAGGAATGGAGGCCAATGGTCAAAATCTCTCCAAATGTGTTCTCTAACCTAATCACAAATAATAGGAAAAGACTCATGGCCCTCATCAGAGCCATGGGCATTAAATGTTTTTTGAGAAATTTGAATACATTGAATCATTAATAAAGTATAAGTAGTGGTATTATTTTTTTTAGTCCAACGAGAAGATTATAGGAAGGAGATGAGTGGCTTTTAAAATTTTTTAAAACACTCCGGAAACGGCAATTTTCAGAAGTCGTCCAGGTCAGATTGAAATACAATTTAACCACTGGTAAAATCAGAACCATTAATAACTAATGCATTCAGGCGCTTCAAACACTTTATTAACTAATGTTGAAAAGAGCATTAAATAAATAAATATATTTTTCAGTCATCATCTCTCTTGTTGCTCTCTTACATTACAGGAACATGACCAGTCTCCAAAAAGGACCAGGACCACTGTCCACCCTGGAGCCCTGGAGGGAGTGGACCAGTCTCCGACCAGGACCACGGCAGAAGACAGGCCACAAACACTTCATGTACGTATTGAGAGCGTATGACTAATTCAATATATTTGTTTACCTATTCACTTGCATTATGTAGTAGTTCACTTTGAAATATCTGGTTTCTGCTAGGCCTCTACAATCAGGGGGCTGTTCCACAAAGCTGGCTAACTGGGTAAGCCTGGCTTCTGTACTGAATAAAATCCAGAACAGCTCTTTTTACTTTAGTCCATGTTCCAGATTTGAAAGAGTTCTGGGTTTTATTCAGTTGGCCAGCTTTATGAAACACACTCCAGGACTGTTTACTTCAAGAAGGGTTCCTGCCTGCCAGTCATAGCATACTGTATGTATGGCTGATTGACTCCAAGTCAATGACAAGGACAAGAGAAGCATGGGGGGTTGTTTTAATTGATTTCAATTATATTTTATTTCTCAAAAAGGATGCACCAGTGATGAAGGCCATTCATCAGGCCTGTGAGTGGCTGGGCCACAACAGCCACCTCTTCCAGGGGCACGTCCTCCGACCCAGGATACTGGACATGGAGGAGGTGGATGCTCTGCTGGCCCTGACCACATATGACATTTTCATGAACAACTTCTTCGGAGGTCATGAGGATGAGGATGAGGACGAAGTGAGGTCCCCATTTGTCTTCATCTTCAGTCAGAAGGACGACATGGAGCTTTTTATGTGTGAAATTATGGACAAAAGGGAAATCCGGGTGTCTGCTGTCCTTCATTAGGGAAATGTTTATGTTCAGTATTTTTGTATCATTAAATCCAATATTTCTCATTGTGTGTTGTATTATTTACTGATACAGGAGGTACCATGCAATTCCGGTTTTCTAACTTCAAAAAGATGTAAGTGGGTTGAATGTGTTTATCTGGGCCTCTATTCTCAACACATCTCAGAGCAGTCAGTATTTATTAGATTAGCTTCTCCACTCCTACAGAGAGTCAGTACATGTAACAAAAAGGCACAATCAGGGCCTACTTACAGTAGGTACACATAGTACGCAAGATTAATCAACAGCAAATTCTACAATCTAAGCTGGGCAGCAAAAAAAGGCACATTCAGGTCTTGCAGTTAGGTACACCGAGTCAGCAATACAAACATTCCACAAAGTCTACACTCAAGCTGTACTGTGTCAAATCAGGAGTATGTCATGTTAATGAAACTAATTACAGTAGGTACAGCGTACACAGACATGACAGAGACAAAAAGATAATCCACAATCTCAAGTTGTACGTGCTGGTCAAGAACAAATCAGGAATGTGCCATGTCAATGAACAATGATAAGGTGGACTGTAAGATGTTAACTGTCCTGTTCAATAAACATCTGGGCACCAAAACAAACTGTCTTAGCTCCCTCCAAGCTGGCTCAGATCCATGGTGTCCAGACAGTCAGGGGATGCATTGAACAGGCTGGTGGCAGTTGGAATAAAGGACCTACAGAAGAGTTCCATAGCGTGGCATTACCCCTCACGCCATGCACACGCACACACGGAAAGACATACACAGCCCCCCATGTTAAGTGTATGATGATGATGATGGTGTCATGGCAAGTGAATGTGTGCGTGCATGTGTGAGAGACAGCACACTAGTGTGTCTGCGTGTAGCCTACATATGTTCACGCTTGAGTGTAGGCTACTTTGAGTGTGATGTGAAGTTATTCTCCACAGAAATTGCGACTTTCGATTCAAATTGTGACTTTTGATTTTGATTAACCCCCCCTCAACTGCATCCGTGACCATTTACTCTTGACCTACACACTTACAATAACTTTGCACATTTACAATTGTCTGTATTATATTCATATTCGTATAGGCTTTATTTTTAGGTTTAGGTTAATCTGATGAATTCATATTTATATTTTGTTTAGTCGGGAACTTACGAACTGATAAGCCACTGTGGAGAGGAGCAAGGACCAATAATTCCAATGTACATGTACATGTTGCATATGACGCAGTATATGCACCGCAAATGCTCGTAAACAACTTCCTTTTTCATTCATTTCAATGCCATTTAAATGCTCATAAACAACTTCCTTTTTCATCCATTTCAATGCCATTGAAATGCTCATAAACAACTTCCTTTTTCGTCCATTTCAATGCCATTTAAATGCTCGTAAATAACTTCCTTCTTCGACCATTTCCACGCCCCTGGAGATGTTAGCTCTGCATCGAGCACCACTTGTAATGTTTTGCCAATGGAAAATCCTGAGATGGCCCGTGTGTCACATGACTGTAAATCTGTGACATGATTGGCCACTGTGCGCACACATTACCATGGACCGCATAATCAAATCATTAATGTTTGAGATAATGGCGGAAAGAAAACGCAGTGTTGTCTGGTGCTACTTTTCACCACTTGATAAGAATTTAGGGTGCCACGCCTAAAATCTGATTGGTCACCCCAGTGCCACCCCACAGGTTGTCAGCCGGTTTTAACAAAGACAGTCTTTTGCGTTTTGCCGCCACTGTATAAAAGCTTCAAAATCTGCGTCAAAAGCCCGCCTGTCAGAAGCCAAGCCAATCTGATTGGCCACCCAATTGCCACAGTCATTGGCTGTTTTGGCAGTCAATCTGTTTTTAAAAAGGCACCGTTTTTCCTGTTTACAAGGCTGGAAAATGTGCAGCAAAAATTGTGAGCGGAATTTGAAGCTTTATTTTGCTCTTGTCAGGGAGGCAGGTTAAACATCTTGAATCTTATGGTTGAAATATGAATGTTAACGTTTGAATGTTAAGGTTATGGTTGAAATATCATCATTAAATAACATCAAACTAGCGAGCTAGCTAGCGTTAGCTGAGTAGTGACAAGCTAGTTATTTTCAGGAAGAAATACATTACTTGAATGCTGTGTTTGTTTAATATGATATGCCCCCTTGTGTACTACTAGCTAATTAACTCGTCAACTAAATCTATATAGCCAAATCGCTAATTTATCTAGTTAGTCAGGTGGCGTAACATTAGTGTTAAATTAGCTAGCTACCTAGATAGTCAGACAATAACTGTCGCTAGCCTACGTTAGCTAGAATGCCAGCGCGTATTATCAACCTGCTACGCGCGATAAACAGCAAAACATTAAGGTATTTACTACTGCCTTTCCACAAAAGAAAACTGTGACTTGCCTGCAAATAAAACGGCCATTAGGGAAGTAAGCTAGGTTGCAAACCAAGAAGCTTTATTGTCGTGCTGTATAAATGAATCGTTGCGATGAAGGAATTCCTGGATTCCAGTGTTCTATGGGAAATGCCAGTGGTCCAGGGGCACTGTGTAATCAATAGCGTAATTTGAATTCAACTAAGTACCAGGAATTTTTGGCAGTCAGTCTATTGATTGTCTCTGTTAGGAAGCTGGGAAACATTTGAATCATTTTCATTTCAAACCATTTGAAAGTCCCGAATAATTGCTTTAAATTACACTCCGTGACGCAACACCAGTCATCTTTATGTAATTTCTTCAATATTTATATTTCAAATCGAGTTTAGGCTGTGACGTAACAGTGGATGCCTTTCAACTCAGGATGAAATAAATACTAATAATCCTGCTTTGGCAAGTATTCTGCTAAGTATACTACAGTAATAGAAGATGGATATGAAAACGGGATTTTATAGCATAATCCTCTCGGTAGGCTATTCTTTTTCAATTTATTATATTAAGTTATTATATATAAGGAATGGAGGCCAATGGTCAAAATCTCTCCAAATGTGTTCTCTAACCTAATCACAAATAATAGGAAAAGACTCATGGCCCTCATCAGAGCCATGGGCATTAAATGTTTTTTGAGAAATTTGAATACATTGAATCATTAATAAAGTATAAGTAGTGGTATTATTTTTTTTAGTCCAACGAGAAGATTATAGGAAGGAGATGAGTGGCTTTTAAAATTTTTTTAAAGACTCCGGAAACGGCAATTTTCAGAAGTCGTCCAGGTCAGATTGAAATACAATTTAACCACTGGTAAAATCAGAACCATTAATAACTAATGCATTCAGGCGCTTCAAACACTTTATTAACTAATGTTGAAAAGAGCATTAAATAAATAAATATATTTTTCAGTCATCATCTCTCTTGTTGCTCTCTTACATTACAGGAACATGACCAGTCTCCAAAAAGGACCAGGACCACTGTCCACTCTGGAGCCCTGGAGGGAGTGGACCAGTCTCCGACCAGGACCACGGCAGAAGACAGGCCACAAACACTTCATGTACGTATTGAGAGCGTATGACTAATTCAATATATTTGTTTACCTATTCACTTGCATTATGTAGTAGTTCACTTTGAAATATCTGGTTTCTGCTAGGCCTCTACAATCAGGGGGCTGTTCCACAAAGCTGGCTAACTGGGTAAGCCTGGCTTCTGTACTGAATAAAATCCAGAACAGCTCTTTTTACTTTAGTCCATGTTCCAGATTTGAAAGAGTTCTGGGTTTTATTCAGTTGGCCAGCTTTATGAAACACACTCCAGGACTGTTTACTTCAAGAAGGGTTCCTGCCTGCCAGTCATAGCATACTGTATGTATGGCTGATTGACTCCAAGTCAATGACAAGGACAAGAGAAGCATGGGGGGTTGTTTTAATTGATTTCAATTATATTTTATTTCTCAAAAAGGATGCACCAGTGATGAAGGCCATTCATCAGGCCTGTGAGTGGCTGGGCCACAACAGCCACCTCTTCCAGGGGCACGTCCTCCGACCCAGGATACTGGACATGGAGGAGGTGGATGCTCTGCTGGCCCTGACCACATATGACATTTTCATGAACAACTTCTTCGGAGGTCATGAGGATGAGGATGAGGACGAAGTGAGGTCCCCATTTGTCTTCATCTTCAGTCAGAAGGACGACATGGAGCTTTTTATGTGTGAAATTATGGACAAAAGGGAAATCCGGGTGTCTGCTGTCCTTCATTAGGGAAATCTTTATGTTCAGTATTTTTGTATCATTAAATCCAATATTTCTCATTGTGTGTTGTATTATTTACTGATACAGGAGGTACCATGCAATTCCGGTTTTCTAACTTCAAAAAGATGTAAGTGGGTTGAATGTGTTTATCTGGGCCTCTATTCTCAACACATCTCAGAGCAGTCAGTATTTATTAGATTAGCTTCTCCACTCCTACAGAGAGTCAGTACATGTAACAAAAAGGCACAATCAGGGCCTACTTACAGTAGGTACACATAGTACGCAAGATTAATCAACAGCGAATTCTACAATCTAAGCTGGGCAGCAAAAAAAGGCACATTCAGGTCTTGCAGTTAGGTACACCGAGTCAGCAATACAAACATTCCACAAAGTCTACACTCAAGCTGTACTGTGTCAAATCAGGAGTATGTCATGTTAATGAAACTAATTACAGTAGGTACAGCGTACACAGACATGACAGAGACAAAAAGATAATCCACAATCTCAAGTTGTACGTGCTGGTCAAGAACAAATCAGGAATGTGCCATGTCAATGAACAATGATAAGGTGGACTGTAAGATGTTAACTGTCCTGTTCAATAAACATCTGGGCACCAAAACAAACTGTCTTAGCTCCCTCCAAGCTGGCTCAGGTCCATGGTGTCCAGACAGTCAGGGGATGCATTGAACAGGCTGGTGGCAGTTGGAATAAAGGACCTACAGAAGAGTTCCATAGCGTGGCATTACCCCTCACGCCATGCACACGCACACACGGAAAGACATACACAGCCCCCCATGTTAAGTGTATGATGACGATGATGGTGTCATGGCAAGTGAATGTGTGCGTGCATGTGTGAGAGACAGCACACTAGTGTGTCTGCGTGTAGCCTACATATGTTCACGCTTGAGTGTAGGCTACTTTGAGTGTGATGTGAAGTTATTCTCCACAGAAATTGCGACTTTCGATTCAAATTGTGACTTTTGATTTTGATTAACCCCCCCTCAACTGCATCCGTGACCATTTACTCTTGACCTACACACTTACAATAACTTTGCACATTTACAATTGTCTGTATTATATTCATATTCGTATAGGCTTTATTTTTAGGTTTAGGTTAATCTGATGAATTCATATTTATATTTTGTTTAGTCCGGAACTTACGAACTGTTAAGCCACTGTGGAGAGGAGCAAGGACCAATAATTCCAATGTACATGTACATGTTGCATATGACGCAGTATATGCACCGCAAATGCTCGTAAACAACTTCCTTTTTCATTCATTTCAATGCCATTTAAATGCTCATAAACAACTTCCTTTTTCGTCCATTTCAATGCCATTTAAATGCTCGTAAATAACTTCCTTCTTCGACCATTTCCACGCCCCTGGAGATTACCGCCCCTGGAGGTGTTAGCTCTGCGTCGAGCACCACTTGTAATGTTTTGCCAATGGAAAGTCCTGAGCTGGCCCGTGTGTCACATGACTGTAAATCTATGACATGATTGGCCACTGTGCGCACACATTACCATGGACCGCATAATCAAATCATTAATGTTTGAGATAATGGCGGAAAGAAAACGCAGTGTTGTCTGGTGCTACTTTTCACCACTTGATAAGAATTTAGGGTGCCACGCCTAAAATCTGATTGGTCACCCCAGTGCCACCCCACAGGTTGTCAGTCGGTTTTAACAAAGACAGTCTTTTGCGTTTTGCCGCCACTGTATAAAAGCTTCAAAATCTGCGTCAAAAGCCCGCCTGTCAGAAGCCAAGCCAATCTGATTGGCCACCCAATTGCCACAGTCATTGGCTGTTTTGGCAGTCAATCTGTTTTTAAAAAGGCACCGTTTTTCCTGTTTACAAGGCTGGAAAATGTGCAGCAAAAATTGTGAGCGGAATTTGCAGCTTTATTTTGCTCTTGTCAGGGAGGCAGGTTAAACATCTTGAATCTTATGGTTGAAATATGAATGTTAACGTTTGAATGTTAAGGTTATGGTTGAAATATCATCATTAAATAACATCAAACTAGCGAGCTAGCTGACGTTAGCTAGCGTTAGCTGAGTAGTGACAAGCTAGTTATTTTCAGGAAGAAATACATTACTTGAATGCTGTGTTTGTTTAATATGATATGCCCCCTTGTGTACTACTAGCTAACTAACTCGTCAACTAAATCTATATAGCCAAATCGCTAATTTATCTAGTTAGTCAGGTGGCGTAACATTAGTGTTAAATTAGCTAGCTACCTAGATAGTCAGACAAGAACTGTCGCTAGCCTACGTTAGCTAGAATGCCAGCGCGTATTATCAACCTGCTACGCGCGATAAACAGCAAAACATTAAGGTATTTACTACTGCCTTTCCACAAAAGAAAACTGACATGCCTGCAAATAAAACCGCCATTAGGAGAGTTAGCTAGGTTGCAAACCAAGAAGCTTTATTGTCGTGCTGTATTAATGAATCGTGGCGATTAAGGAATTCTTGGGTTCCAGTGTCCTATGGGAAATGTTGATATTGTAAATGAGGCCTGAAAGATATGATGAGGTCTCCTGTATTAATATTACGAAATGTATATTACATTTGTTTGTTTTGGGGATATTCTGTTGCCAGTGGTCCAGGGGCACTATTTAATGAATAGCGTAATCTGAATTCAACTAAGTACCAGGAATTTTTGGCAGTCAATCCATTGATTGTCTCTGTTAGGAAGCTGGGAAACATTTGAAACATTTTCATTTCAAACCATTTGAAAGTCCCGAATAATTGCTTTAAATTAGACTCCGTGACGCAACACCAGTCATCTTTATGTCATTTCTTCAATATTTATATTTCAAATCGAGTTTAGGCTGTGACCTAACAGTGGATGCCTTTCAACTCAGGATGAAATAAATACTAATAATCCTGCTTTGGCAAGTATTCTGCTGAGTATACTACAGTAATAGAAGATGGATATGAAAACGGGATTTTATAGCATAATCCTCTCGGTAGGCTATTTCTTTTTCAATTTATTATATTAAGTTATTATATATAAGGAATGGAGGCCAATGGTCAAAATCTCTCCAAATGTGTTCTCTAACCTAATCACAAATAATAGGAAAAGACTCATGGCCCTCATCAGAGCCATGGGCATTAAATGTTTTTTGAGAAATTTGAATACATTGAATCATTAATAAAGTAAAAGTAGTGGTATTATTTTTTTTAGTCTAACGAGAAGATTATAGGAAGGAGATGAGTGGCTTTTAAAAATAGTATTAAAGCGAAACACTTTATTTTCAGGCTATTCATATGTTGCTATTTGTTATTTGTTGAAGGCTGCGAAAATGAATGCAGGAACGAACATTGCTATTCAGCTTTAGCTTTTTCCTGCTGTGGCTTTTCATCAGACTAGGCTGCTGAATTATGAGTGCACAACCAAATGATAATACCAGCTTAATAAATAGGCTAGGACTACCGGTTGTCACAGCGTGTTCAATATTTATTGTTGTTGGAAAATAAAATGTGTAATATCTGGTATTTATATTAACGCTATGCATAGCCTAATTGAATAGGAAATAGTTTATTTAATTGGTCTCTACATGAAAAGGACATCATTTATAAAATCTTAAACAAGTTTACTGATGGAGCACTGGTGAAATGAAAAGAACAAACAAACTAATTGAATATGAAATAGGCTAAAACGATGAAAAACCCAAGATATTTACAACCATGTCCCTTTATATGGAAATAGCCACCGGTAACGGTAAATTACCGTTGTGGCGGAATAAAATGTGGAATTCAATAAATAAAAATGTGCTGCATTTCAGAATTCAATAAATAAAAAGCAAATTTAGAAGAAACTATGCTCATTAAACTATGCTCCCTGGTTATGGGTATGCACTTTGTTGTACGTCGCTCTGGATAAGAGCGTCTGCCAAATGCCATGAATGTAATGTAATGTAAAAAGTTCTGGTGAGTTTAAACACGAAGTTTGAATACGGATAGCTACGCATCAAGGCAATATGAATATTGAAACCAAATTCGATTGAATTCATGCCAGAACCGAGAGGTGGGCTATTTATTTTTTAAGTTATGAATTCCAAAATTAATTCTTGTTCACCTAGTTTATTTTGTCTCTGACCGAAATATTAAATAGCCCGTTTGTTTTCGGAGACGCTGTCGAACCGTTTTCTGTAGCCTAGGCCCAGCAAATTTAGTGCACAATTTTCCAAAAGGGATGTTGTCATGCTAAACCACCGATTTAAACGTATAATTTGTTTGTATATCTGGGCTTTTTTGTTTCAAACGTAACATACGGTGAAGTGCAATTCCTCCAAAATGACCATAAGTGGGTCTATATTACCCGAAGGACAAAAGTGTTCATAGCCTGGCTGATACAATTTTGCGCTATAGCCTAGTCTACAGTGTAATGTATCTTGCTTTCTCTTGGCTTTTGTCATATTGCAGACTAAAGGTTATGGTTATGCCTTCATTGAGTGCATGCCGGCTATTGAAGAAGACAGTGGAAACGAAGATCTGCAGGTGGATGTGGTGGGGATGGAGGCTGGAGTAAGTACCGTACAGCTTACTCCGTACCGAAAATGTACCGTACATTTTAATTTCAGTCATTTAGTAATGACCCAGTTTTAACCCAGGAGACACTATTCAACAGATTACTATTCAATAATCCACATTAAGTACACCGCAACAACCAAGCAGAGACACAGTACAACTGTGGTAGCAAACATTATGACATCTAGTTGCTTTTTAAGGGTGAACATGACAGTTTAATAAATAGGCCAGCAGTATAGCATAATAAAGTAACTGGGCTTGTTACAGAAACATTTTAGCTTTGTTTCCCAGGTGAAATGCTGATTTTGCACCATTGAGTAAGGTCCTTAATCTAAACTGCTTAATTAAGTATCTGCAAAAATGGCTTGTTTGTAAAGTCAGTGTGAAGTCACTCTGTAGAAAAGCTATGCTAAATTAAATGACTAGAATTGTAATGTAACTGTCCTGCAGGAGAGCCATGCCACCTCCATTATCACAGTGGCAGAGGCAGAAGCCTCCAGCAAGCTCTACCATGGAGAGGAAGCCGTCCCCAGCATTGTCGTGATGGTGGATGTGGTGGAAATGGAGGATGTAGTAAGTGCTTTACACAGTGCTTTCATTTTCATTTAAGTCATTTCATAATGATGGCCGTAATGTTTTTTTTTGGGGGGGGGGGGCGTTACCTGAGGAGGAAGTTCAGTCGTCTGGTAATCAGAATGAAGTCGCTCTGCAGAAGAGCTAATCTAAATGACTAGAACTGTAATGTAACTGTCCTGCAGGAGAGCCACAACACCACCATCGCAGTGGCTGAGGCAGAAACCTCCAGCCAACTCTGCCATGGAGAGGAGGCCGTCCCCAGCACTGGTGTGGCGGTGGATTCAATGGAGTTGGAGGGTGTAATAAGTACTTTACACAGTGCTTTCAGAAATGTCAGAAATGTCATAATGATCGCCATTGTGATGGGGGGGGGGGGCGTCAGCTGAGGAGGTAATATGGTTGTCTGGTCATCAGAAGGTTTTTGGTTCAATCCCCGCCCACGGTGTGTCGAAGTGTCTCTGAGCTTGACTCCTAACCCCCAATTCCCCTAAATCCCGACAAGCTTATTGGTACCTTGCTTAGCAGCCGATCACCGATCGCTGTTGGTGTGTGTGAATGGGTGTCTGAATTTACCATCCAGTATTTCTCAGTTTTAACCCAGGAAACCCTATTTGTTTATTCTCCATGAAAGCGTTGTGTAATCCTTAAAGTCCTTAATCTCAACTGCTTTATTAAATATCTGCAAAAATGGCCTTTCTGCAAAGTGTGAAGTCGCTCTGCAGAAGAGCACCTGCTGAACAACTAAATCTGTAATGTAACTGTCTTGCAGGAGACCCATGGCACCTCCACCATCGCAGTGGCAGAGGCAGAAGCCTCCAGCGAGGCCATCCCCAGCACTGGTGTGGCAGGGAATCATCTTTGCTTTAAAGCTTGTGTTTAAGCTTGGCACTTAGCCTGCCTGTCAAACGACCACACACATCAGCTGGAATTTAAATTTGTAAGTGATGAGAACCCGTGGCGTGATTACAGTAACGCTGCGAATATTTCTGCAGTGATCTGTCTGTTCACTTTTCTTCAAGTTATATCATTGTAAGCGCATGTTAGCGGGCAAGGCAGGGCTAATTGATGAACAATCGACGATGTTTCTCTTTCTGTATAGGGTATGTAGCGCCCCCTAGCGTGTCTGACTATTAGTGTGGAGTGCGCTCCCCGAATTCCTATATAGCGAGAGATCACTCTCTCTAGTGTTCATTAATGCTCTAACGAAATTACTTAATTATTACTTACTTATTGACCTTTACACCTAGTCACATTACACTAAGAATACCTACCATAGGCTTTTACATTTTACATTTTTTGTCATTTGGCAGACGCTTTTAATCCAAAGCCACTTACAAGTGCATAGGTTCTACCATAAGTTAAAGCATCACATCCAGAACTAGCAAAATACACATGAAATGCTGTTCTAAACATAGTCGTCATCATAAGTGCTCATTTTTTTTTTTTTTTTTTGGGGTGGGTTAGACAAGGATAGGGATATCAGAAAGGAGGGGCAGGGGAAATCAGGAGGAAGGACTAAGGTAGAGTTTGAAAACGTGGGTTTTGAGTCTGCGTCGAAATAGGGGGAGAAATTCTGCTGTTCTGACAGTGGTAGGCAAGTCATTCCACCACTGAGGAACCAGAACGGAAAACAGGCGTGAACGTGCAGCTCGACCGCCAGGTGCACGTAGAGAAGGAACCATAAGGCGACCAGAGCTGGCAGACAGGAGTGGTCTAGCTGGGGAGTAGGGAGTGATCAAGGATTGTATGTAAGGTGGGGCAGTCCCCTTAGCAGCCTGAAATGCCAACACTAGGGCCTTGAAACGGATGCGTGCAGGAATAGGAAGCCAGTGGAGGCCAATGAGAAGCGGGGTGACATGAGCCGACCTGGGCTGACTGGTGATCAGGCGGGCTGCAGCATTCTGGACCAGCTGGAGGGGCTTGATGGCACACGCTGGGAGACCGGCTAGGAGGGAGAGACCGGCTTAACTTAATGCAAAGTTTCAATCAAGTGACTGCTAAATGAAATAATTCACTAAATGTAGGCTATGTAGCTGTTATCAGTGCTAGGTTAAATAAGCATTAGCTTTTAAAGTTACATTAATATTTTAACCTTTAAATAGCTAACAATATTATCAGTGCAATAAGCATCAAATGAAATGTCATATTTGACCATCAATCAGTATTAACACTGAAATACTATTTATACTAATTAGGCTACTAAGCTAACCTTTTCACTATTAGCTTACTCTCAGTATCAAATAAGCTACCTAAAAACAGGCAGATATCCAAGAGAATCAAGTTTAAACTATTTACTTGGAAAATATGTTACATACAAATATATACATGGAAATATGAAAGATAAACCCAAATGAATGGCTTGCTTTACAGTTCTTTAAATGCTATGCATTCACTCAAAAGGCAATAGTATTGGGTACCCAACCAGTTGTCAGCAGAGAGATGCAGGCCTGTATTGATGCTAGCGTTCGGTGAAGTCTCAAACAAAATGGCTGCTTCGCGCCCAAAGCACCGCGAGAGAAAACAAAAGAAACTTTGGCTGGTCCTCCTCACCGCGATAGCAACACAATGTCGGCGGCGCTGTGTGAGGAGACGTCGTCACTGCAGTCCTCCTCAGTTGTGTTCGGTCCACGGAGATCTTGGAGACGATGTGTGAAGGAGTGACCGGGCTGGCTACTCTTAAACGAAGTCCTTGGATCATCCAACGGCACGCTACGTCGGGCTAACTAGCATGCGCACGCTACGTCGGGCTAACTAGCATGTATCCTCGTCGTAAACTCTGTCCGAGTTTTCCATATCAAACACGTTATAACACCGCTGTATCACTGTAGAATGTTGTTAAAAGACTCGCTTCGTCTAAACACATTCACTACAATATCACTACACATTGGTGTTCTACAAACTATAAACTTATGACAGGCAGTGCACCAGTGCTAGCTCTCCAGTCTTGTCTATTCCCGCTCTACTCCCGTTTTTTCTCTCTCCCGTCTTCCTGCTTCCCCCCTGAACTCTCACCCTGACTGCTGATTGGGCCTCACTCCAAGGAAGTGAATTTTAACTAACACATTTTTTAATGCATGTAAACAGTATTTAAACATTTTTTTGATTATTTAAAACACGTTTTAAAAGAAAATAAACAAAATAAAAATACAATGAGTTTAGTAAATACCCACAATTCCCATAGGACTACAGGTATCTACTCAGTGACCACGTTATTTGGTAGCCTACTCCTGTTGTTAACGTAAATACCCATGTCACAAAGGTCCCATGAATACTAGTTACTTCAGTTTATTCCTATAGAGACATTATAGAGCGCCCACACCTTGGGGGAAACTTCACTTCCGGTCCCCATTGACTTTGCATTGCGCAAAGGTGCCTTCTTGTCTTTTCCGTCTGATATCAAATTAAATAAAAATGCCTAAAAGCTTCTGTGTGGTGGGATGCACTAACAACGGTAAAGAACCCACAACTAAGTTTTCATAAGCTGCCGAACGGAAAAACTGAGCTTTTTTAAGAAGACAAAAGTCGATACAGGCCAGAGACAGGCACAGCTCGCTGGAAACCACGCCCACCTGTAACCAAGGCGACCTGAGATGCTAACAAAGTGCCGGTAGCTAGCTAACGTTAGCTAACTAAGCTAAAACCATCAGATTTAAGAATGGAAAATAATTATTTTAACACCCTATGTCTACTAGAGAGGAAAAGGTATATTGACAAACTCAATATTGTCGGGCTATCTCAGTGTCCTTTCTCCTTACCTTGCTCATCTTGGAGAAATGATCCCACTGAATGGCCAGAAGTTAAATACTTTGATATTTACAACTATTTGATCGAATCACCAGGTAATTTAACCTAGATAGCTCTAGCAGCTAACTAAGATCAAAACCAGGCCTTGCATAGCTTAGTTAGCTTAATTTTAATCCCGTTGTACATTGTATTGTATAATGACAATACAGGCTTTCTATTCTATTCTAATCAAGCTTTAGGCCTACAGTTTGCCTGGCCAAATTAGCAACTATAACTTATTTCATAATAATCAAGGCCCATAGCCTGCCTCAGCTTTATGAAAGGTACTTCCCCAATTTGATAAAGCATCTAATAAAAGCTTGGCATGAGAAGAGTATCCAGTGATAGCTGATTGCTTGTATGTCTTACCTTTTGTAAGGAATCTACACTCATACAACAATGAGAAACTACCGTTCTCTAGATGCCCACAACTTTTTTGTTTGTGGATGGGTGCAAGATGTGTACCACCATAAACCAGCCAACTCTGAATGCACAGTCTTCAAGGCTGATGTGAAGCCATCCTGGAGGGTCACTGATGCATCACATCACACATGGGTTGCTGTGAGGAGTAATGGGACAGTTATGGCAGCCCATTGTGACTGTATGGCAGGGTAAGTTAAAAGCAGATACTGGCAAAGTAGAACTTTACACGTGACTTGTTTTAGCTTGTTTTATGACCTATATCAATTTATTGAATTTGTTTTATTTCCCTTTTAGGCTTGGAGTAGATGCCACAGTTCTCCATACCTCTCCCACCACTCCTGCTCCGTCACTCATTAGTACAATATGTCAACCGAAAAATAGAGCAATCAAGACAGCATGTATCCTCTGGGGGAGAAATCATGAGAGTGACGCCCTTGAAACATATAAGTTAGCACTAGGGATCGGCCAACCAAAGCAAGGAACCTCCTCCCAGATTTATCTGCATGATCAAGTGGGAACATCGCATGTCAACTTGCAGGTGAAGAGGGCTGGATTCAGAGTCTCACTGGACAAACCATTCATTGGAGCAGCTTGTGATGGCTATGTAATGTGTGACTGCTGTGGGGCGGGAGTTTTGAGGCCAAGTGTCCCTACAACTGGGGCCAAGACATGGGCGGCAGTCTAGACCAGTGGCTTCAAGACCCCAGTGGACACCTGCAGAGTGCAACTGGTTTGAAGAACCATCACCCCTACTTTACCCAGGTATAAAATGCATTACAAAAATTAATAGCTCAATTTTATTTGATTGCAAATGCTAAACACATTTTTTCCCCCAATGTTGAAAGGTATTGAAGAGAGGTGGGAAAGGTCAAGTCCATTACAGTATGGACGGTACAGTATGTGTAATTGTTTTGCAGGCGCAGATGGAGATGTTTGTGACAAAGAGTCACTACTGTGACTTCATAACATGGACTCCACAGTTGTGTGTCATCTTCCGGGTACCCAGAAGTGAAGACTTCATCTGCGCTGCTGTGGGAACCATCACAGACTTCTGGACCTGCCACATTCTACCAAGAATGACACTGTACAGTCAGGTACATGGTGTAGTTTGTTTAATTTGGAAAATTAAATGCAAGCTGCAAACGTAGGCGTACTGAGTGTCAGGATCCCACAGTTTCCCTCCTGGTGATGCCTCACGTTTTATCGCCTGTATCCACTTTTGTCTTCGTTTAGGCTCCGTTTTTCGGTTCGGCAGCTTATAAAAACTTAGTTGTGGGTTCTTTGCCTTGTTGTTAGTGCATCCCACCACACAACAGCTTTTAGGCATTTTTATTTTGCTTGTTAACAGACGGAAAAGACAAGGAGGCACCTTCGCGCAATGTAAAGTCAATGGGGACCGGAAGTGAAGTTTCCCCCAAGGTGTGGGCGGGACTTAGATTATGACGCGTGGCGCTCTGTCTCTATGGCCTGCACATTCCCCAAACACCTTTGGGATGAGGTGGAATGGGATGTTCACAGCAGGAATGTGTGACCAAAGAATCTACAGGAACTGCATGATGATATCAAGTCAGCACCTTGTTGAATCCAGGTGAGAAAGAATTATGGCTGATCTGGAGGCAAAAAGGGATCCTGTCCTGTACTTGATAGGTACAGCTAATGAAGTGGCGACTGAGTGAACATGCTGTAGCCCTGAATTCCATCACCGACAAAGGATAGGCACAGCTGGGTACTAGGGATGGGCGGATCGATAATGCAGTATCGAGACTTCGATATTCACAAGCTACTCATTTGTTATCTATCCCTTTAGAGAAATATCGATATTGTGAAATATACATAATATCGATTATGTAAATAAAAAAACGTTGGTGACTTCATTACGTTCAAACGTTTTCAGTACTTTTGTATAATGTTTTGCCATGGGAAAATCCTGAGCTGACCCGTGTGTCACATGACTTTTAGGGTGCCACCCCTAAAATCTGATTGGTCACCCCAGTGCCACCCCAGTCGGTTTTAACAAAGACAGTCTTTTGCGTTTTGCCGCCACTGTATAAAAGCTTCAAAATCTGCGTCAAAAGCCCGCCTGTCAGAAGCGCCAATCTGATTGGCCACCCAATTGCCACAGTCATTGGCTGTTTTGGCAGTCAATCTGTTTTTAAAAAGGCACCGTTTTTCCCGTTTGCAAGGCTGGAAAATGTGCGGCAAAAATCGTGTGCGGAATTTTAAGCTTTATTTTGCTCTTGTCAGGGTGACAGGTTAAACATTTTGAATCTTATGGTTGAGATATGAATATTAAGGTTATGGTTGAAATATCATCATTAAATGACATCAAACTAGCTAGCTAGCTAGCGTTAGCTGACTAGTGACTGGAAGACTAGTGACTAGTTATTTTCAACAAGAAATAAATTACTTGAATGCTGTGTTTGTTTAATATAATATACCCCCCTTGTGTCCTACTAGCTAACTAACTAGTCAACTAAATATATATAGCCAAATCGCTAATTTATCTAGTTAGTCAGGTGGCTTTACGTTAGTATTAAATTAGCGAGCTAGTTAGATGGTCAGACAATAACTGTCGCTAGCTTACGTTAGCTAGAATGCCAGCGCGTATTATCGACCTGCTACGCGCGATAAACAGCAAAACATTAAGGTATTTACTACTGCCTTTCCACAAAAGAAAACTGACATGGCTGCAAATAAAACAGCCATTAGGAAAGTTAGCTAGGTTGCAAACCAAGAAGCTTCATTGTCCTGCTGTATTAATGAATCGTCACGATTAAGGAATTCCTGGATTCCAGTGTTCTATGGGAAATGTTGATATTGTAAATGAGGCCTGAAAGATATGATGAGGTCTCCTGTATTAATATTACGAAATGTATATTACATTTGTTTGTTTTGGGGATATTCTGTTGCCAGTGGTCCAGGGGCACTGTTTAATCAATAGCGTAAGTTGAATTCAACTAAGTACCAGGAATTTTTTGGCAGTCAATCTATTGATTGTCTCTGTTAGGAAGCTGGGAATCATTTGAAACATTATCATTTCAAACCATTTGAAAGTCCCGAATAATTGCTTTAAATTACACTCCGTGACGCAACACCAGTCATCTTTGTCATTTCTTCAATATTTATATTTCCAAATCGAGTTTAGGCTGTGACGTGACAGTAGATGCCTTTCAGCTCAGAATTAAATAAATACTAATAATCCTGCTTTGGCAAGTATTCTGCGGAGTATACTACAGTAATAGAAGATGGATATGGATATGAAAACGGGATTTTATAGCATAATCCTCTCGGTAGGCTATTTCTTTTTCAATTAATTATATTAAGTTATTATTATTATTATTATTATTATTATTATTATTATTATTAAGGAATGGAGGCCAATGGTCAAAATCTCTCCAAATGTGTTCTCTAACCTAATCACAAATAATAGGAAAAGACTCATGGCTCTCATCTGAGCCATGGGCATTAGATTTTTTTTGAGAAATTTGAATACATTGAATCATTAATAAAGTATAAATAGTGGTATTATTTTTTTTAGTCCAACGAGAAGATTATAGGAAGGAGATGAGTGGCTTTTAAAAATAGTATTAAAGTGAAACACTTTATTTTCAGGCTATTCATATGTTGCTATTTGTTATTTGTTGAAGGCCGTGAAAATGAACACAGGAACCAACATTGCTATTCAGCTTTCACTTTTACCTGCTGTGGCTTTTCATCAGACTAGGCTGCTGAATGGAAGGCATAGGCTATTATCTGGCTGATATTTGTAACTATAAATAATGAGTAGTTGTGACTATCATTGCTCATTATGAGTGCACAACCAAATGGTAATACCAGCTTAATAAATAGGCTAAGACTACCGGTTGTCACAGCGTGTTCAATATTTATTGTTGGAAAATAAAACGTGTACAATCTGGTATTTATATTAACGCTATGCATAGCCTAATTTAATATGAAATAGTTTATTTCATTGGTCTCTTTACATGAAAAGCACATCATTTATAAAATTTTAAACAAGTTTACTGATGGAGCACTGGTGAAATGAAAAGAACAAACAAACTAATTTACTATGAAATAGGCGCTATAGCCTAGTCTACACTGTAATGTATCTTGCTTTCTCTTGGCTTTTGTCATATTGCAGACTAAAGGTTATGGTTATGCCTTCGTTGAGTGCATGCCGGCTATTGAAGAAGACAGTGGAAACGAAGATCTGCAGGTGGATGTAGTGGGGATGGAGGCTGGAGTAAGTACCGTACAGCTTACTCCGTACCGAAAATGTACCGTACATTTTAATTTCAGTCATTTAGTAATAACCCAGTTTTAACCCAGGAGACACTATTCAACAGATTACTATTCAATAATCCACATTAAGTACACCGCAACAACCAAGCAGAGACACGGTACAACTGTGGTAGCAAACATTATGACACCTAGTTGCTTTTTAAGGGTGAACATGACAGTTTAATAAATACGCCAGCAGTATAGCATAATAAAGAAACTGGGCTTGTTACAGAAACATTTTAGCTTTGTTTCCCAGGTGAAATGCTGCTTTTGCACCATTGAGTAAGGTCCTTAATCTAAACTGCTTAATTAAGTATCTGCAAAAATGGCTTGTTTGTAAAGTCAGTGTGAAGTCACTCTGTAGAAAAGCTATGCTAAATGACTAGAACTGTAATGTAACTGTCCTGCAGGAGAGCCATGGCACCTCCATTATCACAGTGGCAGAGGCAGAAGCCTCCAGCAAGCTCTGCCATGGAGAGGAGGCCGTCCCCAGCATTGTCGTGGTGGTGGATGTGGTGGAAATGGAGGATGTAGTAAGTACTTTACACAGTGCTTTCATTTTCATTTCAGTCATTTCATAATGATGGCAATAATGTTTTTTTTTTGGGGGGGGGGGGGGTTACCTGAGGAGGAAGTTCAGTTGTCTGGTAATCAGAATGAAGTCGCTCTGCAGAAGAGCACCTGCTAAATGACTAGAACTGTAATGTAACTGTCCTGCAGGAGAGCCACAACACTACCATCGCAGTGGCTGAGGCAGAAACCTCCAGCCAACTCTGCCATGGAGAGGAGGCCGTCCCCAGCATTGTCGTGGTGGTGGATGTGGTGGAAATGGAGGATGTAGTAAGTACTTTACACAGTGCTTTCATTTTCATTTCAGAAATGTCATAATGATCACCATTGTGATGGGGGGGGGGGCGTTAGCTGAGGAGGTAATATGGTTGTCTGGTCATCAGAAGGTTTTTGGTTCAATCCCCGCCCAGGGTGTGTCGAAGTGTCTCTGAGCATGACTCCTAACCCCCAATTACCCCCAAATCCCGACAAGCTGATTGGTACCTTGCATAGCAGCCGATCACCGATCGCTGTTGGTGTGTGTGAGTGGGTGTCTGAATTTTCCATCCAGTATTGCTCTGTTTTAACCCAGGAAACCCTATTTGTTTATTCTCCATGAAAGTGTTCTGTAATCCTTAAAGTCCTTAATCTCAACTGCTTAATTAAATATCTGCAAAAATGGCTTGTTTGTAAAGTGTGAAGTCGCTCTGCAGAAGATCACCTGCTAAACAACTAAATCTGTAATGTAACCGTCTTGCAGGAGACCCATGACACCTCCACCATCGCAGTGGCAGAGGCAGAAGCCTCCAGCGAGGCCGTCCCCAGCACTGGTGTGGCGGTGGATGCGATGGCGTTGGAGGATGTCGTAAGTATTTTACACAGCGCTTTCACTCTGGGAAACTACAAGCTTAAATGTGCTTCCTTATGTTTTTTTAAGGATGAACTAAAGACCAAGATACCGTAATAGACTGCAGTGTTTATGTGAATTGTATGACAACATTCATAATATTTCCGGGTTAAAAAAATGCAGTAATTTTATTTTATTTGATACGGTTTGTATTTAATTGATCAATTTCCTGTTTTTTCCTGACTCAAAATGAGGCAGGGGCAGTACTTTAATCACGATCAAATCTTGTCAGTAATCTGAATACTTTTTAACGGGCTTGGGTGCAAAAGATTTACCTGCCCAAACACAGCGAACTCAGGAGTGATGTCTAGTCAGGTACTCTGTGTATATCTGTTGTGCCAATAGTTGTATTTTTGATGTCTTTTCATATGGGTCAGAACTTTGTAGAGGCGCCTGAATTTGGTCTTATGTTCTCTACCATGCCATTTTCCAGTATGCTGCAGATGAAGAGAAGGGGGCGCTGGGAGATGGGGAAGCAGCCCATCAGCCAGAGACCCTCCCACAGAGTGAGTCTCACAGATAATGTGCTCTGGATGGAAAATGGCAAAATGTATATTTTAATATATATTTATAAATATTCTATTGGTACCCTTCAGCTCAGTTAAATCCAGAAATTGTGTGATCAAAGGGAATCCAGAAAATGCTCTTTGAATGATTGATTGATTTTTGAATGATTATTTTACTATGCTATTTCTCAAACTTAATTACTTAACTTATAATGTAAAGGCCGGGGAATACTTGAATAGATAGTTGACGTAGTAAAACTATTCAGATTAGTTTCCCCCATTTGATTACACTGAACGCTCAGGTTTTACAGTGATATTAACGATAAGGGGACACTCCCGTTTTTCTCAGAGATGGGAAAGAAAAAAGCTTTCCGGAGCTTCTTCTGCAGGGTTTGGAAAGCCCTCAAAAGCTCGCTGCGCTGCTGCTCTGTGGAGGAGACGGAGTGAAACACCATCCACCCTGCTCCTCCCCCACCTAAACCCACCTCCCAGCCTACCTCCACCCAACCACTCCCCAGCCTATACCTCCATCCACCCACATGAGAGGCAGAGACCGGCTATCTCCTAGACAAGCAACTCAATAGTTTAGACTAGTGTCCCACCTGCCTAGACTAGCAGACCACTCTCCTAGACTAGCGACCCACCTGCCATGACTAGCAACCTCCCCTTCTAGGCTGCTAATCCCTTGACTGGCAGCATATTCACCTAGGCTGGCGATTGGCTTGTTGGACTACTGATGTACCATGATGCTGATGATCAACATGGGGTTTAACATATACAGTGGGCTCCAGAATTATTGGCACATGAAGGAAAAATGGTAGAGACAAAGGTGATTGAGCTTGACTGCTCCGTGATTGGATCAGAGACAGGTAGATAGACATAATGCTGATGCTAATCAGCGGGTTTAACAAAACCGCAAAACAGTCTAATTCCTATGTTTTTGCAATACACTGAATGTATTTTGGGTTGAGATAAAAAGATGAACACATGACAAGAGTTCAGAATTTCAGCTTTTATTTCCTGGTATTTACACCTGATGTTTTAAACAGCAACATAGCGTTGGGATCACCCAATTTTTAGGTATGCAAAAGTATTGTAACAGAGAGTATTTAAGTAAATGAAAGTAAATAACACATTAATGTAAAGTGCCAGTCAAGGGAATAGCCAGCCTAGGAGGATGGGTTGCTAGTCTAGGAGAGTGGTTTGCTAGTCGAGGCAGGTTGGACGCTAGTCTAAACTTGTGAGTTGCTTGTCGGGGAGATTGAGTTCCGAGTTAACGTGAGTGAGCTGCCAGCCTGGGAGAGTCAGTAGCCAGGCTTGTGCTGTCTCTCATTGGCCACTGCTGGCTCATCAGTGGTCGGCACAGGCCTGTCAGTCATCGTTGCTGGCTCATCAGTTGCTTTTATCATTGGCCTACTGTGATAGACTACATATATAAATTCAACTGGTCGGGAAACAGTTTGGAAAATTCCTTGTTTTAATAAAGTAAAAGGTTGGTGAATCCAGCATTTGTGTCGTTTGCATTTTTCATCTGATAATTGTCTTGGAGTAATGGTCTATATTTTGTCTACACTAACCACATATGGCACCATTAATATGTAATAAATGCCCGGGAAGAAATGGATAAGTGCGAGGTGCTAAATACGATAATTTAATGGTACATGGAACATACATGGAACAACATTAAAAGTTGTTGTTGCTGATGCATTTATAACAGCATGCCCCGGCTGTGCTATAGATGTACTCCTGCATGGCTCACAGTCTCTGGTTGCTCGTGAAATGTACCAGAAATATACTGCTTTATAACCCACAAGACAGTGATTTAAATGGCATATATGTGGAGTTATCATCAGTTAATCGAAAAACACTTCATGAAAAAAGGGTGCTAAAACACAAATTAGTTAGCACTGATGAGTGTGAGCACCTGCGTAACTTTCACATTATTTGATGATATGACACTGAAGGTGCGATACATCTTTGGTCTTGCGTTTCATTATTTTCTGGTTGTAGTCTAATGTCAGATGTTTGGGTTGTCATCAGATATCGGAGTGGAATGCCATCTGACAAGAGACAATTCATTGCAATGCATCATATTTAAGGCATTTAAGACCATTTTTGAGAGAATCACGGTAAATAATCCCTCAAAGCAAGACGTGTAGGCTAATTTAGTCACTTTAGCAGCGTAATTACTTTGGGGTTGCAGGCGTAGTTGTAACAAAAGCCAGCATACACATGGTTTCCCAGGATCGGGTTTAAAAACCACTGGTCTAATTATAAAGCTTAAATCGCCAATGGTAAATTTTATGTCGTGTCATGGCCGAGATTCACCACAGAGGGTCGCTGTCTTAACATCCAAAACGAGGCAAATTCCATCCAAATTCCGCATTGACTTCGCTATTTATGTACCTTCCTAATGATACACATATTCGATCCCAGTCATTTTGTCAGGGGTCAACGAAATAATGAATAATTCTGTCATGAATTATTGTAGGCCTCCTGGCCAGTAAGAGTTTAAGGTGGGGGACGGGGTCTATTGATTCTATGTAACTATTTTAATACTAGAATTCATATATTGACATTATACAGGGAATCATCTTTACTTTAAAGCTCGTGTTTAGGCTCGGCGCTAGGCCTGCCTATCAAACGACCACACACATCAGCTGGAATTTAAATTCGTAAGTGATGAGAACCCGTGGCGTGATTACAGTAACGGTGCAAATATTTCTGCGGTGCTCTGTCTGTTCACGTTTCTTCAAGTTCTATCATTGTAAGCGCATGTTAGCGGGCAAGGCAGGGCTAATTGACGAACAATCGACTATGTTTCTCTTTCTGTATAGGGTATGTAGCGCCCCCTAGCGTATCTGCTATTCGTGTTGAGTGCGCTCCCCGAATTCCTATATTGCGAGAGATCACTCTCGTGTAAATTAATGCACTAACGAAATTACTTAATTATTACTTACTTATTGACCTTTACACCTATTCACATTACACTAAGAATACCTACCATAGGCTTTTAACTTAATGCAAAGTTTCAATCAAGAGACTGCTAAATGAAATAATTCACTAAATGTAGGCTATGTAGCTGTTATCAGTGCTAGGTTAAATAAGCGTTAGCTTTTAAAGTTACGTTAATATTTTAACATTTAAATAGCTAACAATATTATCAGTGCAATAAGCATCAAATTAAATGTCATATATGACCATGAATCAGTATTAACACTGAAATACTTCACTGTAAATTAGGCTACTAAGCTAACCTTTTCACTATTAGCTTACTCTCAGTATCAAATAAGCTACCCAGAAACAGGCAAATATCCAAGAGAATCAAGTTTAAACTATTTACTTGAGAAATATGTTATATACAAATATATACATGTTAATATGAAAGAAACCCAAATGAATGGCTTGCTTTTCAGTTCTTTAAATGCTATTGTTACGCAACGGAAACCCAACAATGTAACAAAGACAAATGGGTGTAAAAGTTCGTAACATTTAACACACAACCACAGTAATATGTAAAGGCGTGACTGAAACGCAACACGGGATTTATCGGTTAAATAATCATTTAATATTTACAAGTTAATGATCGTCTTAATCCTAAGCTTAAACCTATAACTCTAAACTATAAACTATTTACAGAGCCTCACCAGGCAGTCCATACAGCGGTCCAAGGTCGTCCGATGGTCGGTTCTTGTAAGTCCAAAAGAAGAACCGAAAACGCTGGGCTTGTGAGACTAAATAAAGTATTCTATAGTCTTGATAATTAATAGCTAAAAGTGGTAAACCTAAATAACCAAAAGGGAGAGCGAGAAGAGAATATGGCTCAAAGTAGATGAGTCTCAAGAAGATTATTCAAATGATGATTCGTATGGTGATTCAAATGGCGATTCTGATGAGATGACGACGTCCAGCTGTTATATAGTCGTGCATCTTTTAATCCCACGTCGCGCCGCGATCCCTCGTCTCCGGGCGACGTAAAGGCATCCTGGTCTCCGCAGCATCTGCATGGCCAGGTGGTTCCTCCGCGACGGTCGTCATGGGCATCCACCAAGGCAGGTCACCCGGCAACAGGATGCACTCCTACCTGTATAGGGAAAAACCAGCACGCGGCAATACCCAGCCAAAAACTCCAAACAGTACCCTTAAAATTACATCCCTAGATCTAACCTTATAATACACTGGGATGTAACACCCCCACCCTTAAGACAATAAATACATCCTTATTTATTGTCACATTCGTATGTACGGGACAATGCGTCGGCGACAACATTATCCCGCCCGCGGATGTGTCGAATGTCCAAATCATAACCTTGCAGGAATAAGCTCCACCGCATAAGACGTTGGTTATGATTACGCATACGGTGAAGAAAGACAAGCGGATTATGATCCGTCTGTATAACGACGGGGCGTAATGAGGAACCAACATACACATCAAAGTGCTGTAAAGCCAGAACCAGGGCTAAAGCTTCTTTTTCAATTGTGGAATATAGCCGCTGATGTCGGTCAAATTTCCTCGAGAAGTAGCACACTGGGTGGTCGACACCAAGAGTGTCTTCTTGCAGAAGAACGGCTCCGGCCCCACAGTCACTTGCATCCACTGTAAGTTTGAAAGGATGGGTAAAATCGGGAGCAGAGAGAACTGGCGTGCTGACTAGCAAAGCTTTCACGTTCTCAAACGATCGTTGGCACTGGTCAGTCCAAGCGTAAGCGGTCTTAGGACTGAGAAGGTCTGTCAACGGTGAGGCGACTGCAGAAAAGTTTCTGCAGAAGTTGCGGTAGTAACCTACCATCCCCAAGAACCTCCGCAACTCGCGGCGCGATTTGGGAGCTGGGAATTTAACCACAGCCTCCACCTTAGAGTCCACCGGACGTACCTGTCCGCGTCCCACAACTTTGCCCAAGTATGTGACAGTTGCTTGGCCAAACTCACATTTTGCCAAGTTGACTGTCAAATTGGCAGCAGACAGACGGTCAAAAAGATCTCCTATCTGTTTAACATGCTCGGTCCAAGAAGCGCTGTAAATGACCAGGTCATCTAAATATGCTTCGCAACCAGGCAGGTCAGACACAACAAGGTTAACTAACCTCTGAAACGTAGCAGGAGCATTCCTCATACCAAAAGGCATCACCGTATACTGCATGAAAGTATCTGGTGTCACAAAAGCAGAAATCTCCTTAGCGCGTTTCGACAGGGGAACTTGCCAATAACCCTTAAGCAAGTCAAACTTGCTTACATAAGCAGCGGAACCCACTCGGTCTACACAGTCATCCATTCGAGGTAAAGGGTAACAATCAGGTTTAGTGATTGTATTTACTTTCCTGTAGTCTGTGCAAAAACGAAAAGTGCCATCGGGTTTACCAACGAGCAGGCAGGGGGAACTCCAATTGCTTGAGCTAGGCTCAGCTATTCCATTCTGTAGCATGTAGTTCACCTCCTTCTTAAGCTGTGCTCGTTTCTCTGGGTTAACACGATAAGGGTGCTGCTTAATTGGGGAGCAACCACCTACGTCTATGTCATGCTCTATAAGGTGAGTGCGAGTAGGCACATCAGAAAACAGAGACAGGTGCGAATGAATAACTCCGGTAATGTCTGCACGTTCAGTACTAGACAGATGGGACAGCTGCACCTCAAGGCTGCCCAAAAATTCAGAATTCTGCAACCTGCCTTCCGTCATACTCTTCGGGGGTATAAACACATCTCCCTCCTCCTGTTCGGGAGGAGTAAGGATAACGCCCGACAGTGCCACACCTTTCACCTCACCATCCTCCTTAGCTTGGCGATCTAAGTAGGGCTTGATCATGTTGACGTGACATAACCTACTCCTTTTCCTGCGATCAGGAGTGGCTATCAAGTAGTCACGGTCACCCACTCGCTGTTCAATAAGATAAGGGCCGCTATAGCGCGCTTGCAAAGCGGATCCCGGAATGGGCAGGAGCACCATAACCTTATCACCAGGTGAAAAGATTCGCAACTCTGCCCTGCGATCAAACCAGCACTTCATTCTCTTTTGAGAAGTCTTCAGGTTTTCTCTCGCTAACTCGCCTGCTCTATGCAATTTAAAGCGAAAATTGCACACAAAATCAAGCAGGTTCGTGTGACTGTCCTCTGACAACCACTTCTCCTTGAACAGCTTCAGAGAACCGCGTACAGAGTGGCCAAAAACTAACTCAGCAGGGCTGAATCCCAGAGATTCTTGAACCACCTCCCGCACTGCAAAAAGCATTAAATGCACACCCTCATCCCAGTCCTTCTCAAACTCAAGGCAGTATGCACGAAGCATAGACTTGAGAGTTTGATGAAACCACTTTCAGTTTCAAACCTAAAACTAAGCCGGCAAATATATAACCTAAATGCAATAGTATTGGGTACCCAACCAGTTGCCAGCAGAGCGATGCAGGCCTGTATTGATGCTAGCGTTCGGTGAAGTCTCAAACAAAATGGCCGCTTTGCGCCCAAAGCACCGCGAGAGAAAACAAGAAATTTGCGCTGGTCCTCCTCACCGCGATAGCAACGCAATGTCGGCGGCGCTGTGTGTGGAGACGTCGTCACTGCAGTCCTCCTCAGTTGTGTTCGGTCCACGGAGATCTTGAAGACGATGTGTGAAGGAGTGACCGGGCTGGCTACTCTTATACAAAGTCCTTGGATCCTCCAACGGCACGCTACGTCGGGCTAACTAGCATGTGCACGCTACGTCGGGCTCTACTCCCGTTTTTTCTCTCTCCCGTCTTCCTGCTTCCCCTCTGAACTCTCACCCTGACTGCTGATTAGGCCTCACTCCAAGGGAGTGAATTTTAACTAACACATTTTTTAATGCATGTAAACAGTATTTAAACATTTTTTAGATAATTTAAAATAAGTTTTAAAAGAAAATAAACAAAATAAAAATACAATGAGTTTAGTAAATACCCACAATTCCCATAGGGCTACAGGTATCTACTCAGTGACCACGTTATTTGGTAGCCTACTCCTGTTGTTAACGTAAATACCCATGTCACAAAGGTCCCATAAAAACGACAGTTACTTCAGTTTACTCCAATGGCTTGCACAGTCCCCAAACACCTTTGGGATGAGGTGGAATGGGATGTTCACAGCAGGACCAAAGAATCTACAGGAACTGCATGATGATATCAAGTCAGCACCTTGAATCCAGGTGAGAAAGAATGCGGGCTGATCTGGAGGCAAAAAGGGATCCTGTCCTGTACTTGATAGGTACAGCTAATGAAGTGGGGACTGAGTGAACATGCTGTAGCCCTGAATTCCATCACCGACAAAGGTTAGGCACAGCCGGGTACTAGGGATGAGCGGATCGATAATACAGTATCGAGAATTCGATATTCACAAGCTACTCATTTGTTATCCCTTCAGAGAAATATCGATATTATATTAGGTAAATATAAATAAATAATAATAAATATAATTATGTAAATACGTTGGTGACTTCATTACGTTCAAACGTTTTCAGTACTTTTGTAAAATGTTTTGCCAATGGAAAGTCCTGAGCTGGCCCCTGTGTCACATGACTGTAAATCTGTGACATGATTGGCCACTGTGCGCACACAGTGCGGTATGGACCACATAATCAAATCATTAACGTTTGAGATAATGGCGGAAAGAAAACGCAGTGTTGTCTGGTGCTACTTTTCACAACTTGATAAGAATTTAGGGTGCCACCCCTAATTGGTCACCCCAGTGGCACCCCAGTCGGTTTTAACAAAGACAGTCTTTTGCGTTTTGCCGCCACTGTATAAAAGCTTCAAAATCTGCGTCAAAAGCCCGCCTGTCAGAAGCGCCAATCTGATCGGCCACCCAATTGCCACAGTCATTGGCTGTTTTGGCAGTCAATCTGTTTTTAAAAAGGCACCGTTTTTCCCGTTTGCAAGGCTGGAAAATGTGCGGCAAAAATCGTGTGCGGAATTTGAAGCTGTATTTTGCTCTTGTCAGGGTGACAGGTTAAACATTTTGAATCTTATGGTTGAAATATGAATGTTAACGTTTGAATGCTAAGGTTATGGTTGAAATATCATTAAATAACATCAAACTAGCTAGCTAGCTGACGTTAGCTAGCGTTAGCTGACTAGTTACTGGAAGACTAGTGACTAGCTAGTTATTTTCAACAAGAAATAAATTACTTGAATGCTGTGTTTGTTTAATATAATATGCCCCCCTTGTGTACTACTAGCTAACTAGTCAACTAAATCTATACAGCCATGTCGCTAATTTATCTAGTTAGTCAGGTGGCGTAACATTAGTGTTAAATTAGCTAGCTAGTTAGATAGTCAAGTCAGACAATAACTGTCGCTAGCCTACGTTAGCTAGAATGCCAGCGCGTATTATCAACCTGCTACGCGCGATAAACAGCAAAACATTAAGGTATTTACTACTGCCTTTCCACAAAAGAAAACTGTGACATGCCTGCAAATAAAACGGCCATTAGGGAAGTAAGCTAGGTTGCAAACCAAGAAGCTTTATTGTCGTGCTGTATAAATGAATCGTTGCGATGAAGGAATTCCTGGATTCCAGTGTTCTATGGGAAATGCCAGTGGTCCAGGGGCACTGTTTAATCAATAGCGTAATTTGAATTCAACTAAGTACCAGGAATTTTTGGCAGTCAGTCTATTGATTGTCTCTGTTAGGAAGCTGGGAAACGTTTGAATCATTTTCATTTCAAACCATTTGAAAGTCCCGAATAATTGCTTTAAATTACACTCCGTGACGCAACACCAGTCATCTTTATGTAATTTCTTCAATATTTATATTTCAAATCGAGTTTAGGCTGTGACGTAACAGTGGATGCCTTTCAACTCAGGATGAAATAAATACTAATAATCCTGCTTTGGCAAGTATTCTGCTGAGTATACTACAGTAATAGAAGATGGATATGAAAACGGGATTTTATAGCATAATCCTCTCGGTAGGCTATTTCTTTTTCAATTTATTATATTAAGTTATTATATATAAGGAATGGAGGCCAATGGTCAAAATCTCTCCAAATGTGTTCTCTAACCTAATCACAAATAATAGGAAAAGACTCATGGCCCTCATCAGAGCCATGGGCATTAAATGTTTTTTGAGAAATTTGAATACATTGAATCATTAATAAAGTATAAGTAGTGGTATTATTATTTTTAGTCCAACGAGAAGATTATAGGAAGGAGATGAGTGGCTTTTAAAATTTTTTAAAACACTCCGGAAACGGCAATTTTCAGAAGTCGTCCAGGTCAGATTGAAATACAATTTAACCACTGGTAAAATCAGAACCATTAATAACTAATGCATTCAGGCGCTTCAAACACTTTATTAACTAATGTTGAAAAGAGCATTAAATAAATAAATATATTTTTCAGTCATCATCTCTCTTGTTGCTCTCTTACATTACAGGAACATGACCAGTCTCCAAAAAGGACCAGGACCACTGTCCACCCTGGAGCCCTGGAGGGAGTGGACCAGTCTCCGACCAGGACCACGGCAGAAGACAGGCCACAAACACTTCATGTACGTATTGAGAGCGTATGACTAATTCAATATATTTGTTTACCTATTCACTTGCATTATGTAGTAGTTCACTTTGAAATATCTGGTTTCTGCTAGGCCTCTACAATCAGGGGGCTGTTCCACAAAGCTGGCTAACTGGGTAAGCCTGGCTTCTGTACTGAATAAAATCCAGAACAGCTCTTTTTACTTTAGTCCATGTTCCAGATTTGAAAGAGTTCTGGGTTTTATTCAGTTGGCCAGCTTTATGAAACACACTCCAGGACTGTTTACTTCAAGAAGGGTTCCTGCCTGCCAGTCATAGCATACTGTATGTATGGCTGATTGACTCCAAGTCAATGACAAGGACAAGAGAAGCATGGGGGGTTGTTTTAATTGATTTCAATTATATTTTATTTCTCAAAAAGGATGCACCAGTGATGAAGGCCATTCATCAGGCCTGTGAGTGGCTGGGCCACAACAGCCACCTCTTCCAGGGGCACGTCCTCCGACCCAGGATACTGGACATGGAGGAGGTGGATGCTCTGCTGGCCCTGACCACATATGACATTTTCATGAACAACTTCTTAGGAGGTCATGAGGATGAGGATGAGGACGAAGTGAGGTCCCCATTTGTCTTCATCTTCAGTCAGAAGGACGACATGGAGCTTTTTATGTGTGAAATTATGGACAAAAGGGAAATCCGGGTGTCTGCTGTCCTTCATTAGGGAAATGTTTATGTTCAGTATTTTTGTATCATTAAATCCAATCTTTCTCATTGTGTGTTGTATTATTTACTGATACAGGAGGTACCATGCAATTCCGGTTTTCTAACTTCAAAAAGATGTAAGTGGGTTGAATGTGTTTATCTGGGCCTCTATTCTCAACACATCTCAGAGCAGTCAGTATTTATTAGATTAGCTTCTCCACTCCTACAGAGAGTCAGTACATGTAACAAAAAGGCACAATCAGGGCCTACTTACAGTAGGTGCACATAGTACGCAAGATTAATCAACAGCGAATTCTACAATCTAAGCTGGGCAGCAAAAAAAGGCACATTCAGGTCTTGCAGTTAGGTACACCGAGTCAGCAATACAAACATTCCACAAAGTCTACACTCAAGCTGTACTGTGTCAAATCAGGAGTATGTCATGTTAATGAAACTAATTACAGTAGGTACAGCGTACACAGACATGACAGAGACAAAAAGATAATCCACAATCTCAAGTTGTACGTGCTGGTCAAGAACAAATCAGGAATGTGCCATGTCAATGAACAATGATAAGGTGGACTGTAAGATGTTAACTGTCCTGTTCAATAAACATCTGGGCACCAAAACAAACTGTATTAGCTCCCTCCAAGCTGGCTCAGGTCCATGGTGTCCAGACAGTCAGGGGATGCATTGAACAGGCTGGTGGCAGTTGGAATAAAGGACCTACAGAAGAGTTCCATAGCGTGGCATTACCCCTCACGCCATGCACACGCACACACGGAAAGACATACACAGCCCCCCATGTTAAGTGTATGATGATGATGATTGTGCCATGGCAAGTGAATGTGTAAGAGACAGCACACTAGTGTGTCTTCGTGTAGCCTACATATGTTCACGCTTGAGTGTAGGCTACTTTGAGTGTGATGTGAAGTTATTCTCCACAGAAATTGTGACTTTTGATTTTGATTAACCCCCCCTCAACTGCATCCGTGACCATTTACTCTTGACCTACACACTTACAATAACTTTGCACATTTACAATTGTCTGTATTATATTCATATTCGTATAGGCTTTATTTTTAGGTTTAGGTTAATCTGATGAATTCATATTTATATTTTGTTTAGTCCGGAACTTACGAACTGATAAGCCACTGTGGAGAGGAGCAAGGACCAATAATTCCAATGTACATGTACATGTTGCATATGACGCAGTATATGCACCGCAAATGCTCGTAAACAACTTCCTTTTTCATTCATTTCAATGCCATTTAAATGCTCATAAACAACTTCCTTTTTCATCCATTTCAATGCCATTGAAATGCTCATAAACAACTTCCTTTTTCGTCCATTTCAATGCCATTTAAATGCTCGTAAATAACTTCCTTCTTCGACCATTTCCACGCCCCTGGAGATGTTAGCTCTGCATCGAGCACCACTTGTAATGTTTTGCCAATGGAAAGTCCTGAGATGGCCCGTGTGTCACATGACTGTAAATCTGTGACATGATTGGCCACTGTGCGCACACATTACCATGGACCGCATAATCAAATCATTAATGTTTGAGATAATGGCGGAAAGAAAACGCAGTGTTGTCTGGTGCTACTTTTCACCACTTGATAAGAATTTAGGGTGCCACGCCTAAAATCTGATTGGTCACCCCAGTGCCACCCCACAGGTTGTCAGCCGGTTTTAACAAAGACAGTCTTTTGCGTTTTGCCGCCACTGTATAAAAGCTTCAAAATCTGCGTCAAAAGCCCGCCTGTCAGAAGCCAAGCCAATCTGATTAGCTACCCAATTGCCACAGTCATTGGCTGTTTTGGCAGTCAATCTGTTTTTAAAAAGGCACCGTTTTTCCTGTTTACAAGGCTGGAAAATGTGCAGCAAAAATTGTGAGCGGAATTTGCAGCTTTATTTTGCTCTTGTCAGGGAGGCAGGTTAAACATCTTGAATCTTATGGTTGAAATATGAATGTTAACGTTTGAATGTTAAGGTTATGGTTGAAATATCATCATTAAATAACATCAAACTAGCGAGCTAGCTGACGTTAGCTAGCGTTAGCTGAGTAGTGACAAGCTAGTTATTTTCAGGAAGAAATACATTACTTGAATGCTGTGTTTGTTTAATATGATATGCCCCCTTGTGTACTACTAGCTAATTAACTCGTCAACTAAATCTATATAGCCAAATCGCTAATTTATCTAGTTAGTCAGGTGGCGTAACATTAGTGTTAAATTAGCTAGCTACCTAGATAGTCAGACAATAACTGTCGCTAGCCTACGTTAGCTAGAATGCCAGCGCGTATTATCAACCTGCTACGCGCGATAAACAGCAAAACATTAAGGTATTTACTACTGCCTTTCCACAAAAGAAAACTGTGACATGCCTGCAAATAAAACGGCCATTAGGGAAGTAAGCTAGGTTGCAAACCAAGAAGCTTTATTGTCATGCTGTATAAATGAATCGTTGCGATGAAGGAATTCCTGGATTCCAGTGTTCTATGGGAAATGCCAGTGGTCCAGGGGCACTGTTTAATCAATAGCGTAATTTGAATTCAACTAAGTACCAGGAATTTTTGGCAGTCAGTCTATTGATTGTCTCTGTTAGGAAGCTGGGAAACGTTTGAATCATTTTCATTTCAAACCATTTGAAAGTCCCGAATAATTGCTTTAAATTACACTCCGTGACGCAACACCAGTCATCTTTATGTAATTTCTTCAATATTTATATTTCAAATCGAGTTTAGGCTGTGACGTAACAGTGGATGCCTTTCAACTCAGGATGAAATAAATACTAATAATCCTGCTTTGGCAAGTATTCTGCTGAGTATACTACAGTAATAGAAGATGGATATGAAAACGGGATTTTATAGCATAATCCTCTCGGTAGGCTATTTCTTTTTCAATTTATTATATTAAGTTATTATATATAAGGAATGGAGGCCAATGGTCAAAATCTCTCCAAATGTGTTCTCTAACCTAATCACAAATAATAGGAAAAGACTCATGGCCCTCATCAGAGCCATGGGCATTAAATGTTTTTTGAGAAATTTGAATACATTGAATCATTAATAAAGTATAAGTAGTGGTATTATTTTTTTTAGTCCAACGAGAAGATTATAGGAAGGAGATGAGTGGCTTTTAAAAATTTTAAAAAGACTCCGGAAACGGCAATTTTCAGAAGTCGTCCAGGTCAGATTGAAATACAATTTAACCACTGGTAAAATCAGAACCATTAATAACTAATGCATTCAGGCGCTTCAAACACTTTATTAACTAATGTTGAAAAGAGCATTAAATAAATAAATATATTTTTCAGTCATCATCTCTCTTGTTGCTCTCTTACATTACAGGAACATGACCAGTCTCCAAAAAGGACCAGGACCACTGTCCACCCTGGAGCCCTGGAGGGAGTGGACCAGTCTCCGACCAGGACCACGGCAGAAGACAGGCCACAAACACTTCATGTACGTATTGAGAGCGTATGACTAATTCCATATATTTGTTTACCTATTCACTTGCATTATGTAGTAGTTCACTTTGAAATATCTGGTTTCTGCTAGGCCTCTACAATCAGGGGGCTGTTCCACAAAGCTGGCTAACTGGGTAAGCCTGGCTTCTGTACTGAATAAAATCCAGAACAGCTCTTTTTACTTTAGTCCATGTTCCAGATTTGAAAGAGTTCTGGGTTTTATTCAGTTGGCCAGCTTTAGGAAACACACTCCAGGACTGTTTACTTCAAGAAGGGTTCCTGCCTGCCAGTCATAGCATACTGTATGTATGGCTGATTGACTCCAAGTCAATGACAAGGACAAGAGAAGCATGGGGGGTTGTTTTAATTGATTTCAATTATATTTTATTTCTCAAAAAGGATGCACCAGTGATGAAGGCCATTCATCAGGCCTGTGAGTGGCTGGGCCACAACAGCCACCTCTTCCAGGGGCACGTCCTCCGACCCAGGATACTGGACATGGAGGAGGTGGATGCTCTGCTGGCCCTGACCACATATGACATTTTCATGAACAACTTCTTAGGAGGTCATGAGGATGAGGATGAGGACGAAGTGAGGTCCCCATTTGTCTTCATCTTCAGTCAGAAGGACGACATGGAGCTTTTTATGTGTGAAATTATGGACAAAAGGGAAATCCGGGTGTCTGCTGTCCTTCATTAGGGAAATGTTTATGTTCAGTATTTTTGTATCATTAAATCCAATATTTCTCATTGTGTGTTGTATTATTTACTGATACAGGAGGTACCATGCAATTCCGGTTTTCTAACTTCAAAAAGATGTAAGTGGGTTGAATGTGTTTATCTGGGCCTCTATTCTCAACACATCTCAGAGCAGTCAGTATTTATTAGATTAGCTTCTCCACTCCTACAGAGAGTCAGTACATGTAACAAAAAGGCACAATCAGGGCCTACTTACAGTAGGTACACATAGTACGCAAGATTAATCAACAGCGAATTCTACAATCTAAGCTGGGCAGCAAAAAAAGGCACATTCAGGTCTTGCAGTTAGGTACACCGAGTCAGCAATACAAACATTCCACAAAGTCTACACTCAAGCTGTACTGTGTCAAATCAGGAGTATGTCATGTTAATGAAACTAATTACAGTAGGTACAGCGTACACAGACATGACAGAGACAAAAAGATAGTCCACAATCTCAAGTTGTACGTGCTGGTCAAGAACAAATCAGGAATGTGCCAAGTCAATGAACAATGATAAGGTGGACTGTAAGATGTTAACTGTCCTGTTCAATAAACATCTGGGCACCAAAACAAACTGTCTTAGCTCCCTCCAAGCTGGCTCAGGTCCATGGTGTCCAGACAGTCAGGGGATGCATTGAACAGGCTGGTGGCAGTTGGAATAAAAGACCTACAGAAGAGTTCCATAGCGTGGCATTACCCCTCACGCCATGCACACGCACACACGGAAAGACATACACAGCCCCCCATGTTAAGTGTATGATGATGATGATGGTGTCATGGCAAGTGAATGTGTGAGAGACAGCACACTAGTGTGTCTGCGTGTAGCCTACATATGTTCACGCTTGAGTGTAGGCTACTTTGAGTGTGATGTGAAGTTATTCTCCACAGAAATTGCGACTTTCGATTCAAATTGTGACTTTTGATTTTGATTAACCCCCCCTCAACTGCATCCGTGACCATTTACTCTTGACCTACACACTTACAATAACTTTGCACATTTACAATTGTCTGTATTATATTCATATTCGTATAGGCTTTATTTTTAGGTTTAGGTTAATCTGATGAATTCATATTTATATTTTGTTTAGTCCGGAATTTACGAACTGATAAGCCACTGTGGAGAGGAGCAAGGACCAATAATTCCAATGTACATGTACATGTTGCATATGACGCAGTATATGCACCGCAAATGCTCGTAAACAACTTCCTTTTTCATTCATTTCAATGCCATTTAAATGCTCATAAACAACTTCCTTTTTCATCCATTTCAATGCCATTGAAATGCTCATAAACAACTTCCTTTTTCGTCCATTTCAATGCCATTTAAATGCTCGTAAATAACTTCCTTCTTCGGCCATTTCCACGCCCCTGGAGATTACCGCCCCTGGAGGTGTTAGCTCTGCATCGAGCACCACTTGTAATGTTTTGCCAATGGAAAGTCCTGAGCTGGCCCGTGTGTCACATGACTGTAAATCTGTGACATGATTGCCCACTGTGCGCACACATAACCATGGACCGCATAATCAAATCATTAACGTTTGAGATAATGGCGGAAAGAAAACGCAGTGTTGTCTGGTGCTACTTTTCACCACTTGATAAGAATTTAGGGTGCCACGCCTAAAATCTGATTGGTCACCCCAGTGCCACCCCACAGGTTGTCAGCCGGTTTTAACAAAGACAGTCTTTTGCGTTTTGCCGCCACTGTATAAATGCTTCAAAATCTGCGTCAGAAGCCAAGCCAATCTGATGGCCACCCAATTGCCACAGTCATTGGCTGTTTTGGCAGTCAATCTGTTTTTAAAAAGGCACCGTTTTTCCTGTTTACAAGGCTGGAAAATGTGCAGCAAAAATTGTGAGCGGAATTTGAAGCTTTATTTTGCTCTTGTCAGGGAGGCAGGTTAAACATCTTGAATCTTATGGTTGAAATATGAATGTTAACGTTTGAATGTTAAGGTTATGGTTGAAATATCATCATTAAATAACATCAAACTAGCGAGTTAGCTGACGTTAGCTAGCGTTAGCTGAGTAGTGACAAGCTAGTTATTTTCAGGAAGAAATACATTACTTGAATGCTGTGTTTGTTTAATATGATATGCCCCCTTGTGTACTACTAGCTAACTAACTCGTCAACTAAATCTATATAGCCAAATCGCTAATTTATCTAGTTAGTCAGGTGGTGTAACATTAGTGTTAAATTAGCTAGCTACCTAGATAGTCAGACAATAACTGTCGCTAGCCTACGTTAGCTAGAATGCCAGCGCGTATTATCAACCTGCTACGCGCGATAAACAGCAAAACATTAAGGTATTTACTACTGCCTTTCCACAAAAGAAAACTGTGACTTGCCTGCAAATAAAACGGCCATTAGGGAAGTAAGCTAGGTTGCAAACCAAGAAGCTTTACTGTCGTGCTGTATAAATGAATCGTGGCGATTAAGGAATTCTTGGGTTCCAGTGTCCTATGGGAAATGTTGATATTGTAAATGAGGCCTGAAAGATATGATGAGGTCTCCTGTATTAATATTACGAAATGTATATTACATTTGTTTGTTTTGGGGATATTCTGTTGCCAGTGGTCCAGGGGCACTATTTAATGAATAGCGTAATCTGAATTCAACTAAGTACCAGGAATTTTTGGCAGTCAATCCATTGATTGTCTCTGTTAGGAAGCTGGGAAACATTTGAAACATTTTCATTTCAAACCATTTGAAAGTCCCGAATAATTGCTTTAAATTACACTCCGTGACGCAACACCAGTCATCTTTATGTCATTTCTTCAATATTTATATTTCAAATCGAGTTTAGGCTGTGACCTAACAGTGGATGCCTTTCAACTCAGGATGAAATAAATACTAATAATCCTGCTTTGGCAAGTATTCTGCTGAGTATACTACAGTAATAGAAGATGGATATGAAAACCGGATTTTATAGCATAATCCTCTCGGTAGGCTATTTCTTTTTCAATGTATTATATTAAGTTATTATATATAAGGAATGGAGGCCAATGGTCAAAATCTCTCCAAATGTGTTCTCTAACCTAATCACAAATAATAGGAAAAGACTCATGGCCCTCATCAGAGCCATGGGCATTAAATGTTTTTTGAGAAATTTGAATACATTGAATCATTAATAAAGTAAAAGTAGTGGTATTATTTTTTTTAGTCTAACGAGAAGATTATAGGAAGGAGATGAGTGGCTTTTAAAAATAGTATTAAAGCGAAACACTTTATTTTCAGGCTATTCATATGTTGCTATTTGTTATTTGTTGAAGGCTGCGAAAATGAATGCAGGAACGAACATTGCTATTCAGCTTTAGCTTTTTCCTGCTGTGGCTTTTCATCAGACTAGGCTGCTGAATGGAAGGCATAGGCTATTATCTGGCTGGTATTTGTAACTATAAATAATGAGTAGTTGTGACCATCATTGCTCATTATGAGTGCACAACCAAATGATAATACCAGCTTAATAAATAGGCTAGGACTACCGGTTGTCACAGCGTGTTCAATATTTATTGTTGTTGGAAAATAAAATGTGTAATATCTGGTATTTATATTAACGCTATGCATAGCCTAATTGAATAGGAAATAGTTTATTTAATTGGTCTCTACATGAAAAGGACATCATTTATAAAATCTTAAACAAGTTTACTGATGGAGCACTGGTGAAATGAAAAGAACAAACAAACTAATTGAATATGAAATAGGCTAAAACGATGAAAAACCCAAGATATTTACAACCATGTCCCTTTATATGGAAATAGCCACCGGTAACGGTACATTACCGTTGTGGCGGAATAAAATGTGGAATTCAATAAATAAAAATGTGCTGCATTTCAGAATTCAATAAATAAAAAGCAAATTTAGAAGAAACTATGCTCATTAAACTATGCTCCCTGGTTATGGGTATGCACTTTGTTGTACGTCGCTCTGGATAAGAGCGTCTGCCAAATGCCATGAATGTAATGTAATGTAAAAAGTTCTGGTGAGTTTAAACACGAAGTTTGAATACGGATAGCTACGCATCAAGGCAATATGAATATTGAAACCAAATTCGATTGAATTCATGCCAGAACCGAGAGGTGGGCTATTTATTTTTTAAGTTATGAATTCCAAAATTAATTCTTGTTCACCTAGTTTATTTTGTCTCTGACCGAAATATTAAATAGTCCGTTTGTTTTCGGAGACGCTGTCGAACCGTTTTCTGTAGCCTAGGCCCAGCAAATTTAGTGCACAATTTTCCAAAAGGGATGTTGTCATGCTAAACCACCGATTTAAACGTATAATTTGTTTGTATATCTGGGCTTTTTTGTTTCAAACGTGAAGTGCAATTCCTCCAAAATGACCATAAGTGGGTCTATATTACCCGAAGGACAAAAGTGTTCATAGCCTGGCTGATACAATTTTGCGCTATAGCCTAGTCTACAGTGTAATGTATCTTGCTTTCTCTTGGCTTTTGTCATATTGCAGACTAAAGGTTATGGTTATGCCTTCGTTGAGTGCATGCCGGCTATTGAAGAAGACAGTGGAAACGAAGATCTGCAGGTGGATGTGGTGGGGATGGAGGCTGGAGTAAGTACCGTACAGCTTACTCCGTACCGAAAATGTACCGTACATTTTAATTTCAGTCATTTAGTAATGACCCAGTTTTAACCCAGGAGACACTATTCAACAGATTACTATTCAATAATCCACATTAAGTACACCGCAACAACCAAGCAGAGACACAGTACAACTGTGGTAGCAAACATTATGACATCTAGTTGCTTTTTAAGGGTGAACATGACAGTTTAATAAATAGGCCAGCAGTATAGCATAATAAAGGAACTGGGCTTGTTACAGAAACATTTTAGCTTTGTTTCCCAGGTGAAATGCTGATTTTGCACCATTGAGTAAGGTCCTTAATCTAAACTGCTTAATTAAGTATCTGCAAAAATGGCTTGTTTGTAAAGTCAGTGTGAAGTCACTCTGTAGAAAAGCTATGCTAAATTAAATGACTAGAATTGTAATGTAACTGTCCTGCAGGAGAGCCATGCCACCTCCATTATCACAGTGGCAGAGGCAGAAGCCTCCAGCAAGCTCTACCATGGAGAGGAAGCCGTCCCCAGCATTGTCGTGATGGTGGATGTGGTGGAAATGGAGGATGTAGTAAGTGCTTTACACAGTGCTTTCATTTTCATTTAAGTCATTTCATAATGATGGCCGTAATGTTTTTTTTGGGGGGGGGGGGGGGGGGGGCGTTACCTGAGGAGGAAGTTCAGTCGTCTGGTAATCAGAATGAAGTCGCTCTGCAGAAGAGCTAATCTAAATGACTAGAACTGTAATGTAACTGTCCTGCAGGAGAGCCACAACACTACCATCGCAGTGGCTGAGGCAGAAACCTCCAGCCAACTCTGCCATGGAGAGGAGGCCGTCCCCAGCATTGTCGTGGTGGTGGATGTGGTGGAAATGGAGGATGTAGTAAGTACTTTACACAGTGCTTTCATTTTCATTTCAGAAATGTCATAATGATCACCATTGTGATGGGGGGGGGGGCGTTAGCTGAGGAGGTAATATGGTTGTCTGGTCATCAGAAGGTTTTTGGTTCAATCCCCGCCCAGGGTGTGTCGAAGTGTCTCTGAGCATGACTCCTAACCCCCAATTACCCCCAAATCCCGACAAGCTGATTGGTACCTTGCATAGCAGCCGATCACCGATCGCTGTTGGTGTGTGTGAGTGGGTGTCTGAATTTTCCATCCAGTATTGCTCTGTTTTAACCCAGGAAACCCTATTTGTTTATTCTCCATGAAAGTGTTCTGTAATCCTTAAAGTCCTTAATCTCAACTGCTTTATTAAATATCTGCAAAAATGGCTTGTTTGTAAAGTGTGAAGTCGCTCTGCAGAAGAGCACCTGCTAAACAACTAAATCTGTAATGTAACTGTCTTGCAGGAGACCCATGACACCTCCACCATCGCAGTGGCAGAGGCAGAAGCCTCCAGCGAGGCCGTCCCCAGCACTTGTGTGGCGGTGGATGCGATGGCGTTGGAGGATGTCGTAAGTATTTTACACAGCGCTTTCACTCTGGGAAACTACAAGCTTAAATGTGCTTCCTTATGTTTTTTTAAGGATGAACTAAAGACCAAGATACCGTAATAGACTGCAGTGTTTATGTGAATTGTATGACAACATTCATAATATTTCCGGGTTAAAAAAATGCAGTAATTTTTTTTTATTTGATACGGTTTGTATTTAATTGATCAATTTCCTGTTTTTTCCTGACTCAAAATGAGGCAGGGGCAGTACTTTAATCACGATCAAATCTTGTCAGTAATCTGAATACTTTTTAACGGGCTTGGGTGCAAAAGATTTACCTGCCCAAACACAGCGAACTCAGGAGTGATGTCTAGTCAGGTACTCTGTGTATATCTGTTGTGCCAATAGTTGTATTTTTGATGTCTTTTCATATGGGTCAGAACTTTGTAGAGGCGCCTGAATTTGGTCTTATGTTCTCTACCATGCCATTTTCCAGTATGCTGCAGATGAAGAGAAGGGGGCGCTGGGAGATGGGGAAGCAGCCCATCAGCCAGAGACCCTCCCACAGAGTGAGTCTCACAGATAATGTGCTCTGGATGGAAAATGGCAAAATGTATATTTTAATATATATTTATAAATATTCTATTGGTACCCTTCAGCTCAGTTAAATCCAGAAATTGTGTGATCAAAGGGAATCCAGAAAATGCTCTTTGAATGATTGATTGATTTTTGAATGATTATTTTACTATGCTATTTCTCAAACTTAATTACTTAACTTATAATGTAAAGGCCGGGGAATACTTGAATAGATAGTTGACGTAGTAAAACTATTCAGATTAGTTTCCCCCATTTGATTACACTGAACGCTCAGGTTTTACAGTGATATTAACGATAAGGGGACACTCCCGTTTTTCTCAGAGATGGGAAAGAAAAAAGCTTTCCGGAGCTTCTTCTGCAGGGTGTGGAAAGCCCTCAAAAGCTCGCTGTGCTGCTGCTCTGTGGAGGAGACGGAGTGAAACACCACCCACCCTGCTCCTCCCCCACCTAAACCCACCTCCCAGCCTACCCCCACCCAACCACTCGCCAGCCTATACCTCCATCCACCCACATGAGGTAGAGACCGGCTATTTACCTGTCACAGTAAGCCAATGATACTGCAACTGATGAGCCAGCACCAGCAACTTACAGGCCTGTGCCGATGACTGATGGGCCAGCAGTGGCCAATGAGAGACAGCATATGAGCCTGACTACTGACTCTCCTAGGCTGGCAGCTCACTCACGTGGACTAGTAACTACCCAATCTCTAAAAATGGTAGACAAAGGTGATTGAGCTTGACTGCTCTGTGATTGGATCAGAGACAGGTAGATAGACATAATGCTGATGCTAATCAGCGGGTTTAACAAATCAGCAAAACTGTCTAATTCCTATGTTTTTGCAATACACTGAATGCATTTTGGGTTGAGATAAAAAGATAGCTTTTAAACACCTGATGTTTTAAACTACTTTGAACATAGCCTTGGGATCACCCAATTTTTAGGTGTGCAAAAGTATTGGAACAGAGAGTATTTAAGTAAATGAAACTAAATAACACTTAATATTTGGTAGCATATCCCTTGCTTGCAATAACTGCATCAAGCCTGTGATCTATTGACATCACCAAACTATTGCGTCTTTTGAGATGCTTTTCAAGGCTGATCCCCGGTGTAGCCACAATAGGGTCTGCACAGCCATTGGGGCCCTTGAGCAAGGCCAAATGCCATTAATGTAAAGTGCCAGTTGAGGGATTAGCCTAGGAGGATAGGTTGCTACTCTAGGCAGGTGTGTCGCTAGTCTAGGTGAGTGAATTTCTTGTCTAGGAGAGTGGTTTGCTAGTCGAGGCAGTTTGGACGCTAGTCTAAGCTAGTGAGTTGCTTGTCGGGGAGATTGAGTTCCGAGTTAACGTGAGTGAGCTGCCAGCCTGGGAGAGTCAGTAGCCAAGCTTGTGCTGTCTCTCATTGGCCACTGCTGGCTCATCAGTGGTCGGCACAGGCCTGTCAGTCATCGGTGCTGGCTCATCAGTTGCTTTTATCATTGGCCTACTGTGATAGACTACATATATAAATTCAACTGGTCGGGAAACAGTTTGGAAAATTCTTTGTTTTAATAAAGTAAAAGGTTGGTGAATCCAGCATTTGTGTCGTTTGCATTTTTCATCTGATAATTGTCTTGTAGTAATGGTCTATATTTTGTCTAGACTAACCACATATGGCACCATTAATATGTAATAAATGCCCGGGAAGAAATGGATAAGTGCGAGGTGCTAAATACGATAATTTCATGGTACATGGAACATACATGGAACAACATTAAAAGTTGTTGTTGCTGATGCATTTATAACAGCATGCCCCGGCTGTGCTATAGATGTACTCCTGCATGGCTCGCAGTCTCTGGTTGCTCGTGAAATGTGCCAGAACTATACTGCTTTATAACCCACAAGACAGTGATTTAAATGGCATATATGTGGAGTCATCATCAGTTCATCGGAAAATACTTTGTGAAAAAAGGGTGCTAAAACACAAATTTGTTCATAACTTTCTAGTTTTCAAATCGCTGTGCCACTAACACACAAGAAGCAGGTTGCTATAATACAAAAGTATTGAAAAAAAGTTGATTTGTTGTTTTTTGTTAACCTACTTTTGGCACGCTGAAGAAGGACGTTTTGCTCGAAATCAGTTAGCACTGATGAGTGTGAGCACCTGCGTAACTTTCACATTCTTTGATGATATGATACTGAAGGTGCGATACAGCTTTGGTCTTGCGTTTGATTCTTTTCTGGTTTTCATCAGATATCGGAGTGGAATGTCGTCTGACGAGACAATTCATTGCAATGAATCATATTTAAGGCATTTAAGACCATTTTTGAGAGAATCACGGTAAATAATCCCTCAAAGCAAGACGTGCAGGCTAATTAAGTCACTTTAGCGGCGTAATTACTTTGGGGTTGCAGGCGTAGTTGTAACAAAAGCCAGCATACACATGGTTTCCCAGGATCGGGTTTAAAAACCGCTGGTCTAATTATAAAGCTTAAATTGCCAATGGTAAATTTTATTTGTCGTGTCATGGCCGAGATTCACCACAGAGGGTCGCTGTCTTAACATCCAAAACGAGGCAAATTCCATCCAAATTCCGCATTGACTTCGCTATTTATGTACCTTCCTAATGATACACATATTCGATGCCTTATTATATCCCAGTCATTTTGTCTGGGGTCAACGAAATAATGAATAATTCTGTCATGAATTATTGTAGGCCTCCTGGTCAGTAAGAGTTTAAGCTGGGGGACGGGGTCTATTGATTCTATGTAACTATTTTAATACTAGAATTCATACATTGACATTATACAGGGAATCATCTTTGCTTTAAAGCTCGTGTTTAAGCTTAGCCTGCCTGTCAAACGACCACACACATCAGCTGGAATTTAAATTCGTAAGTGATGAGAACCCGTGGCCTGATTACAGTAACGCTGCCAATATTTCTGCGGTGATCTGTCTGTTCACGTTTCTTCAAGTTCTATCATTGTAAGCGGGGCTAATTGGTGAACAATCGACGATGTTTCTCTTTCTGTATAGGGTATGTAGCGCCCCCTAGCGTGTCTGGCTATTAGTGTGGAGTGCGCTCCCCGAATTCCTATATAGCGAGAGATCACTCTCTCTAGTGTTAATGAATGCTCTAACGAAATTACTAAATTATTTACTTATTGACCTTTACACCTATTCACATTACACTAAGAATACCTACCATAGGCTTTTAACTGAATGCAAAGTTTCAATCAAGTGACTGCTAAATGAAATAATTCACTAAATGTAGGCTATGTAGCTGTTATCAGTGCTAGGTTAAATAAGCATTAGCTTTTAAAGTTACGTTAATATTTTAACCTTTAAATAGCTAACAATATGATCAGTGCAATAAGCATCAAATGAAATGTCATGACCATGAATCAGAATTAACACTCTGAAATACTTCACTGTAAATTAGGCTACTAAGCAAACCTTTTCACTATTAACTTACTCTCAGTATCAAATAAGCTACCCAAAAACAGGAAAATGTCCAAGAGAATCAAGTTTGAACTATTTACTTGAAAAATTTGTTATATACAAATATATACATGGAAATATGAAAGATAAACCCAAATGAATGGCTTGCTTTTCAGTTCTTTAAATGCTATGCATTCACTCAAAACGCAGTTCCGTAAAAATATTTAAACCACACTTTCAGTTTCAAACCTAAAACTAAGCCGGCAAATATATAACCTAAATGGTTGATGCTAGCGTTCGGCGAAGTCTCAAACAAAATGGCTGCTTCGCGCCCAAAGCACCGCGAGAGAAAACAAAAGAAACTTGCGCTGGTCCTCCTCACCGCGATAACAACGCAATGTCGGCGGCGCTGTGTGAGGAGACGTCGTCACTGCAGTCCTCCTCAGTTGTGTTCGGTCCACGGGGATCTTGGAGACGATGTGTGAAGGAGTAACCGGGCTGGCTACTCTTATACAAAGTCCTTGGATCCTCCAACGGCACGCTACGTCGGGCTATCTAGCCTGTATCCTTGTCGTAAACTCTGTCCGAGTTTTCGATATCAAACACGTTATAACACAGCTGTATCACTGTAGAATGTTGTTAAAAAACTCACTGTCCATTCGTCTAAACACATTGACAACAATATCACAATACATTGGTGTTCTACAAACTATAAACTCATGACAAGCAGTGCAACAGTGCAGACCTGAATTTACGACTTGAGTGATAAGCCGGGATGGCTTTAAGCCCGCCTGTCAGAAGCCAAGCCAATCTGATTGGCCACCCAATTGCCACAGTCATTGGCTGTTTTGGCAGTCAATCTGTTTTTAAAAAGGCACCGTTTTTCCCGTTTACAAGGCTGGAAAATGTGCAGCAAAAATCGTGAGCGGAATTTGAAGCTTTATTTTGCTCTTGTCAGGGAGGCAGGTTAAACATTTTGAATCTTATGGTTGAAATATGAATGTTAACGTTTGAATGTTAAGGTTATGGTTGAAATATCATCATTAAATAACATCAAACTAGCGAGCTAGCTGACGTTAGCTAGCGTTAGCTGATTAGTGACAAGCTAGTTATTTTCAGGAAGAAATACATTACTTGAATGCTGTGTTTGTTTAATATAATATGCCCCCCTTGTGTACTACTAGCTAACTAACTAGTCAACTAAATCTATATAGCCAAATCGCTAATTTATCTAGTTAGTCAGGTGGCGTAACGTTAGTGTTAAATTAGCTAGCTAGCTAGATAGTCAGACAATAACTGTCGCTAGCTTACGTTAGCTAGAATGCCAGCGCGTATTATCGACCTGCTACGCGCGATAAACAGCAAAACATTAAGGTATTTACTACTGCCTTTCCAGAAAAGAAAACTGTGACATGCCAGCAAATAAAACAGCCATTAGGCAAGTTAGCTAGGTTGCAAACCAAGAAGCTTCATTGTCCTGCTGTATTAATGAATCGTCGCGATTAAGGAATTCCTGGATTCCAGTGTTCTATGGGAAATGTTGATATTGTAAATGAGGCCTGAAAGATATGATGAGCTCTCCTGTATTAATATTACGAAATGTATATTACATTTGTTTGTTTTGGGGATATTCTGTTGCCAGTGGTCCAGGGGCACGGTTTAATTAATAGCGTAATTTGAATTCAACTAAGTACCAGGAATTTTTGGCAGTCAGTCTATTGATTGTCTCTGTTAGGAAGCTGGGAAACATTTGAAACATTTTCATTTCAAACCATTTGAAAGTCCCGAATAATTGCTTTAAATTACACTCCGTGACGCAACACCAGTCATCTTTATGTAATTTCTTCAATATTTATATTTCAAATCGAGTTTAGGCTGTGACGGAACAGTAGATGCCTTTCAGCTCAGAATTAAATAAATACTAATAATCCTGCTTTGGCAAGTATTCTGCTGACTAGACTACAGTAATAGAAGATGGATATGGATATGAAAACGGGATTTTATAGCATAATCCTCTCGGTAGGCTATTTCTTTTTCAATTTATTTTATATTAGGAATGGAGGCCAATAGTCAAAATCTCTCCAAATGTGTTCTCTAACCTAATCAGAAATAATAGGAAAAGACTCTTGGCCGTCATCAGAGCCATGGGCATTAGATTTATTTTTTTTGAGAAATTTGAATACATTGAGTCATTAATAAAGTATAAATAGTGGTATTATTTTTTAGTCCAACGGGAAGATTACAGGAAGGATATAAGTGGCTTTTAAAAATAGTATTAAAGCGAAACAAACTTTATTTTCAGGCTATTCATATGTTGCTATTTGTTATTTGTTGAAGGCCGCGAAAATGAATGCAGGAACCAACATTGCTATTCAGCTTTCGCTTTGCTGTGGCTTTTCATCGGACTAGGCTGCTGAATGGAAGGCATAGGCTATTATCTGGCTGGTATTTGTAACTATAAATAATGAGTAGTTGTGACCATCATTGCTCATTTTGAGTGCACAACCAAATGATAATACCAGCTTAATAAATAGGCTTGGACTACCGGCTGTCACAGCGTGTTCAATATTTATTGTTGGAAAAGCACATCATTTATAAAATCTTAAACAAGTTTACTGATGGAGCACTGGTAAAATGAAAAGAACAAACAAACTAATTTAATATGAAATAGGCTAAAACGATGAAAAACCCAAGAGATTTACAACCTGTTTGTGCACGATTATATTCAGCTTTGCGTCGCTATGTCCCTTTATATGGAAATAGCCACCGGTAACGGTAAATTCTGATACCGTTGTGGCGGAATAAAAATGCTGCATTTCAGAATTCAATCAATAAAAAGCAAATTGAGAAGAAACTATGCTCATTAAACTATGCTCCCTGGTTATGGGTTTGCACTTTGTTGTAGCGTCTGCCAAATGCCATTAATGTAATGTATTGTAAAAAGTTCTGGTGAGTTTAAACACGAAGTTTTAATACCGAGAGCTACGCATCAAGACAATATGAATATTGAAACCAAATTCGATTGAATTCATGCCAGAATCCGAGAGGTGGGCTATTTATTCATTTTTAAGTTATGAATTCCAAAATTAATTCTTGTTCACCTAGTTTATTTTGTCTCTGACCGAAATATTAAATAGCCCGTTTGTTGTTTTCGGAGATGCTGTCGAACCGTTTTCTGTAGCCTAGCCCCAGCAAATTTAGTGCTCAATTTTCCAAAAGGGATGTTGTCATTCTAAACCACTGATTTAAACATATAATTTGTTTTTATATGTAACCTCTGGGCTTTTTGATTCAAACGTAACATACGGTGAAGTGCAATTCGACCATAAGTGGGTCTTTATTACCCGAAGGACAAAAGTGTTCATAGCCTGGCTGATACAATTTTGCGCTATAGCATAGTCTACAATGTAATGTATCTTGCTTTCTCTTGGCTTTTGTCATATTGCAGACTAAAGGTTATGGTTATGCCTTCGTTGAATGCATGCCGGCTATTGAAGAAGACAGTGGAAACGAAGATCTGCAGGTGGATGTGGTGGGGATGGAGGATGGAGTAAGTACTGTACAGCTTACTCCGTACCGAAAATGTACCGTACCGTACATTTTCATTTCAGTCATTTAGTAATGACCCAGTTTTAACCCAGGAGACACTATTCAATAATCCACATTAAGTACACCGCAACAACCAAGCAGAGACACGGTACAACTGAGGTACCAAACATTATGACATCTAGTTGCTTTTTAAGGGTGAACATGACAGTTTAATAAATAGGCCAGCAGTATAGCATGATAGAGAAACTGGGCTTGTTACAGAAATATTTTAGCTTTGTTTCCCAGGTGAAATGCTGCTTTTGCACCCTTGAGTAAGGTCCTTAATCTAAACTGCTTAATTAAATATCTTCAAAAATGGCTTCTTTGTAAAGTCAGTGTGAAGTCACTCTGTAGAAAAGCTATGCTAAATGACTAGAACTGTAATGTAACTGTCCTGCAGGAGAGCCACGCCACCTCCATTATCACAGTGGCAGAGGCAGAAGCCTCCAGCAAGCTCTGCCATGGAGAGGAGGCCGTCCCCAGCATTGTCGTGATGGTGGATGTGGTGGAAATGGAGGATGTAGTAAGTACTTTACACATTGCTTTCATTTTCATTTCAGTCATTTCATAATGATGGCAATAATGTTTTTTTTTTGGGGGTAATCAGAATGAAGTCTCTCTGCAGAAGAGCACCTGCGAAATGACTTGAACTGTAATATAACTGTCCTGCAGGAGACCCACAACACCATCATTGCAGTGGCTGAGGCAGAAACCTCAGCGTTAGCTGAGGAGGTAATATGGTTGTCTGGTCATCAGAAGGTTGCTGATCGCTGTTGGTGTGTGTGAGCGGGTGTCTGAATTTACCATCCAGTATTTCTGTTTTAATCCAGGAAACCCTATTTGTTTATTCTCCATGAAAGTGTTGTGTAATCCTTAAAGTCCTTAATCTCAACTGCTTTATTAAATATCTGCAAAAATGGCTTGTTTGTAAAGTGTGAAGTCGCTTTGCAGAAGAGCACCTGCTAAACAACTAAATCTGTAATGTAACTGTCTTGCAGGAGACCCATGACACCTCCACCATCGCAGTGGCAGAGGCAGAAGCCTCCAGTGAGGCCGTCCCCAGCACTGGTGTGGCGGTGGATGCGATGGCGTTGGAGGATGTCGTAAGTATTTTACACAGCGCTTTCACTCTGGGAAACTACAAGCTTAAATGTGCTTCTTTATGTTTTTTAAGGATGAACTAAAGACCAAGATACCGTAATAGACTGCAGTGTTTATATGAATTGTATGACAACATTCATAATATTTCCTGGGGAAAAAAAATGCAGTAATTTTATTTAATTTCATGCTATTTGTATTTAATTGATCAATTTCCTGGTTTTTCCTGACTCAAAATGAGGTAGGGGCAGTACTTTAATCACGATCAAATGTTGTCAGTAATCTGAATACTTTTTAACGGGCTTGGGGGCAAAAGATTTACCTGCCCAAACACAGCGAACTCAAGAGTGATGTCTAGTCAGTCTGTGTATATCTGTTGTGCCAATAGTTGTATTTTTGATATCTTTTCATATGGGACAGAACTTTGTAGAGGTCCCTGAATTTAGTCTCATGTTCTCTACCATGCCTTGTTCCAGGGTGCTGCAGATGTAGAGAAGGGGGCGCTGGGAGATGGGGAAGCAGCCCATCAGCCAGAGACCCTCCCACAGAGTGAGTCTCACAGATAATGTGCTCTGGATGGAAAATGGCAAAATGTATATTTTAATATATATATGAATATTCTATTGGTACCCCTCAGCTCAATTAAATCCAGAAATTGTGTGATCAAAGGGAATCCAGAAAATGCTCTGTGAACCTTGAATGATTATTTTACTATGCTATTTCTCAAACTTAATTACTTAACTTAAAATGTAAAGGTCACAGAATACTTGAATAGATAGTTGACGTACTAAAACGATTCAGATTATTTCCCCCCATTTGATTACACAGGTTTTACAGTGATATTAACGATAAGGGGACACTCCTGTTTTTCTCAGAGGTGGGAAAGAAGAAAGCTTTCCGGAGCTTCTTCTGCAGGGTGTGGAAAGCCCTCAAAAGCTCACTGTGCTGCTGCTCTGTGGAGGAGACAGAGTGAAACACCACCCACCCTGCTCCTCCCCCACCTAAACCCACTTCCCAGCCTACCTCTACCCAACCACCCCCTAGCCTATACCTCCATCCACCCACAAGAGGCAGAGACCGGCTATTTACCTATCACGGTAAACCAATGATACTGCAACTGATGAGCCAGCACTGGCAACTTACAGGCCTTTGCCGATGACTGATGGGCCAGCAGTGGCCAATGAGAGACAGCATATGAGCCTGACTACTGACTCTCCTAGGCTGGCAGCTCACTCATGTGGACTAGTAACCCAAACTCCTAGACAAGCAACTCAATAGTTTAGACTAGCGTCCCATCTGGCGAGACTAGCAGACCACTCTCCTAGACTAGCAACTCACTCACCTAGACTAGCGTCCCACCTGCCTAGACTAGCAACCTCCCCTTCTAGGCTGCTAATCCCTTGACTGGCAGCATATTCACCTAGGCTGGCGATTGGCTTGTTTGACTACTGATGTACCATGATGCTGATGATCAACATGGGGTTTAACACATACAGTGGGCTCCAGAATTATTGGCACTTGACTGCTCTGTGATTGGATCAGAGACAGGTAGATAGACATAATGCTGATGCTAATCAGCGGGTTCAACAAAACAGCAAAACTGTCTAATTCCTATGTTTTTGCAATACACTGAATGCATTTTAGGTTGAGATAAAAAGATCAACACATGACAAGAGTTCAGAATTTCAGCTTTTAAACACCTGATGTTTTAAACTACTTTGAACATAGCCTTGGGATCACCCAATTTTTAGGTGTGCAAAAGTATTGGAACAGAGAGTATTTAAGTAAATGAAAGTAAATAACACTTAATATTTGGTAGCATATCCCTTGCTTGCAATAACTGCATCAAGCCTGTGATCTATTGACATCACCAAACTATTGCGTCTTTTGAGATGCTTTTCAAGGCTGATCCCCGGTGTAGCCACAATAGGGTCTGCACAGCCATTGGTGCCCTTGAGCAAGGCCAAATGCCATTAATGTAAAGTGCCAGTCGAGGGATTAGCCAGCCTAGGAGGATAGGTTGCTAGTCTAGGCAGGTGGGTTGCTAGTCTAGGTGAGTGAGTTTATTGTCTAGGAGAGTGGTTTGCTAGTCTAGGCAGGTGGGACGCTAGTCTAAACTATTGAGTTGCTAGTAGGGGAGATTGAGTTTCGAGTTAACGTGAGTGAGCTGCCAGCCTGGGAGAGTCAGTAGCCAGGCTCGTGCTGTCTCTCATTCGCCACTGCTGGCTCATCAGTGGTCGGCACAGGCCTGTCAGTCATCGGTGCTGGCTCATCAGTTGCCTTTATCATTGGCCTACTGTGATAGACTACATATATAAATTCAACTGGTCGGGAAACAGTTTGGAAAATTCTTTGTTTTAATAAAGTAAAAGGTTGGTGAATCCAGCATTCGTGTCGTTTGCATTTTTCATCTGATAATTGTCGTGTAGTAATGGTCTATATTTTGTTTAGACTAACCACATACGGCACCATTAATATGTAATAAATGCCCGGGAAGAAATGGATAAGTGCGAGGTGCTATTGCATTTATAACAGCATGCCCCGGCTGTGCTATAGATGTACTCCTGCATGGCTCACAGTCTCTGGTTGCTAGTGAAATGTGCCAGAACTATACTGCTTTATAACCCACAAGACTGATTTAAATGGCGTGAAATGTGGAGTCATCATCAGTTAATCGAAAAACACTTCGTGAAAAAAGGGTGCTAAAACACAGATTTCTTCATAACTTTCTAGTTTTCAAATCGCTGTGCCACTAACATACAAGAAGCGGGTTGCTATTCGATGCCTTATTATATCCCAGTCATTTTGTCTGGGGTCAACGAAATAATGAATAATTCTGTCATGAATGATTGTAGGCCTCCTGGTCAGTAAGAGTTTAAGGTGGGGGACGGGGTCGATTGATTCTATGTAACTATTTTAATACTAGAATTCATACATTGACATTATACAGGGAATCATCTTTACTTTAAAGCTCGTGTTTAAGCTTAGCCTGCCTGTCAAACGACCACACACATCAGCTGGAATTTAAATTAGTAAGTGATGAGAACCCCTGGCGTGATTACAGTAACGCTGCGAATATTTCTGCGGTGATCTGTGTTCACGTTTCTTCAAGTTCTATCATTGTAAGCGCATGTTAGCGGGCAAGGCAGGGCTAATTGACAAACAATCGACTCTTTCTGTATAGGGTATGTAGCGCCCCCTAGCGTGTCTGGCTATTAGCGTGGAGCGCGCTCCCCGAATTCCTATATTGCTTGAGATCACTCTCGTGTAAATTAATGCACTAACGAAATTACTTATATATATTACTTATAACGAATTATTACTTACTTATTGACCTTTACACCTATTCACATTACACTAAGAATACCTACCATAGGCTTTTAACTTAATGCAAAGTTTCAATCAAGTGACTGCTGAATTAAATAATTCACCAAATGTAGGCTATGTAGCTGTTATAATAATAATAATAATAATAAACTTTATTTATAAAGCACATTTAAAACGATAAAGATAAAATGAAATAAGATAAAAAGAAATAAAAAGAAATAAAAAGAAATAAAATGAAATAAAATGAAATACAAGTACATCATCTGGATTCCCCATTTATGTCTGACATAAAGGCCTCACTAAAAAGGTGGGTTTTTAACAGGGATTTAAAAATATCTATGTTTTGGGCAGATTTAATATGTGGCGGTAGGCTGTTCCACAACTTGGGGCCAGCTACCTCAAAGGCCCGGTCACCCCTCCTAGCTCTCCTCGACATAGGGACATCCAAAAGTTGCTGATTGCATGATCTAAGTGATCTAGCTGGGGTATACATATTGAGGAGTTCAGACAAGTATGTAGGTGCTAGACCATTCATTGCCTTAAAAACAAATAATACAATTTTAAAATTTATCCTGTAATGGACAGGAAGCCAATGTAGGGATGACAGTGCTGGTGTAATATGCTCCCAGTCAGAAGGCGGGCAGCAGCGTTCTGCACTAGCTGCAGACGGCAGAGAGAGGACTGGTCTAAGCCTATATATAGAGAATTGCAGTAGTCCAGCCGAGATGTTATAAAAGCATGGACCACTCTTTCCAAATATTTTTGAGAAAGATAGGCCTTGACCTTGGCTATTTGTCTTAACTGAAAAAAGGCAGCTTTGACAACAGCACTAATTTGCTTCTCAAATTTAAAGGCACTGTCAAAGGTGAAACCAAGGCTTTTCGCAGCAGGAACATTTTTGGGGGCCAGGGGGCCCAAAGCACCAGCAATGTCCTCCAATTGAGCTGGATGTCCAAACATAATGACCTCTGTCTTATTTTCATTTAAATGCAGGAAGTTAGCATCCATCCAGTTTTTTAAGTCTTTAAGACATGTAAGTAAAAGCTGCAGTGATTTCTTGCATTGAGATTTTACAGGTAAGTAAATCTGTACATCATCAGCATAACAATGGAAAGAAAGGTTATGCTTCCTGAAAATTGACCCCAGGGGCAGCATATATAAAGAAAATAAAATAGGACCCAGAATAGAGCCCTGAGGGACTCCACAAGTGAGTGGGGCTGTATCTGAGGAGTAATCTCCTACATGGACAGAGAAACTCCTGTCCAATAGGTATGACCGAAACCACTCCAAGGCAGCCCCCTTAATACCCACACAGTGTTCAAGGCGAGATAAAAGAATCTCATGATTCACGGTGTCAAATGCCGCTGTCAAGTCTAAGAGCACCAGGATAGCAGGCTCACCAGAGTCTGTAGTTATTATCAGATCATTAAAAACTCGTAAAAGGGCAGTTTCAGTACTGTGCCGAGGTTTAAAACCAGACTGAAACTTTTCACAGATGTCATTTTTATCTAAAAATGATTGTAACTGAATAAAAACAGCTTTTTCCAATACTTTAGACAAAAAAGGTAACTTGGAGATAGGCCTAAAGTTAGAGAGAACCGAGGGGTCAAGATTTTTCTTTTTGAGCAGTGGTTGCACTACAGCATGTTTGAATGCAGCTGGGACACATCCTGAACTGAGACAGGTATTGATTAGCAATAATACGCTAGCACCAACTGAATCAAAAACTTCTTTGAGAAGACGAGAGGGGATGCTGTCTGAGGGGCAATATGTAGGCCGCAGATGCTTAATTATATCTGAGAGCGAAGGGAGGGATATAGGCTCAAACTGGTCAAAAATGGCAGAGCACAGAGATGGAGCAGGGTCAATGGTAACACTCAATGTGTTAACACTCGTGTGGGCTAGCCTAAGAGTAGAGACCTTCTCAATGAAAAATTTAAAAAAAATTCACAGAGTGTGGGTGAAGATATGATGGGGGATACATCACGGGGGTTAATAAGGGAATTAAAAACATTAAAAAGAACCCGAGGCTTGTGGGTGTTTTTGGAGACTAAGGTAGATATATACTCTGTTTTGGCAGTTTTAACAGCTCTCTGGTAGTCGGATAGGCAACTACGCAGGATTTCTAGAGAGACATGGAGTTTATCCTTTTTCCACTTTCTCTCAGCGCGCCTGCAAGCGCGCCTGAGAGAACGAGTGGAATCATTAAGCCACGGCTCTGAAAGTGCTTTGGTGCGTCTAAGCCTAAAAGGAGCAACAGAATCCAGTATTTCAGAACATGTAAAATCAAACATGGAGATAAGCTCCTCAGCACTGAGAGCACAGTTCGCATCCAGCGCACAAATCGAGGAGACGCTGAAAATATCAGAACTGTGATGCGGTCGACTGGTTGATCGAGCGCAAACGGCGTGCGGAGGCGCGTGATTTGATTCCCGAGCAAGGGATAGAAGATGTAAACAGGATAGGTAAATGGTCTGAGATACATGCTGTTATACAGATTTCATTTACAGAAACAGATAGACCAAACGATAAGACAAGATCCAATGTGTGTCCCTTTTCATGTGTCGGGCCAGATACAGATTGGATGAGATTAAAAGAATCAATTAAGTGCAGAAATTCCCTGGTTAAAGGTCTTGATTCACAGCACACATGTACATTAAAATCACCTAAAATTAAAATATGGTCATATTTAACCATAATCCCCGACAAAAAGTCAGCAAAATCATTAATGAAGTCCGTGTTACATTTTGGCGGACGATAAACAACAGCGCAGAGCACCGGGGAGGACAGGTTCATTTCAAAGAGCTGCAACTCAAAACTAGAGTAACTAGGTGTGGAATGACACAGTCGGCACATGAGATTAGATCTAAACACTGAGGCTATGCCTCCACCGTTACCAGTAGTGCGAGGGGAGCTGAGGAATGAACAGTCAGGGGGAAGGAGTTCAGAGAAAGGTGCATATTCGTCAGCATGGAGCCAGGTTTCCGTAATAAACATAAAATCCAATCCCCGGGAGATAAAAAAGTCATTTAATAAAAATGTTTTATTTACTATTGACCTTGCATTTATTAGAGCCATGCGAAGGTTTACCTGTTGAGTAACAGCCGAATCGACACTGGGGGAGGAAGAATTTAAGATATGTGCAACTGGACAGAGCACTCGCATACCACGGCAAGCCTGACTATCAGTGCTAGGTTAAATAAGCATTAGCTTTTAAAGTTACGTTAATATTTTAACCTTGAAATAGCTAACAATATTATCAGTGCAATAAGCATCAAATGAAATGTCATGACCATGAATCAGTATTAAAACTGAAATACTTCATGGCTCAGGCAGTAAGAGCAGTCATCTGGCAGTCGGAGGGTTGCCGGTTCGATCCCCTGCCCGGGCTGTGTCGAAGTGTCCCTGAGCAAGACACCTAACCCCCAAATGCTCCTGATGAGCTGGTCGGCACCTTGCATGGCAGCCAATCGCCATCGGTGTGTGTATGAATGTGTGAATGAGAAGCATCAATTGTACAGCGCTTTGGATAAAGGCGCTATATAAATGCCAACCACCACCACCACTTCATTGTAAATTAGGCTACTAAGCTAACCTTTTCACTATTAGCTTACTCTCAGTATCAAATAAGCTACCCAAAAACAGGCAAATATCCAAGAGAATCAAGTTTAAACTATTTACTTGAAAAATATGTTATATACAAATATATACATGGAAATATGAAAGAAACCTTGCTTTTCAGTTCTTTAAATGCTATGCATTCACTCAAAATGCAGTTCCGTCAAAATATTTAAACCACACTTTCAGTTTCAAACCTAAACCTAAGCCGGCAAATATATAACCTAAATGCAATAGTATTGGATACCCAACCAGTTGTCAGCAGAGAGATGCAGGCCTGTATTGATGCTAGCGTTCGGTGAAGTCTCAAACAAAATGGCTGCTTCGCGCCCAAAGCACCGCGAGAGAAAACAAAAGAAACTTCGGCTGGTCCTCCTCACCGCGATAGCAACGCAATGTCGGCGGCGCTGTGTGTGGAGACGTCGTCACTGCAGTCCTCCTCAGTTGTGTTCGGTCCACGGAGATCTTGGAGACGATGTGTGAAGGAGTGACCGGGCTGGCTACTCTTATACAAAGTCCTTGGATCCTCCAACGGCACGCTACGTCGGGCTCTACTCCCGTTTTTTCTCTCTCCCGTCTTCCTGCTTCCCCTCTGAACTCTCACCCTGACTGCTGATTAGGCCTCACTCCAAGGGAGTGAATCTTAACTAACACATTTTTTAATGCATGTAAACAGTATTTAAACATTTTTTAGATCATTTAAAACAAGTTTTAAAAGAAAATAAACAAAATAAAAATACAATGAGTTCAGTAAACACCCACAATTCCCATAGGGCTACAGGTATCTACTCAGTGACCACGTTATTTGGTAGCCTACTCCTGTTGTTAACGTAAATACCCTTGTCACAAAGGTCCCATAAAAACGACAGTTACTTCAGTTTACTCCAATGGCTTGCACAGTCCCCAAACACCTTTGGGATGAGGTGGAATGGGATGTTCACAGCAGGAATGTGTGACCAAAGAATCTACAGGAACTGCATGATGATATCAAGTCAGCACCTTGTTGAATCCAGGTGAGAAAGAATGCGGGCTGATCTGGAGGCAAAAAGGGATCCTGTCCTGTACTTGAAGTGGCGACTGAGTGAACATGATGTCGCCCTGAATTCCCTCACCGACAAAGGTTAGGCACAGCCGGGTACTAGGGATGGGCGGATCGATAATGCAGTATCGAGACTTCGATATTCACAAGCTACTCATTTGTTATCGATCCCTTCAGAGAAATATCGATATTATATTAGGTAAATATAATAAATATAAATAAATAATAATAAATATAATTATGTAAATACGTTGGTGACTTCATTACGTTCAAACGTTTTCAGTACTTTTGTAAAATGTTTTGCCAATGGAAAGTCCTGAGCTGGCCCGTGTGTCACATGACTGTAAATCTGTGACATGATTGGCCACTGTGCGCACACACTTCCGTATGGACCGCATAATCAAATCATTAACGTTTGAGATAATGGCGGAAAGAAAACGCAGTGTTGTCTGGTGCTACTTTTCACAACTTGATAAGAATTTAGGGTGCCACCCCTAATTGGTCACCCCAGTGCCACCAAAGTCGATTTAACAAAGACAGTCTGTCAGAAGCGCCAATCTGATTGGCCACCCAATTGCCACAGTCATTGGCTGTTTTGGCAGTCAATCTGTTTTTAAAAAGGCACCGTTTTTCCCGTTTGCAAGGCTGGAAAATGTGCGGCAAAAATCGTGTGCGGAATTTGAAGCTGTATTTTGCTCTTGTCAGGGAGACAGGTTAAACATTTTGAATCTTATGGTTGAAATATGAATGTTAACGTTTGAATGCTAAGGTTATGGTTGAAATATAATTAAATAACATCAAACTAGCTAGCTAGCTGACGTTAGCTGACTACTGACTGGAAGACTAGTGACTAGCTAGTTATTTTCAACAAGAAATACATTACTTGAATGCTGTGTTTGTTTAATATAATATGCCCCCCTTGTGTACTACTGTTAATCTATGTAATAATTGTTATGCTCTCATGCAGTGGTCTAGTTTATGTTGATGACGTGACGTCAACGTTTCACGTATGTTTAATGACGTCACTGTTTTACGTGAGGTTATATATGTGAGTGCGTGAATAATAAAACTTTTCTTCTTCCCGGTAAATGAGACCGACGGCGAGCGTGTGTTTCATTTCCGTATACAACTAACTTGTAAACCGGTTATCCTGCCCTAAGATGACAACGTCAACAGGTTATGGGCCCAGGAGGGACGTTGGAAACCGATGGAGCAGGTTGTGTTTCGACGGAGATGAAAAGAATTACGAGTTATGGGAGACAAAGTTTTTGGGCCACATGCGTCTACAAGGGCTGAAGGACACCATATTGTACGAGCCCGTCCCCAGCGATGAAAGGGAGGACGATGCAAATAAAAATGAAGAAGCTTATGCAGAACTAATTCAATTTTTAGATGATAAAAGTCTCTCCCTGGTTATGAGAGAAGCGGCTGATAATGGTCGAAAAGCCTTGAAAATACTAAGGGACCACTACGCAGGTAAAGGGAAACCACGTGTGATTAGCTTGTACACCGAGTTAACGTCACTGCAGAAAGCTGCTAACGAGAGTGTCACGGACTATATTATTCGTGCAGAGACCGCTATAACAGCACTGAGGAATGCTGAAGAGACTCTTAGTGATGGTCTTTTGATTGCAATGATTCTGAAGGGGCTGCCAGAGTCGTTTAAACCTTTTTCCATCCACATAACGCAGGGTGATGAGAAAATAACGTTTGCTGATCTCAAAACCAAACTGAGAAGTTTCGAGAGCACTGAGAAGCTAAATGCTAGCTCAAATGATGACGGCGTGATGAAAGTGACCTCGGGAGCGAGGGGAAGAGAGAACATTATTTGTTATAACTGCAACCAGAAAGGGCATATAGCCAGGGCATGCCCAAACGAGCAGAACGAGCGGCCGAAACAGTGGTGCAGCTTTTGCAAAAGTGCAACACACAAAGACGCTACGTGCAGACGGAGAAGGAGCGATGACGTGAAGCAAGCGACTGATGTCGAGGGTGAACAACATGGATATGCATTCAAGATAAGTGACGGTCGGCTCAGAGGATCGAGACCGAGAGGCCTGATGGTCGATACAGGCGCAACATCACACATAATAACGGATATTGGAAAATTCAAGAACTTTGACGACACTTTCCAGCCAGAGAAGCACTATTTGGAATTAGCTGATGGGACAAGGACCAGCGGTGTTGCGTCAAAAAGAGGTGATGTGGAGGTGTTCCTGATGAACAGTGAGGGCAAACGGGTGAAGGCCACACTGAAAAGGTCCCTGTATATCCCATCCTACCCACAGGACATTTTCTCAGTGAAAACTGCAACAGCCAATGGCGCTTCAGTGACCTTTCAACAAGGAAGTGACCAGCTCATCCACAAAGACGGGACCAGGTTTGACATTAAAGAGTATAACAGACTGTACTACCTAGACACCTACTGTGATGATGGTGATGATGGTTGTCATGCATGCTATGATATCCAAACCTGGCACGAAATCCTAGGTCACTGTAACTATGATGATGTCTCTAAACTGCAAAATGTTGTAGACGGAATGAAAATCAAGGGGAAGGTTGATAGATCTAGCCTAGACTGTGAGGTCTGCACCCTAGGGAAATTTGCTCAGAGTAGAAACAGAGAACCTGATGTAAGAGCAAAGGGAGCACTTGAGCTTGTGCACACTGATTTAGCTGGTCCTATTGATCCAAAAGCAAAGGATGGTTTTCGCTATGCTTTATCATTTACAGATGATTACACTAGTATTTATGTATTTTTTGAAGGCAAAGAGTGATACTACCAAAGCAACTGAAAAGTTCATTGCAGACACTGCCCCCTATGGGAAAATCAAGTGTATTAGGTCAGACAATGGCACAGAGTATGTAGGGGAAAATTCACAGAACGAAAGATCTCCCTCCTAAAAGCATGATAACCAATCACAAGTCAAAATCAGACTCCGCCTTAGTGAGCAGGCTGGTTCCTCCAAAACTCTCGATGATGTGTGCTAAAAGTTTATCAATATATCTGTATTAAAGTATGATATGTATCCTGTATAGTTTCAAACTGATTAACTGCTAAATTGTGCCAGGATTACACAGTGAGCCCAGCCAGCTGGCAGGGGGGGGCCCGTCTTGAACTGTGTAGACCAAACTGTCAAGGACACGGGCAGAGCAAGATATGACTATACAGCTGATTTCTCCGGGACTCTCGATGTTTTATGCCAGGAGTGTATCTATTTGACCTAGAACATTAATTATAGCTGAGCTTATGAAAACGCAAGAAACCACAGTGAAAACTGTTGAAATGAGAGCAAAGAATGCTACGTACATTTACTCCCTTAGAAGAGAATAATTAATCAAATGTTTAGTATGTCTGTAGATTAGAAAAGTATATTAGAAGTGAATATTAATGAAATGTTTAGTTTGTCTGTATATTTTCAATGATTCCTGCTGCTTAGTTCGTCTTATAAAAGCGAAAGATACAGAGTGACGTGTATGGATGACGTGTTAGAGGGAGGGCATCCAGAACTTTCTGAGGTCTGGTAGTTTGCCAAGAGCAGGTGCGGGGTGAAGTGAGGACACGTAGTTGGCAGAATGCCCTGAACTTTGTACAGAGTTGGCAGAGCATAAGGACCGTTGGCAATTTGCCACAATGACGTTGTGGGAGGAGCGTTGGGAGGAGTTACGATAAGAAAAGTGTGGGTGATTTGCCAGAATGCGGTTTGAGGAGGAGTTGTAGGTGGAGTAACTGTGTATAAAATGGGTGTACAAATGCCAGTCGGGGTTCAGTTCTGGAGAGCTGATCCGGCTTTATGCACGTGTGCTAATAAAGTCTGATTTTCCTGAAGATCTTGCTGCCTGGTGTCGTCTTTTCCCTCACGAAGATGTTTTTCGACAAATTGAAGATTTGGACTCTGTCGTTTCCTAGACACGACAAGTACACAGCAGAAGAGTTTCAAGAGTTGTTGACTAAGAATAATATACGACATGAGACCTCAGCTCCTTACTCGCCCCATCAAAACGGTACAGCTGAAAGAAATTGGAGAACACTATTCGAAATGGCGAGATGTATGATTATTGAGAGCAAATTACCTAAAGAGTTGTGGACATATGCTGTGATGACTGCTGCAATAATTCGCAACAGGTGCTACAATAGTCGCATTAAGCAAACACCGTACTACATGTTAACAGGGAAGAAACCTGATCTTTCTAAAATGAGGGTGTTCGGATCGGTATGCTATGCATACAAGCAAGACAAGAAAAAGCTAGATGCCAAATGTGAGAAGGGGCGGTTTGTAGGGTTTGATAAGAACAGCCCTGCACTACTAGTCTACTACCCAGACACAGGGAAAGTACTCAAGCACAGGCTTGTAAAGTTCATTACGAAGAGCGTAAGTGAACATGAAACTCAGACTGATCTAATGATGACCGATGATGTTTATGAGAAGAGATACACATCCCCCATACCAAAACCCCAGATCGCTGATCAGACTCCAACAGTGAACCACGAATCTGACATGGCAAATCCAGAAATGACTCTCACACAAGAGACAGACAAAAGAGATGACATACACACAAGGGATAGTCATAGTACACGTTATCCCAGGAGAGATAGGAATGCTCCAAAATACTTCAATGACTATGTGTTAGATGTTGATAGTGAGGACCAAATACTAGCCAATATTGACTACTGCTATAGGATGGTGTGTGGTGTACCACAAACTTTTGATGAAGCCATGGGCTCAACAAAATCACAGATTTGGGCCAGTGCAATGAAAGAAGAGATGAATTCTCTTAGAGAAAACAACACATACACATTGACTACACTGCCTATGGGTAAGAATGCAGCGGGGGGGTAAGTGGGTGCATGCAGTCAAAAACAATACTGACGACACTGAGACATATAAGGCAAGATATGTTGCAAAAGGTTACAGCCAAGTAGCTGGAATAGACTACAAGGAGACTTTCTCTCCAACTGCGAATATGACATCAATTCGTACCATGATACAGATGGCAGCTCAATATGACCTTGAACTCCACCAGATGGATGTTAAAACAGCTTATTTGAAGTGTACATAGAGCAACCAGAAGGGTTTGAGGTAAAATCAGAGACAGGTGAAAAACTAGTCGGTAAACTGAACAAATCACTGTATGGTCTGAAACAGTCAGGACGGAATTGGAATAGAATGTTAAATGATCACCTCAGTGAAAATGGGTTTACTCAAAATCCAGCAGACCATTGTGTATACACTAAAGGAACAGAGAGTGATAGAATAATAATAATCATTTGGGTGGATGATCTACTTATTGCAGCCAGGGACAATGAATCACTCAATAATGTGAAGAGAATGCTGACAGCAAAATTTAAAATGAAAGATCTAGGGAAACGTAAACATTTTTTAGGTATTGATTTCAATCAGAGTGGGGGAGAAGTGAGGATGAACCAAAATAGGTACATATCAAAAATACTGGAGAAGTTTGGTATGTCCGAGTGTAAACCAAGGTCGACTCCATGTGAATAAAAACTGGATTTTAATGGTGATGGTGAACTTATCGATCCTGAGGGATATCGGGAGGTGATAGGGAGCTTGATTTATGTAATGACATGTACAAGACCAGATCTAAGCTGGATTGTCAGTAAGCTATCACAGTACCTGTCACAGCCAAAACAACAACACATGATAGCAGCCAAACATGTGATGAGATACCTGAAAGGCACGATCGATAAGGAGTTATGCTACAAGAAAAGCAAAGAAACACTCAAACTGGTGGCATATAGTGATGCTGATTGGGCTGCAGATCTAAATGATAGACGCAGTACAACAGGGTATTGTTTAGGTCTCACTGATAGAGGTCCAGCTGTGTCATGGAAATCAAAGAGGCAGCCCACGGTTGCATTATCTACTTGTGAAGCTGAATATATGGCTTTGGGTGCAACTACACAGGAATGTCTATATCTTGTACAACTGCTGAATGGTATGGATAATATGTGCAAATATGAACCAGTGAAAGTGTTTGAGAACAACCAAGGGGCAATTGCTTTGTCTAAAGATCCCGTAAGTCGCCAGAGGTGCAAACACATTGATGTCAGATTTCATTTTGTTAGATCTGCACTCAATGATGGTAAAATAACTATAGAATATTGTCCAACAGCAGACATGGTAGCTGACATCATGACTAAGCCTGCAACTAAGTTTAAGATAGATAAGTTTGGAGGTTTTTTTGTTTGGAATGTAGGTTAAACCTAGTTGAGAAGAACTTACCCTCATGTAATGTAACAGACAAATGTGAAAATGTGTTTATTTGATTTATTCATTATGAGAGCAAGTGGGGGTGTTAATCTATGTAATAATTGTTATGCTCTCATGCAGTGGTCTAGTTTATGTTGATGACGTGACGTCAACGTTTCACGTATGTTTAATGACGTCACTGTTTTACGTGAGGTTATATATGTGAGTGCGTGAATAATAAAACTTTTCTTCTTCCCGGTAAATGAGACCTACGGCGAGCGTGTGTTTCATTTCCGTATACAACTAACTTGTAAACCGGTTATCCTGCCCTAAGATGACAACGTCAACAACTACTAGCTAACTAGTCAACTAAATCTATATCGCCAAATCGCTAATTTATCTAGTTAGTCATGTGGCGTAACGTTAGTATTAAATTAGCTAGCTAGTTAGATAGTCAGACAATAACTGTCGCTAGCTTACGTTAGCTAGAATGCCAGCGCGTATTATCGACCTGCTACGCGCGATAAACAGCAAAACATTAAGGTATTTACTACTGCCTTTCCACAAAAGAAAACTGTGACATGCCTGCAAATAAAACAGCCATTACGGAAGTAAGCTAGGTTGCAAACCAAGAAGCTTTATTGTCGTGCTGTATAAATGAATCGTCGCGATGAAGGAATTCCTGGATTCCAGTGTTCTATGGGAAATGCCAGTGGTCCAGGGGCACTGTTAAATCAATAGCGTAATCTGAATTCAACTAAGTACCATGAATTTTTGGCAGTCAATCTATTGATTGTCTCTGTTAGGAAGCTGGGAAACATTTGAAACATTTTCATTTCAAACCATTTGAAAGTCCCGAATAATTGCTTTAAATTACACTCCGTGACGCAACACCAGTCATCTTTATGTCATTTCTTCAATATTTATATTTCAAATCGAGTTTAGGCTGTGACGTAACAGTGGATGCCTTTCAACTCAGGATTAAATAAATACTAATAATCCTGCTTTGGCAAGTATTCTGCTGAGTATACTACAGTAATAGAAGATGGATATGAAAACGGGATTTTATGGCATAATCCTCTCGGTAGGCTATTTCTTTTTCAATTTATTATATTAAGTTATTATATATAAGGAATGGAGGCCAATGGTCAAAATCAATATTTATTGTTGTTGGAAAATAAAATGTGTACAATCTGGTATTTATATTAACGCTATGCATAGCCTAATTTAATATGAAATAGTTTATTTTATTGGTCTCTACATGAAAAGGACATCATTTATAAAATCTTAAACAAGTTTACTGATGGAGCACTGGTGAAATGAAAAGAACAAACAAACTAATTTAATATGAAATAGGCTAAAACGATGAAAAACCCAAGATATTTACAACCATGTCCCTTTATGTGGAAATAGCCACCGGTAACGGTAAATTACCGTTGTGGCGGAATAAAATGTGGTGCATTTCAGAATTCAATGAATAAAAACCAAATTTAGAAGAAACTATGCTCATTAAATAGTTCTGGTGAGTTTAAACACAAAGTTTTAATACGGAGCTACGCATCAAGGCAATATGATTATTGAAACCAAATTCGACTGAATTCATGCCAGAATCCGAGAGATGGGCGAGATTATTTTGTCTCTGACCGAAATATTAAATAGCCCCGGTTTGTTGTTTTCGGAGATGTTGTCGAACCGTTTACTGTAGCCTAGCCCCAGCAAATTTAGTGCTGAATTTTCCAAAAGGGATGTTGTCATTTGATTTTTTTGATTCAAACGTAACGTACGGTGGAATGCAATTCCTCCAAAATGACCATAAGTGGGTCTATATTACCCGAAGGACAAAAGTGTTCATAACCTGGCTGATACAATTTTGCGCTATAGTCTAGTCTACACTGTAATGTATCTTGCTTTCTCTTGGCTTTTGTCATATTGCAGACTAAAGGTTACGGTTATGCCTTCGTTGAATGCATGCCGGCTATTGAAGAAGACAGTGGAAACGAAGATCTGCAGGTGGATGTGGTGGGGATGGAGGATGGAGTAAGTACTGTACAGTACCCTACCGTACATTTTCATTTCAGTCATTTAGTAATGACCCAGTTTTAACCCAGGAGACACTATTCAATAATCCACATTAAGTACACCGCAACAACCAAGCAGACACACAGTACAACTGTGGTACCAAACATTATGACATCTAATTGCTTTTTAAGGGTGAACATGACAGTTTAATAAATAGGCCAGCAGTATAGCATGATAGAGAAACTGGGCTTGTTACAGAAATATTTTAGCTTTGTTTCCCAGGTGAAATGCTGCTTTTGCACCCTTGAGTAAGGTCCTTAATCTAAACTGCTTAATTAAATATCTTCAAAAATGGCTTCTTTGTAAAGTCAGTGTGAAGTCACTCTGTAGAAAAGCTATGCTAAATGACTAGAACTGTAATGTAACTGTCCTGCAGGAGAGCCACGCCACCTCCATTATCACAGTGGCAGAGGCAGAAGCCTCCAGCAAGCTCTGCCATGGAGAGGAGGCCGTCCCCAGCATTGTCGTGATGGTGGATGTGGAGTTGGAGGATGTAGTAAGTACTTTACAGTCGTCTGGTAATCAGAATGAAGTCGCTCTGCAGAAGAGCACCTGCTGAATGACGAGAACTGTAATGTAACTGTCCTACAGGAGAGCCACAATACCATCATTGCAGTGGCTGAGGCAGAAACCTCCAGCCAACTCTGCCATGGGAGAGGAGGCCGTCCCTAGCACTGGTGTGGCGGTGGATGCGATGGAGTTGGAGGATGTAGTAAGTACTTTACACAGTGCTTTCATTTTCATTTCAGAAATGTCATAATGATCGCCATTGTATTGGGGGGGCGTTAGCTGAGGAGGTAATATGGTTGTCTGGTCATCAGAAGGTTTTTGGTTCAATCCCCGCCCAGGGTGTGTCGAAGTGTCTCTGAGCATGACTCCTAACCTCCAATTACCCCCAAATCCCGACAAGCTCATTGGTACCTTGCATAGCAGCCGATCACCGATCGCTGTTGGTGTGTGTGAGTGGGTGTCTGAATTTTCCATCCAGTATTTCTCAGTTTTAACCCAGGAAACCCTATTTGTTTATTCTCCATGAAAGTGTTGTGTAATCCTTAAAGTCCTTAATCTCAACTGCTTAATTAAATATCTGCAAAAATGGCTTGTTTGTAAAGTGTGAACTCGCTCTGCAGAAAATCACCTGCTAAACAACTAAATCTGTAATGTAACTGTCTTGTAGGAGACCCATGGCACCACCTCCATCGCAGTGGCAGAGGCAGAAGCCTCCAGCGAGGCCGTCCCCAGCACTGGTGTGGCGGTGGATGCGATGGCGTTGGAGGATGTCGGAAGTATTTTACACAGCGCTTTCACTCTGGGAAACTACAAGCTTAAATGTGCTTCCTTATGTTTTTTAAGGATGAACTAAAGACCAAGATACCGTAATAGACTGCAGTGTTTATATGAATTGTATGACAACATTCATAATATTTCCGGGTAAAAAAAATACAGTAATTTTATTTTATTTCATACTGTTAATTGATCAATTTCCTGGTTTTTCCTGACTCAAAATGAGGCAGGGACAGTACTTTAATCATGATCAAATGATCAAATCTTGTCAGTAATATGAATACTTCAACGGGCTTGGGTGCAAAAGATTTACCTGCCCAAACACAGCAAACTCAGGAGTGATGTCTAGTCAGTCTGTGTATATCTGTTGTGCCAATAGTTGTATTTTTGATGTCTTTTCATATGGGTCAGAACTTTGTAGAGGCCCCTGAATTTGGTCTTATGTTCTCTACCTTGCCTTGTTCCAGTGTGCTGCAGATGAAGAGAAGGGGGCGCTGGGAGATGGGGAAGCAGCCCATCATCCAGAGACCCTCCCACAGAGTGAGTCTCACAGATAATGTGCTCTGGATGGAAAATGGCAAAATGTATATTTTAATACATATATATGAATATTCTATTGGTACCCCTCAGCTCAATTAAATCCAGAAATTGTGTGATCAAAGGGAATCCAGAAAATGCTCTGTAAACCTTGAATGATTATTTTACTATGCTATTTCTCAAACTTAATTACTTAACTGTGAAGGCCAGTGAATACTTGAATAGATAGTTGACGTACTAAAACGAATCAGATTTGTTTTCCCCATTTGATTACACTGAACTCTCAGGTTTTACAGTGATATTAACGATAAGGGGACACTCCTGTTTTTCTCAGAGGTGGGAAAGAAGAAAGCTTTCCGGAGTTTCTTCTGCAGGGTGTGGAAAGCCCTCAAGAGCTCGCTGTGCTGCTGCTCTGTGGAGGAGACAGAGTGAAACACCACCCACCCTGCTCCTCCCCCACCTAAACCCACCTCTCAGCCTACCCCCACCCAACCACTCCCCAGCCTATACCTCCATCCACCCACATGAGAGGCAGAGACCGGCTATTTACCTATCACGGTAAGCCAATGATACTGCAACTGATGAGCCAGCACCGGCAACTTACAGGCCTGTGCCGATGACTGATGGGCCAGCAGTGGCCAATGAGAGACAGCATATGAGCCTGACTACTGACTCTCCTAGGCTGGCAGCTCACTCATGTGGACTAGTAAGTACCCATTCTCTAAAAATGGTAGAGACAAAGGTGATTGAGCTTGACTGCTCCGTGATTGGATCAGAGACAGGTAGATCGACATAATGCTGATGCTAATCAGCGGGTTTAACGAAACAGCGAAACAGTCTAATTCCTATGTTTTTGCAATACACTGAATGCATTTTGGGTTGAGATAAAAAGATGAACACATGACAAGAGTTCAGAATTTCAGCTTTTAAACACCTGATGTTTTAAACTACTTTGAACATAGCCTTGGGATCACCCAATTTTTAGGTGTGCAAAAGTATTGGAACAGAGAGTATTTAAGTAAATGAAAGTAAATAACACTTAATATTTGGTAGCATATCCCTTGCTTGCAATGACTGCATCAAGCCTGTGATCTATTGACATCACCAAACTATTGCGTCTTTTGAGATGCTTTTCAAGGCTGATCCCCGGTGGAGCCACAATAAGGTCTCCACAGCCTTTGTGGCCCTTGAGCAAGGCCAAATGCCATTAATGTAAAGTGCCAGTCGAGGGAATAGCCAGCCTAGGAGGATAGGTTGCTAGTCTAGGCAGGTGTGTCGCTAGTCTAGGCGAGTGAGTTTATTGTCTAGGAGAGTGGTTTGCTAGTCTAAACTAGTGAGTTGCTAGTAGGGGAGATTGAGTTCCAAGTCCACGTGAGTGAGCTGCCAGCCTGGGAGAGTCAGTTGCCAGGCTCGTGCTGTCTCTCAGTGGCCACTGCTGGCTCATCAGTGGTCGGCACAGGCCTGTCAGTCATCGGTGCTGGCTCATCAGTTGCCTTTATCATTGGCCTACTATGACAGACTACATATATAAATTCAACTTGTCGGGAAACAGTTTGGAAAATTCTTTGTTTTAATAAAGTAAAAGGTTGGTGAATCCAGCATTTGTGTCGTTTGCATTTTTCATCTGATAATTGTCGTGTAGTAATGGTCTATATTTTGTTTAGACTAACCACATATGGCACAATTAATATGTAATAAATGCCCGGGAAGAAATGGATAAGTGCGAGGTGCTATTGTATTTATAACAGCTATAGATGTACTGTATTGAAAATCACTATTGAAAAAAAGTTGATTTACTTGCGGTTGCAGTTTGCTGCAGTTGCACACCGGGGACCGGGGTTCGATTCTCGGTCCTGCCAAAAAGCCAAGTTTGGCCGGCTCACGTGGGGCAGCAATTATTGGCTCGCTGCTCCAGAGGGAGGGACTTGGCAGGGTTATTAGAAAAAAGAAAAGAAAAAAAAAGAAAAAAAGTTGTTTTTTGTTAACCTACTTCTGGCACGCTGAAGAAGGACGTTTTGCTCGAAATCAGTTAGCACTGATGAGTGTGAGCACCTGCGTAACTTTCACATTCTTTGATGATATGATGCTGAAGGTGTGACACATCTTTGGTCTTGCGTTTGATTATTTTCTGGTTGTTGTCTAATGTCAGATGTTTGGGTTGTCATCAGATATCGTAGTGGAATGCCGTCTGACAAGAGATGTACAATTCATTGCAATGCATCATATTTAAGGCATTAAGACAATTTCTGACAGAATAAGGGTAAATAATCCCTCAAACCAAGACGTGTAGGCTAATTAAGTCACTTTAGCAGCGTAATTACTTTGGGGTTGCAGGCGTAGTTGTAACAAAAGCCAGCATACACATGGTTCCACAGAATCGGGTTTAAAAACCACTGGTCTAATTATAAAGCTTAAATCGCCACTCGTAAATTTTATTTGTCGTGTCATGGCCGAGATTCACCACAGTGGGTCGCTGTCTTAACATCCAAAACGAAGCAAATTCCATTCAAATTCCGCAATGACTTCGCTATTTATGTACCTTCCTAATGATACACATATTCGGTGCCTCATTATATCCCAGTCATTTTGTCTGGGGTCAACGAAATAATGAATAATTCTGTCATGAATGATTGTAGGCCTCCTGGTCAGTAAGAGTTTAAGGTGGGGGACGCGGTCTATTGATTCTATGTAACTATATTAATACTAACAGAATTCATACATTGACATTATACAGGGAATCATCTTTCCTTTAAAGCTCGTGTTTAAACTCGGCGCTTAGCCTGCCTGTCAAACGACCACACACATCAGCTGGAATTTAAATTCGTAAGTGATGAGAACCCGTGGCGTGATTACAGTAACGCTGCGAATATTTCTGCGGTGATCTGTCTGTTCACGTTTCTTCAAGTTCTATCATTGTAAGCGGGGCTAATTGGTGAACAATCGACGATGTTTCTCTTTCTGTATAGGGTATGTAGCGCCCCCTAGCGTGCCTGGCTATTAGTGTGGAGTGCGCTCCCCGAATTCCTATATAGCGAGAGATCACTCTCTCGTGTTCATTAATGCTCTAACGAAATTACTTATTACTTACTTATTGACTTTACACCTATTCACATTACACTAAGAATACCTACCATAGGCTTTTAACTTAATGCAAAGTTTCAATCAAGTGACTGCAAAATGAAATTATTCATTAAATGTAGGCTATGTAGCTGTTGTCAGTGCTAGGTTAAATAAGCATACAAGTTACATTAATATTTTAACCTTTAAATAGCTAACAATATTATCAGTGCAATAAGCATCAAATGAAATGTCATATATGACCATGAATCAGTATTAACACTGAAATACTTCACTATAAATTAGGCTACTAAGCTAACCTTTTCACGATTAGCTTACTCTCAGTATCAAATAAGCTACCCAAAAACAGGCAAATATCCAAGAGAATCAAGTTTAAACTATTTACTTGAAAAATATGTTATATTCAAATATATACATGGAAATATGAAAGATAAACCCAAATGAATGGCTTGCTTTTCAGTTCTTTAAATGCTATGCATTCACTCAAAATGCAGTTCCGTCAAAATATTTAAACCACACTTTCAGTTTCAAATATTGTGTGTGGAGACGTCGTCACTGCAGTCCTCCTCAGTTGTGTTCGGTCCACGGAGATCTTGGAGACGATGTGTGAAGGAGTGACCGGGCTGGCTACTCTTATCCAAAGTCCTTGGATCCTCCAACGGCACGCTACGTCGGGATAACTAGCATGTATCCTCGTGTAAACTCTGTCCGAGTTTTCGATATCAAACACGTTATGACACCGCTGTATCATTGTAGAACTCACTGTCCGTTCGTCTAAACACATTCACTACAATATCACTATACATTGGTGTTCTACAAACTATAAACTTATGACTAGCAGTGCACCAGCGCTAGCTCTCCCGTCTTGTCTCTTCTCGCTCTACTCCCGTTTTTTCTCTCTCCCGTCTTCCTGCTTCCCCCCTGAACTTTCACCCTGACTGCTGATTGGCCTCACTCCAAGGAAGTGAATTTTAACTAACACATTTTTTAATGCATGTAAACAGTATTTAAACATTTTTTTGATTATTCAAAACACGTTTTAAAAGAAAATAAACAAAATAAAAATACCCACAATTCCCAAAGGGCTACAGGTATCTACTCAGTGACCACGTTATTTGGTAGTCTACTCCTGTTGTTAACGTAAATACCCATGTCACAAAGGTCCCATTAATACGACAGCTACTTCAGTTTACTCCAATGGCCTGCACAGTCCGCAAACACCTTTGGGATGAGGTGGAATGGGATGTTCACAGGAATGTGTGACCAAAGAATCTACACCTTGTTGAATCCAGGTGAGAAAGAATTCACGCTGATCTGGAGGCAAAAAGGGATCCTGTCCTGTACTTGATGGGTACAGCTAATTAAGTGGCGACTGAGTGAACATGCTGTCGCCCTGAATTCCATCACCGACAAAGGTTAGGCACAGCTGGGTACCCTGGATGGGACAGGAGACCAAGATGGCGTCTCGGTAGCTGTTAACTTTCGACCTCCGCTAACAAATTTAGTTAAAAGGTTCTAAATCGGACTAGAAAGTGCTTTTTGGTGAGTGAAATAAACTAGGCGACTGCCCAAAACCATGCCTAAAGGAGAAGTAAAGTGAAGTAAAGAAAACTCTACAGCCAACCTATTGGACTTTCACAGTTATGCTAGCAAAACTAGCATAGCCTCCGGTGAAAACCACATGGAAGAGGACGACTTCTCTGTCACCCCGCTTCCCGAAACCCCTTCCAAGTCTCCGGTGCACAAGAAAGGTAAACCGGTTGACGCAGATGACTCAAACAACATTGTGACAACGCTCTCCCGTCAGATTAATAATAGAGCTGATAGCCTAGAGAAAATGGTCGGTACCAACACCATTAAGATTGAAGGCTTAAAAAATTGACTTTGTGTCTGGGGAGGTGAAGGATATGAAGAAAAGAATGAACGAAGTCGATTCCAGGTTGAAAAAAGAGGAGCGACGGATGGAGACGTGCGACGATCGGATCACAGAGCTGAATCGATACTACCGCAGATTTAATCTGAGGTTGCTGGGGGTTCCTGAGAAAGATCGCGAAGACATAAGAGCTGAGGTTATTCATATTTGCCAGGAGGTCTACCCAGAGGAAAAGGGAAAACTTCCAGACAGAATTGACATCGTTCACAGGATAGGAAAGAAGGATCATAACAAGGCAAAGCCTCGAGTTGTCATTGTGCAGTTCTCCTCCCGCGTTCTGAGAGATGCTGTATGGAAGGCAGCTAAAACATCCAAATTCCTGAAGGATAACAACATGCGGTTCAATGAAGATTTCACCCCTACTGATCGGGAAAGAAGACGTCAACTCTGGCCGGGCGGAGGAGGAGGCCCGTGCTGCTGGTAAAACGGCATATTACATCGGAGCGCGTGCGTTTGCTAATGGCACAGAAATCGTCCTGCCGGTCATTACCTGATCATTTACATTAGTAAATGTGTCATACCACCACTTGTTCCAAAATGTACCATATGTGGATAAGTTATGTTCCATTAAGCAACTTTCTAAATTGCAGTTAGGTTTTTGAAAGTTATTTAATTTTCGGTTTTCAGTTTTTTTTATACTGGAATCCTGATCTTGATTTTGTACTGTTTACTAAACCCAATCTAGCCTATGAACAGGATTATTACAGGACTTTAAAGTTAGTGGAGTTTGAACTTCGCTTTTTCTCTGTATTTTCACTGTTTGAAATCTTGAGGTATTTTGTTTTTCATATCCTCTATGTCTTTATCTTTTCTTTCTTTTAATGTCAGGGGTTTAAAAAATAATTTTAAACGCAAAGCAGTTTTTTTATTTATCAGGAAATTTGAAAGTGATTTTTGTTTTTTGCAAGAATCTCATAGTACCAAGGAGGATTTGCCGTTTTGGAAAGCTCAGTGGGGCAAGGATTTATGGGGATCACACGGCTCTGTAAGATCAGCTGGTGTCACCATCTTGAAAGACAATTTTCCAGGGGAGATTATTGATCATTGCAGTGATCCTGATGGACACTTTATTATTATGGTGCCATCTATTTTTCAGGAAATTGTGATTATAATGAACATCTACGGTTATAATGCTTGTTCTGAATATTTTTGATTCATGGAGAGAAAAATTCCCTACATCTAAATTATACACTTGGAGCTCTAAAGACCTTTCCAGACAGTCCTGACTTGATTATTGGCTTGTCTCTCGAACATTTGACCTAGACAACATACACATCAATATCCATGCAGCTCCCTTTTCTGACCATAAGGTAGTTACTTTAAATATTACATTTTCCTCTGCTTTGCATATCCCCAGAGCCTTATGTTGGAAACTTAATAATAGTCTTCTTTTACATAACAAAGTCCTAATTGATATTAAAGATTTAAGCAAGACTTATTGGGGGAAAGCCTTTAGACAAAAATCATTTGGTCAGAATTGGGAGCTCCTAAAATTTGAAATTGGCAAATATGAGATCCTATGGCAGCAATTTAGCAAAACTCAGAAAGCGAATGCCAGAACGAGTTAGATGACATCTATAGACAGAAGGCCCAAGGGGCTTTTGTGAGGTCAAGAATGAAGTGGATGGAGGAAGGTGAGCAAAATTCATCATATTTCTTTTGCTTAGAAAAATCTAAACTGAAAAAATCATCCATAGATGCTTTAAAAATTAATGGTAACCTTGTCAATGATCACAAAATGATTGCTTCCCTTTGCTCAGAGTTTTACAGTAAACTTTATACGTCCAATTTTTCAGAAGAGAAAACCTCTCAACTTCTAAACTCCATTAAAAATTGCAAAGTAATTTCTGAAGATCATAAAGCACTGTGTGATTGCAAAATAACTCAAGATGAAGTTCTGAATGCTATTCTCAGCCTTAAAAATAACAAATCTCCGGGCAATGATGGACTCACTACAGAATTCTATAAGAAATTCTCTAAGGAACTGACCCCATTTCTTTTTTATGTCCTGTCTGAAAGTATTGAAATTGGACTGTTACCACCTACACTAACACAAGGCCTTATCACCCTCATTCCAAAACCCAATAAAGATTTGCAGCTGTTAGACAATTGGCGCCCTATCTGCTTGCTCAATAATGACTACAAAGTACTAGCTATCATTCTTGCAAATAGAATTAAGAAATCTTTAGCCTCTATAATTGATGAATCACAATCTGGCTTTATGTCAAACAGGCACATTGCAAACAATATTAGATTGGTTCTGGATGTATTGGATTATTCTGAATTTAGTAATGAAAATGGATTTATTTTGTTTTTGGATTTTTATAAGGCCTTTGATTCTGTGGAACATAAATTTATTCATCAATCACTTTATAAATTTGGTTTTGGTGAATATTTCGAATATATTCGTTTTCAGATATCTCCTGGCGTTCGTCAAGGCTGCCCGTTCTCTCCTTATTTATTTTTACTCGCTGCTCAACTCCTATCCACTTTCATTCAAGAAAGCAATATTCAAGGTATTTCTCTTGCTGGCAGACAATTTACCATAAGTCAGGTGGCAGATGGCACTACACTCTTTTTGAAAGATTCAGACCAAATTCCAATAGCAATCAAACTTATTGAATTATTTTCTGCAGCATCAGGTCTTTGTCTAAATATAAATAAATGTGAACTATTGCCCATTACTCAGTGTAATCATACATTTTTATGTGATATTCCTGTGAAATCCCAGATAACATATTTAGGTGTTGTGATAACTAAAAATGAAGATGAACGTTGCAATTTGAACTTCCACCCCATTATCGATAAAACTCAGAAAAGATTCAATCTGTGGCTCCAGAGAGATTTGACTTTAAGAGGTAGAACTCTATTGACCAAAGCTGAAGGCATATCTAGGCTGACATATGCTGCACTTGCTTTAAATGTTGATCCCTCTATTTGCAAATCTATTGATAAGATGCTATTTAAATCCATCCATCCATCCATTATCTGAACCCGCTTATCCTGATCACTATATCAAAAACTCTGTGGTGATGAATACTATTGACTCTGGTGGTCTTAACTTTTTAAATTTTACTACCCTGAACTACACTTTTAAAATCAACTGGATCAGAAAATTTCTCTGTAACCCAGAATCTATTTGGAACTTTATTCCAAATTACATATTTTCTAAATTAGGCGGTCTTCCTTTTTTGCTTAGATCCAACTGCAATATTGAAAAGTTACCTTTTAAATTAGCTAATTTCCACAAACAAATGCTGTTAGCCTGGTCGCTTATCTACAAACACAGTTTCTGTCCACACAAATTTATCATTTGGAATAAATGTGACATACTATTCAAAAACAAATCTATTTTTTTTACCAAATTAGTTTAACAATAATATTCTACTTGTAAAACAATTATTTAATTCAGAAGGTCTTCTAATGAACTACTCTGAATTTTTGTCCACTTACAATATCCCTGTCACCCCAAAAGAATTTGCTATTGTAAGGTGTAATGATGTTATTTAAGGGTAATACTGAACCACCTCCTTTTCCTTGTCCGTCAACTTTGGATGACACCATAGTAGGAAAGATATGTCTCTTATCCAGCCCTTCAACCCGGAACAGAAGGATCAGATCACTTTTTCAGAAAGACATTATCCGCGTTTCCCGAACGCGTGAAGAACGTTCTTAAGCTAAGAACGTTCTTAAGAACCTTCTTAGGCCTCCCGAAAGAAGCAAACGCGTTTCCCGAAACACCTTCTTAGCCTAAGATGATCTTTCGTAAGAAGGTTTTATAAGAAGAGTCCGGAGCGTTCTTAAGAGCCTTCTTATCTCTTAAGAACGTTCTTTATCGGGAAACCCGGCCAACTTAACAGGCTTCGTAGCGACCAAACGCTTGCAGATCCAGCCGCATCAGGCAACTGACACATGAAATTGAGCACGGCAGATTAAAGATTAAAGAGTAAAGATTCCTTTATCACTGTGCATTTGCATACAAGAGAATGAGACACCGTTTCTCAACCAGCATCTGCAGTGCAAATAAAAGAGTCAAATAAACAAAACGGTGACATCCGTTATCAAGCAAACGTATTTTATTTATTGTGAGGGCTAAAGTTAGATACTCGTGCGCAGTAACGTTACGTTCTTAACGTTCGTAATTAGGAAAATATGTAAATAGCCTATTAGGAAACAATAATCACATCCATGCTAAATTATAATGGCCAAAGTAGGCTATGGCTGTAGGCAACTAGCCTCTAAAAAATAAGGTGTAAACCTAATCCTAAACTAAACGTCCAGGAGGCCCTATATTTCTCCATAAACCAATGGTGGATCCGCGTCACCTGCAATGGAGGGAGGTTAATTAGTGAAATGGAACGAGATAATTGTCAATTGTGGAGATACATATGGACATGTCACCTACCTGAATCCTGGGGAAGGATGATGGGAACGGAGATGGAGGGTCGGCTGTATGTGGCCTCTCCGCTGCAGCTCCAGCTTCTCCCGCTTAATTAGGACCATCTCCTCTTGTATGGCAGTGGACCTTTCCATGTAGCCAACCATCTTCTCCTGTATGGCAGTGGACCTTTCCATGTAGCCAGCCATCTCCCGCAGCACCCCCAGCTTCTCCTTCTCAGAGGCCATCAGGGCCTCACTGCAGGTGCAGCGGGTCAGTAGTGGCCGGCTGATGCCACCCCGCATGCGGACACTGGGTTGGCGCCTGGGGAGTGGCGGGGGTGGGTTGACGTCGGGCAGACTGCTGTTGCTGGGGGCCGGGGAGGTTGGTGGCGCTGCTGGGGTCCCGCTCCCGGATGGCTCATCCTCTCCCGAGAGCCCCTCATCCCCCAACACATCAATCCCCCCAGCAATGCCTTCACTGGCGTTCCTCCCTATGATGGCGAGGACCCTCCCCTCGTCAGGGGTGAGGGTAGTGTCGCCAGGTGCACCACCACCCGTGCCCTAGCTTGCTCGCCTCACACTCGCCCCCTTCCTCTTCGTGTGGCTGGCGAACTCGTGCCACTTCTTCCTCACCGCCTGCCAGTTTCGCAGGCCACAGGGACTGGAGGGCGCCATGGATGTGGCGATGGCCTGCCAGATGCGTCTTTTGCAGACCAAGTTGTTGCGCCCTTTCTTGCCGCCAAGCAGGGAGGAGTGATGCTGCTCGACTTTCTCGAGCAGGGTGGCCATCTCGGCTCCGGTAAACGCCGCTGTCCGTTTTCCACGCGCTCTCTTGGAATCTGCCATTCTGTCTCAATGTGTGCAACTACCCACGGGACATTATATAGTCTGATTAGCTGTGCGTAATTGGATGTGATTGCTAGTACGCCTGTCTGTCATCACACACACCTATGTGATAGACATGACAGGGCTTTGTGTGTGCAATCAGGGGAGGCTCCACCTCCTAGTATATATCAAGACGTTTCCCAGTCACACATTTGTGAGATATACCATGGCTGCCAGACAGCTTATTCTCGCTGGAAACCAACAGCGTCGCCGTGAGCGAAGCCAGACAGTGTTTGTGAACGCATTTGTGCGTCACCACTTCAGCCCCCTTGACGTGCTGTCTGACCGGGCTCTCCAACGGAAGTACAGGCTGCCCCGCAGTGCGATCCAGCACCTGATCCAGCTTGTGGTTCCACAGATCCGGAGGGCAACCCGCTGCAACTACGCGCTCAGCCCGGAGGTGCAGCTCCTCGCTGCACTGCGTTTTTACGCAGTGGGGAGCTTCCGGGAGGTGGTGGGGGACGGCACCGGCCTCAGCAAAGCGTTGGTGTTACGGAGTGTGGCAGCCGTGACACCGATCCTCCTGCGCCATGCCCGGCAGCACATTAAGATGGCCACCACGAGGGAGGATGTCCGTCAGGTGCACCAAGGATTCCATGCGATGGCTGGGATCCCCCGTGTGCTAGGTCTGGTGGATGGCACATTGATCCCGCTCCTCAACCCATCCCTGGTGGACCCGAGCTGGATCTGCAGGAAGCATTTTCCTGCCGTCAACACTCAGGTGGTGGACCATGATGGCCTGATTGTTGACATCGTTGCCAGGTGGCCAGGAAGCATCCACGACAGCTTCGTTTGGGCGAACTCGGCTGTGGGGCAGAAGGCTGGCAGGGGAATGTTCGGCAGGAGCATCTTCCTCGGGGACAGTGGCTACCCCCTCCGCAGCGACCTGATAACCCCTGTCATGAACCCGGCATCACCAGCGGAGGAGGCGTTCAATGAGGGTCACACCCACACCAGGACCCATATTGAACGGGTGTTTGGCAGGTGGAAAGCACGCTTCCGCTGCATCCATCGATCATCAGGTGGGCTGCGCCTGTCCCCAAGGAAGTCCTGCCAAGTCATCGTGGTGACGGCTATGCTCCACAACATAGCTGTGCGCGCCGGGGCAGACGAGCCGTCTGCTGTGGATGATGAGGACCATGACAACCCACCACCACCTCCCCTCCCCAACGAACCCCGAGCAGCACTCCACCAAGCCGGTCTCCGGGCCAGACAGGAGATCATCAACCTCTTCTGATTTCGGACTTCCCCACTTCCCCACCCTGTTACTTTGCAGTCACCATGCACAACCAGTCCACTGAGCACCTGAACACCAGCCCCCCACACCCCACACCCCTACCCCCACCCCAACCACCACCAATTAAATATAAAATAAGGCCACACGTGTTATACTTATTACTTACCGGCACACCCGGGCAGTGCTGGCTTGGCTTGTGTGCACACAAAATAAACTTAAGAATTTAGAAATGTTACAGGTGTGGAGTGTAACTCCAATGATTTCTACTGGGGAGTTGTTGACCCAAAACAACATGCAGACGGAAGGTTAAAAACAAGATTTATTATACTTACTAAAACACAAGTTAAGAACAGATTAAAATGTCTCAGTGTTAAAAGAGTCCATGTCAAATCCAGCGAGCTAAGAGTCCCGTTCCGGGCTCCGCCTCCCTCCCTCGGCCTCACTCGCGGCTCCTGCGGGATGTCAGCTGTTCTCCCGGTTCTTGCACTCTTGCGACCAGGCCGTAGGCTTGCAAACCGTAACCGGTTTCAAGCCAATTTTCTGATGTCTGTCTCATAGGGTCTGTCTTTGCCAAAGTGCCCCATGGTTGGGGTAGTAGTACCGGCAAGAATTTCAATCCACTTTCACCCCTGATTCATACTAAAATCAAAACTTTAAAGTCAAGTAATTTATTCTCCACATCCTCTTATTTCACTCAAAGGCCTTTTTGCACCCGAAAACGAGGAAATTCCTACCCTGTTACATAGCCTACGCATGGCAAATTAGAAAAGAAAAGTGTGGATTCAGCCCGCAATTAGTATTATAATCGCGTTCTGGCGCCTCATTTCCCCGCGCGTTATTCTCAGTGTTGTTTTATTGTAGGACGCCACTTGTTACATCAGAACTTCATCTGGGAGCAGGTAATTATGTGGAACAATCGATTAGCCTGGCATCGATTGTTTTGAATCCAGCACTGAGGGGGTGGACAGCTCCCATTAAGAACGTTCTTTCAACCCTTCTTAAGAACGCCACTAAGAAGGTGTTCGGGAAACACTCGTAACTTAAGGATCCTTCTTAGCCGAACCCTTCTTAAGAGCGTTCTTAACTCCTTAAGAACGTTCGCTATCGGGAAACGCGGCCATTGTCACCATCCCTTATGTAATCTATTACTGGGGAAGGCGTGTCCCAAATATCCAATGGAAAACAGTTTGGACCTTATCCTCAAGATACTTCATCACAAACAAACCTCGAGATGTCTGTTTCAAACTTCTCCATCGATGCTATCCAACAAGACATTATTTGCAAAAAATCAGAAATGACATTGATGTTAATTGTTCTTTCTGTGGTCTTGATAGTGAAACAACCACACACTTATTTTGGAGCTGTCCTTACACTGTTACTTTTTGGAAAGAATTTGCCCAATATATTTGTTGTACCATCTATCCTCAATTCTCATTACTAAACAAAGATGTGCTGTTTGGTTTTTATGAGGTTTGCAGTTTAGAACAAAAACAGTATTATATTATAAATCTTTTTATTATCTTGGCTAAATTCCACATTCACAAAAGTAAATTCTATGACAGAAAACCTTTATTTAAAATAAACTACATACAAACTATTTAGCACTCTTCAAGCTCCAAAGCCCTAAAAACAATTAATATATGTAAACTATATAATTGTCTTAACTGCTGAACCAGTTTTTTTTTTTTTATTCTCTTTTATTATTTTATTTGTATTGTACTTAAAATTGAGTTACCTCTTAACCCCTGTCATTTGTGATGTTATTGTGATACTTTTGCTTCACATATTGTGATTTGTATTGTTATATTACTACGTTGTCAATAAATACACTATTAAAAAAATAATTTAAAAAAGGGTATTAGGGATGGGCGGATCGATAATGCAGTATCGATACTTCGATATTCACAAGCTACTCATTTGTTATCGATCCCTTTAGAGAAATATCGATATTATATTCATTACGTTCAAACGTTTTCAGTACTTTTGTATAATGTTTTGCCAATCGAAAGTCCTGAGCTGGCTGTGTCACATGACTGTAAATCTGTGACATGATTGGCCGCACACACTTCCATGGACCGCAAAATCAAATCATTAACGTTTGACATAATAGCGGAAAGAAAACGCAGTGTTGTCTGGTGCTACTTTTCCCCACTTGATAAGAATTTAGGGTGCCACCCCTAAAATCTGACTGGTCACCCCAGTGCCACCCCAAAGGTTGTCAGTCGGTTTTAACAAAGACAGTCTTTTGCGTTTTGCCGCCACTGTATAAAAGCTTCAAAATCTGCGTCAAAAGCCCGGCTGTCAGAAGCGCCAATCTGATTGGGCACCCAATTGCCTGTTTTGGCAGTCAATCTGTTTTTAAAAAGGCACCGTTTTTCCCGTTTGCAAGGCTGGAAAATGTGCGGCAAAAATCGTGAGCGGAATTTGAAGCTTTATTTTGCTCTTGTCAGGGTGACAGGTTAAACATTTTGAATCTTATGGTTGAAATATGAATATTAAGGTTATGGTTGAAATATCATCATTAAGTAACATCAAACTAGCTAGCTAGCTAGCGTTAGCTGACTAGTGACTGGAAGACTAGTGACTAGATACTTATTTTCAACAAGAAATAAATTACTTGAATGCTGTGTTTGTTTAATATAATATACCCCCCTTGTGTCCTACTAGCTAACTAACTAGTCAACTAAATCTATATAGCCAAATCGCTAATTTATCTAGTTAGTCAGGTGGCGTAACCTTAGTATTAAATTAGCGAGCTAGTTAGATGGTCAGACAATAACTCGCTAGCTTACGTTAGCTAGAATGCCAGCGCGTATTATCGACCTGCTACGCGCGATAAACAGCAAAACATTAAGGTATTTACTACTGCCTTTCCACAAAAGAAAACTGACATGGCTGCAAATAAAACAGCCATTAGGAAAGTTAGCTAGGTTGCAAACCAAGAAGCTTTATTGTCGTGCTGTATTAATGAATCGTCGCAATTAAGGAATTCCTGGATTCCAGTGTTCTATGGGTAATGTTGGTATTGTAAATAAGGTCTTAAAGATATGATGAGGTCTCCTGTATTAATATTACGAAATGTATATTACATTTGTTTGTTTTGGGGATATTCTGTTGCCAGTGGTCCAGGGGCACTGTTTAATCAATAGCGTAATTTGAATTCAACTAAGTACCAGGAATTTTTGGCAGTCAATCTATTGATTGTCTCTGAAGCTGGGGAACATTTGAAACATCATTTCGAACCATTTGAAAGTCCCGAATAATTGCTTTAAATTACACTCCGTGTCGCAACACCAGTCATCTTTATGTCATTTCTTCAATATTTATATTTCAAATCGAGTTTAGGCTGTGACGTAACAGTCGATGCCTTTCAGCTCAGAATTAAATAAATACTAATAATCCTGTTTTGGCAAGTATTCTGCTGAGTTTACTACAGTAATAGAAGATGGATATGGATATGAAAACGGGATTTTATAGCATAATCCTCTCGGTAGGCTATTTCTTTTTCAATTTATTATATTAAGTTATTATATATAAGGAATGGAGGCCAATGGTCAAAATCTCTCCAAATGTGTTCTCTAACCTAATCACAAATAATAGGAAAAGACTCATGGCTCTCATCTGAGTCATGGGGATTAGATTGATTTTTTTGTTGTTGAGAAATTTGAATACATTGAGTCATTAATAAAGTATTAGTAGTGGTATTATTTTTTTAGTCCAACGAGAAGATTATAGGAAGGAGATGAGTGGCTTTTAAAAATAGTATTGAAGCGAAACAAACTTTATTTTCAGGCTATTCATATGTTGCTATTTGTTATTTGTTGAAGGCCGCGAAAATGAACACAGGAACCAACATTGCTATTCAGCTTTCACTTTTACCTGCTGTGGCTTTTCATCAGACTAGGCTGCTGAATGGAAGGCATAGGCTATTATCTGGCTGATATTTGTAACTATAAATAATGAGTAGTTGTGACCATCATTGCTCATTATGAGTGCACAACCAAATGGTAATACCAGCTTAATAAATAGGCTAAGCCTACCGGTTGTCACAGCGTGTTCAATTGTTCAAAATGTGTACAATCATCTGGTATTTATATTAACGCTATGCATAAATTGCCTAATATGCCTAATTTAATATGAAATCGTTTATTTTATTGGTCTCTTTACATGAAAAGCACATCATTTATAAAATCTTAAATAAGTTTACTGATGGAGCACTGGTGAAATGAAAAGAAAACAAACTAATTTAATATGAAATGGGCTAAAACAATGAAAAACCCAAGAGATTTACAACCTGTTTGTGCACGATTATATTCCGCTTTGCGGCGCCATGTCCCTTTATATGGAAATAGCCACCGGTAACGGTAAATTCTGATACCGTTGTGGCGGAATAAAATGTGGTGCATTTCAGAATTCAATAAATATAAATGTGCTGCATTTCAGAATTCAATAAATACAAACCAAATTTAGAAGAAACTATGCTCATTAAAAAGTTCTGGTGAGTTGAAACACGAAGTTTTAATACGGGTAGCTACGCATCAAGGCAATATGAATATTGAAATCAAATTCCATTGAATTCATTCCAGAATCCGAGAGGTGGGCCATTTGAATTCCAAAATTAATTCTTGTTCACGTAGTTTATTTTGTCTCTGACCGAAATATTAAATAGCCCGTTTGTTGTTTTCGGAGATGCTGTCGAACCGTTTTCTATAGCCTAGCCCCAGCAAATTTAGTGCACAATTTTCCAAAAGGGATGTTGTCATGCTAAACCACCGATTTAAACATAACATTTGTTTTTATATGTAACCTCTGGGCTTTTTTATTCAAACGTAACATACGGTGAAGTGCAATTCCTCCAAAATCACCATAAGTGGGTCTATATTACCCGAAGGACAAAAGTGTTCATAGCCGGGCGGATACAATTTTGCGCTATAGCCTAGTCTACACTCTAATGTATCTTGCTTTCTCTTGGCTTTTGTCATATTGCAGACTAAAGGTTATGGTTATGCCTTCGTTGAGTGCATGCCGGCAATTGAAGAAGACAGTGGAAACGAAGATCTGCAGGTGGATGTAGTGGGGATGGAGGCTGGAGTAAGTACCGTACAGCTTACTCCGTAGCGAAAATGTACCGTACATTCTCATTTCAGTCATTTAGTAATGACCCAGTTTTAACCCAGGACACACTATTCAATAATCCACATTAAGTACACCGCAACAACCAAGCAGAGACACAGTACAACTGTGGTAGCAAACATTATGACACCGAGTTGCTTTTTAAGGGTGAACATGACAGTTTAATAAATACGCCAGCAGTATAGCATAATAAAGAAACTGGGCTTGTTACAGAAACATTTTAGCTTTGTTTCCCAGGTGAAATGCTGCTTTTGCACCATTGAGTAAGGTCCTTAATCTAAACTGCTTAATTAAGTATCTGCAAAAATGGCTTGTTTGTAAAGTCAGTGTGAAGTCACTCTGTAGAAAAGCTATGCTAAATGACTAGAACTGTAAAGTAACTGTCCTGCAGGAGAGCCATGCCACCTCCATTATCACAGTGGCAGAGGCAGAAGCCTCCAGCAAGCTCTGCCATGGAGAGGAGGCCGTCCCCAGCACTGGTGTGGCAGTGGATGCGATGGAGTTGGAGGATGTAGTAAGTACTTTACACAGTGCTTTCATTTTCATTTCAGAAATGTCATAATGATCACCACTGTGATGGGGGGGGGGGGGGGGGGCGTTAGCTGAGGAGGTAATATGGTTGTCTGGTCATCAGAAGGTTTTTGGTTCAATCCCTGCCCAGGGTGTGTCGAAGTGTCTCTGAGCATGACTCCTGACCCCCAATTACCCCCAAATCCCGACAAGCTGATTGGTACCTTGCATAGCAGCCGATCACCGATCGCTGTTGGTGTGTGTGAGTGGGTGTCTGAATTTTCCATCCAGTATTGCTCTGTTTTAACCCAGGAAACCCTATTTGTTTATTCTCCATGTGTTATTCTCCAGTGTTCTGTAATCCTTAAAGTCCTTAATCTCAACTGCTTAATTAAATATCTGCAAAAATGGCTTGTTTGTAAAGTGTGAAGTCGCTCTGCAGAAGAGCACCTGCTAAACAACTAAAACTGTAATGCAACTGTCTTGCAGGAGACCCATGACACCTCCTCCATCGCAGTGGCAGAGGCAGAAGCCTCCAGCGAGGCCGTCCCCAGCACTGGTGTGGCGGTGGATGCGATGGCGTTGGAGGATGTCGTAAGTATTTTACACAGCGCTTTCACTCTGGGAAACTACAAGCTTAAATGTGCTTCCTTCTGTTTTTAAGGATAAACTAAAGACCAAGACACTGTAATCGACTGCAATGTTTACATGAATTGCAGGACAACATTCATTATATTTCCGGGTTAAAAAAATGCAGTAATTTTTTTTTTATTTGATACGGTTTGTATTTAATTGATCAATTTCCTGTTTTTTCCTGACTCAAAATGAGGTAGGGGCAGTACTTTAATCACGATCAAATCTTGTCAGTAGTCTGAATACTTTTTAACGGGCTTGGGTGCAAAAGATTTACCTGCCCAAACACAGCGAACTCAGGAGTGATGTCTAGTCAGGTACTCTGTGTATATCTGTTGTGCCAATAGTTGTATTTTTGATGTCTTTTCATATGGGTCAGAACTTTGTAGAGGCCCCTGAATTTGGTCTTATGTTCTCTACCATGCCTTGTTCCAGTGTGCTGCAGATGAAGAGAAGGGGGCGCTGGGAGATGGGGAAGCAGCCCATCAGCCAGAGACCCTCCCACAGAGTGAGTCTCACAGATAATGTGCTCTGGATGGAAAATGGCAAAATGTATATTTTAATATTTATTCATGAATATTCTATTGGTACCCCTCAACTCAATTAAATCCAGAAATTGTGTGATCAAAGGGAATCCAGAAAATGCTCTGTGAACCTTGAATGATTATTTTACTATGCTATTTCTCAAACTTAATTACTTAACTTATAATGTAAAGGCCGGTGAATACTTGAATAGATAGTTGACATAGTAAAACGATTCAGATTAGTTTCCCCCATTTGATTACACTGAACGCTCAGGTTTTACAGTGATATTAACGATAAGGGGACACTCCTGTTTTTCTCAGAAATGGGAAAGAAGAAAGCTTTCCGGAGCTTCTTCTGCAGGGTGTGGAAAGCCCTCAAAAGCTCGCTGTGCTGCTGCTCTGTGGAGGAGACAGAGTGAAACACCACCCACCCTGCTCCTCCCCCACCTAAACCCACTTCCCAGCCTACCTCTACCCATCCACCCACATGAGAGGCAGAGACCGGCTATTTACCTATCACGGTAAACCAATGATACTGCAACTGATGAGCCAGCACCGGCAACTTACAGGCCTGTGCCGATGACTGATGGGCCAGCAGTGGCCAATGAGAGACAACATATGAGCCTGACTACTGACTCTCCTCGGCTGGCAGCTCACTCATGTGGACTAGTAACCCAAACTCCTAGACAAGCAACTCAATAGTTTAGACTAGTGTCCCATCTGCCGAGACTAGCAGACCATTCTCCTAGACTAGCAACTCACTCACGTAGACGAGCGACCCGCCTGCCATGACTAGCAACCTACCCTTCTAGGCTGCTAATCCTTTGACTGGCAGCATATTTACCTAGGCTGGCGATTGGCTTGTTGGACTAGTGATGTACCATGATGCTGATGATCAACATGGGGTTTAACATATACAGTGGGCTCCAGAATTATTGGCACATGAAGGAAAAATGGTAGACAAAGGTGATTGAGCTTGACTGCTCTGTGATTGGATCAGAGACAAAACAGCAAAACTGTCTAATTCCTATGTTTTTGCAATACACTGAATGCATTTTAGGTTGAGATAAAAAGATCAACACATGACAAGAGTTCAGAATTTCAGCTTTTAAACACCTGATGTTTTAAACTACTTTGAACATAGCCTTGGGATCACCCAATTTTTAGGTGTGCAAAAGTATTGGAACAGAGTATTTAAGGAAATTAAAGTAAATAACACTTAATATTTGGTAGCATATCCCTTGCTTGCAATAACTGCATCAAGCCTGTGATCTATTGACATCACCAAACTATTGCGTCTTTTGAGATGCTTTTCAAGGCTGATCCCCGGTGTAGCCACAATAGGGTCTGCACAGCCATTGGTGCCCTTGAGCAAGGCCAAATGCCATTAATGTAAAGTGCCAGTCGAGGGATTAGCCAGCCTAGGAGGATAGGTTGCTAGTCTAGGCAGGTGTGCTGCTAGTCTAGGTGAGTGAGTTTCTTGTCTCGGAGAGTGGTTTGCTAGTCTAGGCAGGTAGGACGCTAGTCCAAACTAGTGAGTTGCTAGTAGGGGAGATTGAGTTCCGAGTCCACGTGAGTGAGCTGCCAGCCTGGGAGAGTGAGTTGCCAGGCTCGTGCTGTCTCTCATTGGCCACTGCTGGCTCATCAGTCGTCGGCACAGGCCTGTCAGTCATCGGTGCTGGCTCATCAGTTGCTTTTATCATTGGCCTACTGTGATAGACTACATATATAAATTCAACAGTTTGGAAAATTCTTTGTTTTAATAAAGTAAAAGGTTGGTGAATCCAGCATTTGTGTCGTTTGCATTTTTCATCTGATAATTGTTTTGTAGTAATGGTCTATATTTTGTCTAGACTAACTACATATGGCACCATTAATATGTAATAAATACCCGGGAAGAAATGGATAAGAGCGAGTGCTAAGTACGATAATTTCATGGTACATGGAATATACAACGTTATATTAAAAGTTGTTGCTGATGCATTTATAACAGCATGCCCCGGCTGTGCTATAGATGTACTCCTGCATGGCTCACAGTCTCTGGTTGCTTGTGAAATGTGCCAGAACTATACTGCTTTATAACCCACAAGACTGATTTAAATGGCGTGAAATGTGGAGTCATCCTCAGTTAATCGAAAAACACTTCGTGAAAAAAGGGTGCTAAAACAGATTTGTTCATAACTTTCTAGTTTTCAAATCGCTGTGCCACTAACATACAAGAAGCGAGTTGCTATAATACAAAAGTATTGAAAAAAAGTTGATTTGTTTTTTGTTAACCTACTTTTGGCACGCTGAAGAAGGACGTTTTGCTCGAAATCAGTTAGCACTGAGTGTGAGCACCTGCGTAACTTTCACATTCTTTGATGATATGACACATGATATGATGATATGGTGTGATACATCTTTGGCCTTGCGTTTGATTATTTTCGGCTTGTTGTCTAATGTCAGATGTTTGGGTTGTCATCAGATATCGGGGTGGAATGCCGTCTGACAAGAGATGTACAATGAATTGCAATGCATCATATTTAAGGCATTTAAGACCATTTCTGACAGAATCACGGTAAATAATCCCTCAAAGCAAGACGTGCAGGCTAATTAAGTCACTTTAGCGGCGTAATTACTTTGGGGTTGCAGGCGTAGTTGTAACAAAAGCCAGCATACACATGGTTTCCCAGGATCGGGTTTAAAAACCGCTGGTCTAATTATAAAGCTTAAATTGCCAATGGTAAATTTTATTTGTCGTGTCATGGCCGAGATTCACCACAGAGGGTCGCTGTCTTAACATCCAAAACGAGGCAAATTCCATCCAAATTCCGCATTGACTTCGCTATTTATGTACCTTCCTAATGATACACATATTCGATGCCTTATTATATCCCAGTCATTTTGTCTGGGGTCAACGAAATAATGAATAATTCTGTCATGAATTATTGTAGGCCTCCTGGTCAGTAAGAGTTTAAGGTGGGGGACGGGGTCTATTGATTCTATGTAACTATTTTAATACTAGAATTCATACATTGACATTATACAGGGAATCATCTTTGCTTTAAAGCTCGTGTTTAAGCTTAGCCTGCCTGTCAAACGACCACACACATCAGCTGGAATTTAAATTCGTAAGTGATGAGAACCCGTGGCCTGATTACAGTAACGCTGCCAATATTTCTGCGGTGATCTGTCTGTTCACGTTTCTTCAAGTTCTATCATTGTAAGCGGGGCTAATTGGTGAACAATCGACGATGTTTCTCTTTCTGTATAGGGTATGTAGCGCCCCCTAGCGTGTCTGGCTATTAGTGTGGAGTGCGCTCCCCGAATTCCTATATAGCGAGAGATCACTCTCTCTAGTGTTAATGAATGCTCTAACGAAATTACTAAATTATTTACTTATTGACCTTTACACCTATTCACATTACACTAAGAATACCTACCATAGGCTTTTAACTGAATGCAAAGTTTCAATCAAGTGACTGCTAAATGAAATAATTCACTAAATGTAGGCTATGTAGCTGTTATCAGTGCTAGGTTAAATAAGCATTAGCTTTTAAAGTTACGTTAATATTTTAACCTTTAAATAGCTAACAATATGATCAGTGCAATAAGCATCAAATGAAATGTCATGACCATGAATCAGAATTAACACTCTGAAATACTTCACTGTAAATTAGGCTACTAAGCAAACCTTTTCACTATTAACTTACTCTCAGTATCAAATAAGCTACCCAAAAACAGGAAAATGTCCAAGAGAATCAAGTTTGAACTATTTACTTGAAAAATTTGTTATATACAAATATATACATGGAAATATGAAAGATAAACCCAAATGAATGGCTTGCTTTTCAGTTCTTTAAATGCTATGCATTCACTCAAAACGCAGTTCCGTAAAAATATTTAAACCACACTTTCAGTTTCAAACCTAAAACTAAGCCGGCAAATATATAACCTAAATGGTTGATGCTAGCGTTCGGCGAAGTCTCAAACAAAATGGCTGCTTCGCGCCCAAAGCACCGCGAGAGAAAACAAAAGAAACTTGCGCTGGTCCTCCTCACCGCGATAACAACGCAATGTCGGCGGCGCTGTGTGAGGAGACGTCGTCACTGCAGTCCTCCTCAGTTGTGTTCGGTCCACGGGGATCTTGGAGACGATGTGTGAAGGAGTAACCGGGCTGGCTACTCTTATACAAAGTCCTTGGATCCTCCAACGGCACGCTACGTCGGGCTATCTAGCCTGTATCCTTGTCGTAAACTCTGTCCGAGTTTTCGATATCAAACACGTTATAACACAGCTGTATCACTGTAGAATGTTGTTAAAAAACTCACTGTCCATTCGTCTAAACACATTGACAACAATATCACAATACATTGGTGTTCTACAAACTATAAACTCATGACAAACAGTGCAGACCTGAATTTACGACTTGAGTGATAAGCCGGGATGGCTTTAAGCCCGCCTGTCAGAAGCCAAGCCAATCTGATTGGCCACCCAATTGCCTGTTTTGGCAGTCAATCTGTCAATCTGTTTTTAAAAAGGCACCGTTTTTCCCGTTTACAAGGCTGGAAAATGTGCAGCAAAAATCGTGAGCGGAATTTGAAGCTTTATTTTGCTCTTGTCATGGAGGCAGGTTAAACATTTTGAATCTTATGGTTGAAATATGAATGTTAACGTTTGAATGTTAAGGTTATGGTTGAAATATCATCATTAAATAACATCAAACTAGCGAGCTAGCTGACGTTAGCTAGCGTTAGCTGAGTAGTGACAATCTAGTTATTTTCAGGAAGAAATACATTACTTGAATGCTGTGTTTGTTTAATATAATATGCCCCCCTTGTGTACTACTAGCTAACTAACTAGTCAACTAAATCTATATAGCCAAATCGCTAATTTATCTAGTTAGTCAGGTGGCGTAACGTTAGTGTTAAATTAGCTAGCTAGCTAGATAGTCAGACAATAACTGTCGCTAGCTTACGTTAGCTAGAATGCCAGCGCGTATTATCGACCTGCTACGCGCGATAAACAGCAAAACATTAAGGTATTTACTACTGCCTTTCCAGAAAAGAAAACTGTGACATGCCAGCAAATAAAACAGCCATTAGGCAAGTTAGCTAGGTTGCAAACCAAGAAGCTTTATTGTCCTGCTGTATTAATGAATCGTCGCGATTAAGGAATTCCTGGATTCCAGTGTTCTATGGGAAATGTTGATATTGTAAATGAGGCCTGAAAGATATGATGAGCTCTCCTGTATTAATATTACGAAATGTATATTACATTTGTTTGTTTTGGGGATATTCTGTTGCCAGTGGTCCAGGGGCACGGTTTAATTAATAGCGTAATTTGAATTCAACTAAGTACCAGGAATTTTTGGCAGTCAGTCTATTGATTGTCTCTGTTAGGAAGCTGGGAAACATTTGAAACATTTTCATTTCAAACCATTTGAAAGTCCCGAATAATTGCTTTAAATTACACTCCGTGACGCAACACCAGTCATCTTTATGTAATTTCTTCAATATTTATATTTCAAATCGAGTTTAGGCTGTGACGGAACAGTAGATGCCTTTCAGCTCAGAATTAAATAAATACTAATAATCCTGCTTTGGCAAGTATTCTGCTGACTAGACTACAGTAATAGAAGATGGATATGGATATGAAAACGGGATTTTATAGCATAATCCTCTCGGTAGGCTATTTCTTTTTCAATTTATTTTATATTAGGAATGGAGGCCAATAGTCAAAATCTCTCCAAATGTGTTCTCTAACCTAATCACAAATAATAGGAAAAGACTCTTGGCCGTCATCAGAGCCATGGGCATTAGATTTATTTTTTTTGAGAAATTTGAATACATTGAGTCATTAATAAATTATAAATAGTGGTATTATTTTTTAGTCCAACGGGAAGATTACAGGAAGGATATAAGTGGCTTTTAAAAATAGTATTAAAGCGAAACAAACTTTATTTTCAGGCTATTCATATGTTGCTATTTGTTATTTGTTGAAGGCCGCGAAAATGAATGCAGGAACCAACATTGCTATTCAGCTTTCGCTTTGCTGTGGCTTTTCATCGGACTAGGCTGCTGAATGGAAGGCATAGGCTATTATCTGGCTGGTATTTGTAACTATAAATAATGAGTAGTTGTGACCATCATTGCTCATTTTGAGTGCACAACCAAATGATAATACCAGCTTAATAAATAGGCTTGGACTACCGGCTGTCACAGCGTGTTCAATATTTATTGTTGGAAAAGCACATCATTTATAAAATCTTAAACAAGTTTACTGATGGAGCACTGGTAAAATGAAAAGAACAAACAAACTAATTTAATATGAAATAGGCTAAAACGATGAAAAACCCAAGAGATTTACAACCTGTTTGTGCACGATTATATTCAGCTTTGCGTCGCTATGTCCCTTTATATGGAAATAGCCACCGGTAACGGTAAATTCTGATACCGTTGTGGCGGAATAAAAATGCTGCATTTCAGAATTCAATCAATAAAAAGCAAATTGAGAAGAAACTATGCTCATTAAACTATGCTCCCTGGTTATGGGTTTGCACTTTGTTGTAGCGTCTGCCAAATGCCATTAATGTAATGTATTGTAAAAAGTTCTGGTGAGTTTAAACACGAAGTTTTAATACCGAGAGCTACGCATCAAGACAATATGAATATTGAAACCAAATTCGATTGAATTCATGCCAGAATCCGAGAGGTGGGCTATTTATTTTTTAAGTTATGAATTCCAAAATTAATTCTTGTTCACCTAGTTTATTTTGTCTCTGACCGAAATATTAAATAGCCCGTTTGTTGTTTTCGGAGATGCTGTCGAACCGTTTTCTGTAGCCTAGCCCCAGCAAATTTAGTGCACAATTTTCCAAAAGGGATGTTGTCATTCTAAACCACTGATTTAAACATATAATTTGTTTTTATATGTAACCTCTGGGCTTTTTGATTCAAACGTAACATACGGTGAAGTGCAATTCGACCATAAGTGGGTCTTTATTACCCGAAGGACAAAAGTGTTCATAGCCTGGCTGATACAATTTTGCGCTATAGCATAGTCTACAATGTAATGTATCTTGCTTTCTCTTGGCTTTTGTCATATTGCAGACTAAAGGTTATGGTTATGCCTTCGTTGAATGCATGCCGGCTATTGAAGAAGACAGTGGAAACGAAGATCTGCAGGTGGATGTGGTGGGGATGGAGGATGGAGTAAGTACTGTACAGCTTACTCCGTACCGAAAATGTACCGTACCGTACATTTTCATTTCAGTCATTTAGTAATGACCCAGTTTTAACCCAGGAGACACTATTCAATAATCCACATTAAGTACACCGCAACAACCAAGCAGAGACACGGTACAACTGAGGTACCAAACATTATGACATCTAGTTGCTTTTTAAGGGTGAACATGACAGTTTAATAAATAGGCCAGCAGTATAGCATGATAGAGAAACTGGGCTTGTTACAGAAATATTTTAGCTTTGTTTCCCAGGTGAAATGCTGCTTTTGCACCCTTGAGTAAGGTCCTTAATCTAAACTGCTTAATTAAATATCTTCAAAAATGGCTTCTTTATAAAGTCAGTGTGAAGTCACTCTGTAGAAAAGCTATGCTAAATGACTAGAACTGTAATGTAACTGTCCTGTAGGAGAGCCACGCCACCTCCATTATAACAGTGGCAGAGGCAGAAGCCTCCAGCAAGCTCTGCCATGGAGAGGAGGCCGTCCCCAGCATTGTCGTGATGGTGGATGTGGTGGAAATGGAGGATGTAGTAAGTACTTTACACAGTGCTTTCATTTTCATTTCAGTCATTATCATAATGATGGCAATAATGGTTTTTTTTTGGGGGGGGGGGGGGCGTTACCTGAGGAGGAAGTTCAGTCGTCTGGTAATCAGAATGAAGTCTCTCTACAGAAGAGCACCTGCGAAATGACTTGAACTGTAATATAACTGTCCTGCAGGAGACCCACAACACCATCATTGCAGTGGCTGAGGCAGAAACCTCCAGCCAACTCTGCCCTGGAGAGGAGGCCGTCCCCAGCATTGTCGTGATGGTGGATGTGGTGGAAATGGAGGATGTAGTAAGTACTTTACACAGTGCTTTCATTTTCATTTCAGTCATTATCATAATGATGGCAATAATGGTTTTTTTGGGGGGGGGGGCGTTACCTGAGGAGGAAGTTCAGTCGTCTGGTAATCAGAATGAAGTCTCTCTACAGAAGAGCACCTGCGAAATGACTTGAACTGTAATATAACTGTCCTGCAGGAGACCCACAACACCATCATTGCAGTGGCTGAGGCAGAAACCTCCAGCCAACTCTGCCCTGGAGAGGAGGCCGTCCCCAGCATTGTCGTGATGGTGGATGTGGTGGAAATGGAGGATGTAGTAAGTACTTTACACAGTGCTTTCATTTTCATTTCAGTCATTATCATAATGATGGCAATAATGGGTTTTTTTTTTGGGGGGGGGGGGGGGGGGGCGTTACCTGAGGAGGAAGTTCAGTCGTCTGGTAATCAGAATGAAGTCTCTCTACAGAAGAGCACCTGCGAAATGACTTGAACTGTAATATAACTGTCCTGCAGGAGACCCACAACACCATCATTGCAGTGGCTGAGGCAGAAACCTCCAGCCAACTCTGCCCTGGAGAGGAGGCCATCCCTAGCACTGGTGTGGCGGTAGATGCAATGGAGTTGGAGGATGTAGTAAGTACTTTACACAGTGCTTTCATTTTCATTTCAGAAATGTCATAATGATCGCCATTGTGATGGGGGGGGGGCGTTAGCTGAGGAGGTAATATGGTTGTCTGGTCATCAGAAGGTTTATGGTTCAATCCCCGCCCAGGTTGTGTCGAAGTGTCTCCATGACTCCTAACCCCCAATTACCCCCAAATCCCGACAAGCTGATTGGTACCTTGCATAGCAGCCGATCACCGATCGCTGTTGGTGTGTGTGAATGGGTGTCTGAATTTACCATCCAGTATTGCTGTTTTAACCCAGGAAACCCTATTTGTTTATTCTCCATGAAAGTGTTGTGTAATCCTTAAAGTCCTTAATCTCAACTGCTTTATTAAATATCGACAAAAATGGCTTTTTTGCAAAGTGTGAAGTCGCTCTGCAGAAGATCACCTGCTAAACAACTAAATCTGTCATGTAACTGTATTGCAGGAGACCCATGACACCTCCACCATCGCAGTGGCAGAGGCAGAAACCTCCAGCGAGGCCATCCCCAGCACTGGTGTGGCGGTGGATGCGATGGCGTTGGAGGATGTCGTAAGTATTTTACACAGCGCTTTCACTCTGGGAAACTACAAGCTTAAATGTGCTTCCTTATGTTTTTTAAGGATGAACTAAAGACCAAGATACTGTAATAGACTGCAGTGTTTACATGAATTGTATGACAACATTCATAATATTTCCGGGTAAAATAAAATAAAAAATGCCGTAATTTTATTTTATTTCATACTATTTGTATTTAATTGATCAATTTTTCCTGACCCAAAATGAGGCAGGGGCAGTACTTTAATCACGATCAAATGATCGAATCTTGTCAGTAATCTGAATACTTTTTAACGGGCTTGGGTGCAAAAGATTTACCTGCCCAAACACAGCGGACTCAGGAGTGATATCTAGTGAGGTACTCTGTGTAGATCTGTTGTGCCAATAGTTGTATTTTTGATGTCTTTTCATATGGGTCAGAACTTTGTAGAGGCCCCTGAATTTGGTCTTATGTTTTCTACCATGCCTTGTTCCAGTGTGCTGCAGATGAAGAGAAGGGGGCGCTGGGAAATGGGGAAGCAGCCCATCAGCCAGAGACCCTCCCACAGAGTGAGTCTCACAGATAATGTGCTCTGGATGGAAAATAGCAAAATGCGTATTTTAATATATATATGAATATTCCATTGGTACCCCTCAGCTCAATTAAATCCAGAAAATGCTCTGTGAACCTAACTTAAAATGTAAAGGCCAGTGAATACTTGAATAGATAGTTGATGTACTAAAATGATTCAGATTAGTTTCTCCCATTTGATTACACTGAACTGGTTTTACCGTGATATTAACGATAAGGGGACACTCCTGTTTTTCTCAGAGGTGGGAAAGAAGAAAGCTTTCCGGAGTTTCTTCTGCAGGGTGTGGAAAGCCCTCAAGAGCTCGCTGTGCTGCTGCTCTGTGGAGGAGACAGAGTGAAACACCACCCACCCTGCTCCTCCCCCACCTAAACCCACCTCCCAGCCTACCTCCACCCAACCACCCCCTAGCCTATACCTCCATCCACCCACATGAGAGGCAGAGACCGGCTATTTACCCATCACGGTAAACCAATGATACTGCAACTGATGAGCCAGCACCGGCAACTTACTGGCCTGTGCCGATGACTGATGGGCCAGCAGAGGCCAATGAGAGACAGCATATGAGCCTGACTACTGACTCTCCTAGGCTGGCAGCTCACTCATGTGGACTAGTAACCCAAACTCCTAGACAAGCAACTCAATAGTTTAGACAAGCGTCCCACCTGCCGAGACTAGCAGACCACTCTCCTAGACTAGCAACTCACTCACCTAGACTAGCGACCCACCTGCCATGACTAGCAACCTACCCTTCTAGGCTGCTAATCCTTTGACTGACAGCATATTCACCAAGGCTGCCGATTGGCTTGTTGGACTAGTGATGTACCATGATGCAGAATTTCAGCTTTTAAACACCTGATGTTTTAAACTACTTTGAACATAGCCTTGGGATCACCCAATTTTTAGGTGTGCAAAAGTATTGGAACAGAGAGTATTTAAGTAAATGTTACTTAATATTTGGTAGCCTATCCCCCCTTGCTTGCAATAACTGCATCAAGCCTGTGATCTATTGACATCACCAAACTATTGCATCTTTTGAGATGCTTTTCAAGGCTGATCCCCGGTGTAGCCACAATAAGGTCTGCACAGCCTTTGTGGCCCTTGAGCAAGGCCAAATGCCATTAATGTAAAGTGCCAGTTGAGGGATTAGCCAGCCTAGGAGGATAGGTTCCTAGTCTAGGCAGGTGGGTTGCTAGTCTAAACTAGTGAGTTGCTAGTAGAGGAGATTGAGTTCCGAGTTAACGTGAGTGAGCTGCCAGCCTGGGAGAGTCAGTTGCCAAGCTCGTGCTGTCTCTCATTGGCCACTGCTGGCTCATCAGTGGTCGGCACAGGCCTGTCAGTCATCGGTACTGGCTCATCAGTCGCTTTTATCATTGGCCTACTGTGAAAGACTACATATATAAATTCAACTGGGGCGACATGGCTCAGGCAGTAAGAGCAGTCGTCTGGCAGTCGGAGGATTGGGCTGGGTTGTGTCGAAGTGTCCCTGAGCAAGACACCTCACCCCCAAATGCTCCTGACGAGCTGGTCGGCACCTTGCGTGGCGGCCAGTCGCCGTCGGTGTGTGAGTGTGTGTATGAATGTTTATTTAAAAATATATATTTACATATATATGTATATATAAATTCAACTTGTTGGGAAACAGTTTGGAAAATTCTTTGTTTTAATAAAGTAAAAGCTTGGTGAATCCAGCATTCGTGTCGTTTGCATTTTTCATCCGATAATTGTCTAGTAGTAATGGTCTATATTTTGTCTAGACTAACTACATATGGCACCATTAATATGTAATAAATGCCCGGGAAGAAATGGATAAGAGCGAGTGCTAAATACGATAATTTCATGGTACATGGAACATACAACGTTATATTAAAAGTTGTTGTTGCTGATGCATTCATGACAGCATGCCCCGGCTGTCTGCTCTGGTTGCTCGTGAAATGTGCGAGAACTATACTGCTTTATAACCCACAAGACAGTAATTTAAATGGCGTATTTGTGGAGTCATCAGCAGTTAATCGAAAAACAATTTGTGAAAAAGGGGTGCTAAAACACAGATTTGTTCATAACTTTCAACTTTTCAAATTGCCGTGCCACTAACATACAAGAAGCGGGTTGCTATAATACAAAAGTATTGAAAAAAAGTTGATTCGTTCTTTTTTATTAACCTACTTTTGGCACGCTGAAGAAGGATGTTTTGCTCGAAATCAGTTAGCACTGAGTGTGAGCACCTGCGTAACTTTCACATTCTTTGATGACATGACACTGAAGGTGTGATACATCTTCGGTCTTGCGTTTGATTATTTTCTGGTTGTCTAATGTCAGATGTTTGGGTTGTCATCAGATATCGTAGTGGAATGCCGTCTGACAAGAGATGTACAATTAATTGCAATGCATCATATTTAAGGCATTTAAGACCATTTCTGACAGAATCACGGTAAATAATCCCTCAAAGCAAGACGTGTAGGCTAATTAAGTCACTTTAGCGGCGTAATTACTTTGGGGTTGCAGGCATAGTTGTAACAAAAGCCAGCACACACATGGTTCCCCAGGATCGGGTTTAAAAACCACTGGTCTAATTATAAAGCTTAAATCGCCACTCGTAAATTTTATTTGTCGTGTCATGGCCGAGATTCACCACAGTGGGTCGCTGTCTTAACATCCAAAACGAAGCAAATTCCATCCAAATTCCGCATTGACTTCGCTATTTATGTACCTTCCTAATGATACACATCATTAGGAATATATATCCCAGTCATTTTGTCTGGGGTCAACGAAATAATGAATAATTCTGTCATGAATGATTGTAGGCCTCATGGTCAGGAAGAGTTTAAGGTGGGGGACGGGGTCTATTGATTCTCTGTAACTATTTTAATACTAACAGAAGTCATACATTGACATTATACAGGGAATCATCTTTGCTTTAAAGCTCGTGTTTAAGCTCGGCGCTTAGCCTGCCTGTCAAACGACCACACACATCAGCTGGAATTTAAATTCGTAAGTGATGAGAACCCGTGGCGTGATTACAGTAACGCTGCGAATATTTCCGCGGTGATCTGTCTGTTCACGTTTCTTCAAGTTGTATCATTGTAAGCGCATGTTAGCGGGCAAGGCAGGGCTAATTGATGAACAATCGACGATGTTTCTCTTTCTGTATAGGGTATGTAGCACCCCGTAGCGTGTCTGACTATTAGTGTGGAGTGCGCTCCCTGAATTCCTATATAGCGAGGGATCACTCTCTCCTGTTCATTAATGCTCTAACGAAATTACTTAATTATTACTTACTTATTGACCTTTCCACCTATTCACATTACACTACCATAGGCTTTTAACTTAATGCAAAATTTTCAATCAAGTGACTGCTAAATAAAATAATTCACTAAATGTAGGCTATGTAGCTGTTATCAGTGCTAGGTTAAATAAGTTAACATTAATTTACATTACAACAAAGTTACATTAATATTTTAACCTTTAAATAGCTAACAATATTATCAGTGCAATAAGCATCAAATCAAATGTCATGACCATGAATCAGAATTAACACTTTGAAATACTTCACTGTAAATTAGGCTACTAAGCTAACCTTTTCACTATTAGCTTACTCTCAGTATCAAATAAGCTACCCAAAAACAGGCCAAATATCCAAGAGAATCAAGTTTAAACTATTTACTTGAATAATGTTATATAAAAATAAATACATGGAAATATGAAAGATAAACCCAAATGAATGGCTTGCTTTTCAGTTCTTTAAATGCTATGCATTCACTCAAAACGCAGTTCCGTCAAAATATTTAAACCACACTTTCAGTTTCAAACCTAAAACTAAGTCGGCAAATATATAACCTAAATGCAATAGTATTGGGTACCCAACCAGTTGTCAGCAGAGAGATGCAGGCCTGTATTGATGCTTGCGTTCGGGCGAAGTCTCAAACAAAATGGCTGCTTCGCGCCCAAAGCACCGCGAGAGAAAACAAAAGAAACTTGCGCTGGTCCTCTTCACCGCGATAGCAACGCAATGTCGGCGGCGCTGTGTGTGGAGACGTCGTCACTGCAGTCCTCCTCAGTTGTGTTCGGTTCACGGAGATCTTGAAGACGATGTGTGAAGGAGTGACCGGGCTGGCTACTCTTATGCAAAGTCATTGGATCCTCCAACGGCACGCTACGTCGGGCTAACTAGCGTGTGCACGCTACGTCGGGGTAACTAGCAAGTAGCATGTATCCTCGTCGTAAACTCTGACCGAGTTTTCGATATCAAACACGTTATAACACCGCTGTATCACTGTAGAATGTTGTTAAAAGACTCACTGTCCATTCGTCGAAACACATTCACTACAATATCACTCTACATTGGTGTTCTACAAACTATAAACTTATGACAAGCAGTGCACCAGTGCTAGCTCTCCCGTCTTGTAGAGCTGGGCCGATCGATCTCAAAGTATCGATCCTGCGATACTATGTCTAGTCTTTTGAAGATCGATTCTAGCATGAAAAGATCGATATTCCAGTTCTCTCTTTTTGTTGTGCCTAGCCAATCCTAGCCTAACACTTTCCTGACCATAACCAATCGACAATCCTCATGCGTAAACCTAAGCCAATATGAGGCAGAGTAGGGCGGGTCATCCCCGGATTATCCTGGAGGGGAAGAGAGCTGCCTGCCCACACTTGCCTGCCTGTCAGTCAGAACGGACCAATCAATCATGGCTGAAAAGAAACGAAGCGTGGTGTGGGGCTATTTCACGCCTGCGAACAACAATGTCGCACACTGCGACATCTGTCGGAAGGCAGTTCGGTATTGTGGAAACACAACCAATTTATATAAGCACATTCGAAACATCCACAAGACAGAGAATGAGAAACTGGAAAAGAAAAGACGTGAGGAGGAGGGCGGAGCCGGAGGGGATGCATCAGAAAGCCCCCGCCCATTGCCAACACAGAGACAGGGTTCACTGACGGAGGCTTTTCAGGGAGGACAAGTATATCCAGGTACAATATAGGGTAGATTAGCCTACTATTTTAGTCAAATCGGATCTTCAGCATTGGTTTTTATTCAAACTGTAGGCTAAATGGGTATCATTAGATTTTAGCAGACAGACTGGTTAAATATAGCTTAGACTATATTGAGACATTGAAATAATATATTCCACCAATGGAAACTTGATATAATTTATTATTTTAACAACAACAATAATAATACAATATTAAATAATAATGTTATTATTATTATTATTATTATTATTATTATTATTATTATTATTATTATATAGGCTATAGCCTAGGCTACCTCAAACATGAAATGTGAAAATGGCTATAACAATTTTGTGTAACTTTAAAAAGTATAGGCATTCTATAGGCTATAGACCTAATTATACTGTTATTTCATCTAGGTGATTCCCCAAGAGCTGTCCGTATCACCAGGAGCCTTACTGAAATGATTGTGAAGGACATGCAACCAGTTTCTGTAGTTGAAGATGAGGGTTTCAGAAAGTTTGTCAAGACACTTGAGCCACGCTACAAGATTCCAAGTAGGAAAACTATTATGGAAAAAAATATACCACAAATGTTTGAAGAATGCCGAACAAAAGTGCAGAAATCTTTGGATGGTGCAGACCATATTGTACTCACAACAGACATGTGGACGTCCAGAAATCAAAACATGCATTAGTGGTCATGAAAATGTTTTAAGATTGATGATGCCTTCACCTCAGAAATCATGACATATTGCTCTCCCCTACATGAAAGTATATGAGCTGCTGTTAAAATAAAAAAGTATCGGTATCGATATCGGGATACTGGACCTAGTATTACTTGGTATCGGATCGAAACCGAATTTTGCAGTATCGCACAGCTCTATCGTCTTGTCTCTTCTCGCTCTACTCCCGTTTTTTCTCTCTCCTGTCTCCCTGCTTCCCCCTGAACTCTCAACCTGACTGCTGATTGGGCCTCACTCCAAGGAAGTGAATTTTAACTAACACATTGTTTAATGCATGTAAACAGTATTTAAACATTTTTTAGATTATTCAAAACACGTTTTAAAAGAAAATAAACAAAATAAAAATACAATGAGTTAAAGAAATAACCACAATTCCCATAGGGCTACAGGTATCTACCCAGTGACGACGTTATTTGGTAGCCTACTCCTGTTGTTAACGTAAATACCCATGTCACAAAGGTCCCATGAATACGACAGTTACTTCAGTTTACTCCAATGGCCTGCACAGTCCGCAAACACCTTTGGGATGAGGTGGAATGGGATGTTCACAGCAGGAATGTGTGACCAAAGAATCTACAGGAACTGCATGATGCTATCAAATCAGCACCTTGTTGAATCCAGGTGAGAAAGAATTATGGCTGATCTGGAGGCAAAAAGGGATCCTGAAATATCGATATTATATTATGTAAATAAAAAAACGTTGGTGACTTCATTACGTTCAAACGCTTTCAGTACTTTTGTATAATGTTTTGCCAATGGAAACTCCTGAGCTGGCTCCTATGTCACATGACTGTAAATCTGTGACATGATTGGCCACTGTGCGCACACACTTCCATGGACCGCATAATCAAATCATTAACGTTTGAGATAATGGCGGAAAGAAAACGCAGTGTTTTCTGGTGCTACTTTTCACCACTTGATAAGAATTTAGGGTGCCACCCCTAAAATCTGATTTGTCACCCCAGTGCCACCCCACAGGTCGTCAGTCCGTTTTAACAAAGACAGTCTTTTGCGTTTTGCCGCCACTGTATAAAAGCTTCAAAATCCTGGCCTGTCAGAAGCCAAGCCAATCTGATTGGCCACCCAATTGCCACAGTCATTGGCTGTTTTGGCAGTCAATCTGTTTTTAAAAAGGCACCGTTTTTCCCATTTACAAGGCTGGAAAATGTGCGGCAAAAATCGTGAGCAGAATTTAAAGCTTTATTTTGCTCTTGTCAGGGTGGCAGGTTAAACATTTTGAATCGTATGGTTGAAATATGAATGTTAACGTTTGAATGTTAAGGTTATGGTTGAAATATCATCATTAAATAACATCAAACTAGCTAGCTAGCTGACGTTCGCTGACTAGTGACTGGAAGACTAGTGACTAGCTAGTTATTTTCAACAAGAAATAAATTACTTGAATGCTGTGTTTGTTTAATATAATATGCCCCCCTTGTGTACTACTAGCTAACTAACTAGTCAACTAAATCTATATAGCCAAATCGCTAGTTTATCTAGTTAGTCAGGTGGCGTAAGGTTAGTGTTAAATTAGCAAGCTAGGTAGATAGTCAGACATTAACTGTCGCTAGCTTACGTTAGCTAGAATGCCAGCGCGTATTATCGACCTGCTACGCGCGATAAACAGCAAAACATTAAGGTATTTACTACTGCCTTTCCCCAAAAGAAAACTGACATGCCTGCAAATAAAACAGCCATTAGGGAAGTTAGCTAGGTTGCAAACCAAGAAGCTTTATTGTCGTGCTGTATTAATGAATCGTCACGATTAAGGAATTCCTGGATTCCAGTGTTCTATGGGAAATGTTGATATTGTAAATTAGGTCTTAAAGACATGATGAGGTCTCCTGTATTAATATTACGAAATGTATATTACATTTGTTTGTTTTGGGGATATTTTGTTGCCAGTGGTCCAGGGGCACTGTTTAATCAATAGCGTAATCTGAATTCAACTAAGTACCATGAATTTTTGGCAGTCAATCTATTGATTGTCTCTGTTAGGAAGCTGGGAAACATTTGAAACATTTTCATTTCAAACCATTTGAAAGTCCCGAATAATTGCTTTAAATTACACTCCGTGATGCAACACCAGTCATTTTTGTCATTTCTTCAATATTTATATTTCAAATCGAGTTTAGGCTGTGACGTGACAGTAGATGCCTTTCAGCTCAGAATTAAATAAATACTAATAATCCTGCTTTGGCAAGTATTCTGCTGAGTATACTACAGTAATAGAAGATGGATATGAAAACGGGATATTATAGCATAATCCTCTCGGTAGGCAATTTCTTTTTCAATTTATTATATTAAGTTATTATGTATAAGGAATGGAGGCTAATGGTCAAAATCTCTCCAAATGTGTTCTCTAACCTAATCACAAATAATAGGAAAAGACTCATGGCTCTCATCTGAGCCATGGGCATTACATTTTCTTTGAGAAATTTGAATACATTGAATCATTAAAAAAGCATAAGTAGTCCAACGAGAAGATTATAGGAAGGAGATAAGTGGCTTTTAAAAATAGTATTAAAGCGAAACAAACTTTATTTTCAGGCTATTCATATGTTGCTATTTGTTATTTATTGAAGGCCGCGAAAATGAACACAGGAACCAACATTGCTATTCAGCTTTCGCTTTTACCTGCTGTGGCTTTTCATCGGACTAGGTTGCTGAACGGAAGGCAGAGGCTATTATCTGGCTGGTATTTGTAACTATAAATAATGAGTAGTTGTGTCCATCATTGCTCATTTTCATTGCACAACCAAATGATAATACCAGCTTAATAAATAGGCTAAGACTACCGGTTGTCACAGCGTGTTCCATATTTATTGTTGTTGGAAAATAAAATGTGTACAATCTGGTATTTATATTAACGCTATGTATAGCCTAATTTAATATGAAATAGTTTATTTTATTGGTCTCTTTACATGAAAAGCACATCATTTATAAAATCTTCCAATCAGAGTCAAATTTCTTGGTACACAGATAAACAAATTAAACATTTAAGGATCTAAACAAATCATACAGATGAAATTATCGAGCAGTTAAACAAGTTTACTGATGGAGCACTGGTGAAATGAAAAGAACAAACAATCGAATTGAACATGAAATAGGCTAAAACAATGAAAAACCCCAGAGATTTACAACCTGTTTGTGATTATATTCAGCTTTGCGTCGCCATGTCCCTTTCTATGGAAATAGCCACCGGTAACGGTAAATTCTATTTCCGTTGTGGCGCCACAGAATTCAATAAATAAAAATGTGCTGCATTTCAGAATTCAATAAATAAAAACCAAATTTAGAAGAAACTATGCTCATTAAATAGTTCTGGTGAGTTTAAACACAAAGTTTTAATACGGAGCTACGCATCAAGGCAATATGAATATTGAAACCAAATTCGACTGAATTCATGCCAGAATCCGAGAGATGGGCGAGATTATTTTGTCTCTGACCGAAATATTAAATAGCCCCGGTTTGTTGTTTTCGGAGATGTTGTCGAACCGTTTACTGTAGCCTAGCCCCAGCAAATTTAGTGCTGAATTTTCCAAAAGGGATGTTGTCATTAGATTTTTTTGATTCAAACGTAGGCAGCACGGATGGTGCAGTGGGTAGCACTGCCGCCTCACAGCAAGGAGGTCCTGGGTTCGAATCCCCGTCGGCCGGGGCCTCTCTGTGCGGAGTTTGCATGTTCTCCCCATGTTCTCCCCATGTTTGCATGTTCTCTGCGTGGGTTTCCTCCGGGTTCTCCGGTTTCCTCCCACAGTCCAAAGACATGCAGGTTAGGCTGATTGGAGAGTCTAAATTGCCCGAGGGTATGAGTGTATGAGTGTGTGAGTGAATGGTGTGTGTGCCCTGCGATGGACTGGCGACCTGTCCAGGGTGTATTCCTGCCTTTCGCCCAATGTATGCTGGGATAGGCTCCAGCCCCCTTGCGACCCTGTTGAGGATAAGCGGGTTCAGATAATGGATGGATGGGATGGATGGATTCAAACGTAACGTACGGTGGAATGCAATTCCTCCAAAATGACCATAAGTGGGTCTATATTACCCCAAGGACAAAAGTGTTCATAACCTGGCTGATACAATTTTGCGCTATAGTCTAGTCTACACTGTAATGTATCTTGCTTTCTCTTGGCTTTTGTCATATTGCAGACTAAAGGTTACGGTTATGCCTTCGTTGAATGCATGCCGGCTATTGAAGAAGACAGTGGAAACGAAGATCTGCAGGTGGATGTGGTGGGGATGGAGGATGGAGTAAGTACTGTACAGTACCCTACCGTACATTTTCATTTCAGTCATTTAGTAATGAGTTACCTGAGGAGGAAGTTCAGTCGTCTGGTAATCAGAATGAAGTCGCTCTGCAGAATGACTAGAACTGTAATGTAACTGTCCTACAGGAGAGCCACAATACCATCATTGCAGTGGCTGAGGCAGAAACCTCCAGCCAACTCTGCCATGGAGAGGAGGCCGTCCCTAGCACTGGTGTGGCAGTGGATGCGATGGAGTTGGAGGATGTAGTAAGTACTTTACACAGTGCTTTCATTTTCATTTCAGAAATGTCATAATGATCACCATTGTGATGGGGGGGGGGCGTTAGCTGAGGAGGTAATATGGTTGTCTGGTCATCAGAAGGTTTTTGGTTCAATCCCCGCCCAGGGTGTGTCGAAGTGTCTCTGAGCATGACTCCTAACCCCCAATTACCCCCAAATCCCGACAAGCTGATTGGTACCTTGCATAGCAACCGATCACCGATCGCTGTTGGTGTGTGAGTGGGTGTCTGAATTTACCATCCAGTATTTCTCTGTTTTAACCCAGGAAACCCTATTTTTTTATTCTCCATGAAAGTGTTGTGTAATCCTTAAAGTCCTTAATCTCAACTGCTTTATTAAATATCTCCAAAAATGGCTTGTTTGTAAAGTGTGAAGTCGCTCTGCAGAAGATCACCTGCTAAACAACTAAATCTGTAATGTAACTGTGTTGCAGGAGACCCAGGACACCTCCACCATCGCAGTGGCAGAGGCAGAGGCAGAAGCCTCCAGCGAGGCCGTCCCCAGCACTGGTGTGGCGGTGGATGCGATGGCGTTGGAGGATGTTGTAAGTATTTTACACAGCGCTTTCACTCTGGGAAACTACAAGCTTAAATGTGCGTCCTTATGTTTTTTTAAGGATGAACTAAAGACCAAGATACCGTAATAGACTGCAGTGTTTATATGAATTGTATGACAACATTCATAATATTTCCGGGTTAAAAAAATGCAGTAATTTTATTTTATTTGATACTGTTTGTATTTAATTGATCAATTTCCTGTTTTTTCCTGACTCAAAATGAGGCAGGGGCAGTACTTTAATCACGATCAAATCTTGTCAGTAATCTGAATACTTCTTAACGGGCTTGGGTGCAAAAGATTTACCTGCCCAAACACAGCGAACTCAGGAATGATGTCTAGTCAGGTACTCTGTGTATATCTGTTGTGCCAATAGTTGTATTTTTGATGTCTTTTCATGTGGGTCAGAACTTTGTAGAGGCCCCTGAATTTGGTCTTATGTTCTCTACCATGCCATTTTCCAGTGTGCTGCAGAAGAAGAGAAGGGGGCGCTGGGAGATGGGGAAGCAGCCCATCAGCCAGAGACCCCCCCACAGAGTGAGTCTCACAGATAATGTGCTCTGGATGGAAAATGGCAAAATGTATATTTTAATATATATATATATAAATATTCTATTGGTACCCTTCAGCTCAGTTAAATCCAGTTCTGGCTCCACGGTGGTGGAACGAACTCCCCGTTGAGGTCAGAACTGTAGAATCTCTCCCCACCTTCAAACGCAAGCTGAAGACACACCTCTTCAAGCAGCACCTCTCCCCATCCCTCCCTACCTCCCTGTGAACCTTAATTGTTGTCTCTGTGACTTGCTTTGTGTATCGGTATTTTTTAGTTGGCTAGGTAAGCAGTGTTTTGATAGTTAACTTTGGTCACTTTTGCTCTGTTTGTTTGTTTCTTGTTTAAAAAAAAACAAGAAAAAAAACAAAACAATTGGCCCTCGTCCTTATCTTTGTTGTACAGTTAGCAGTTCAAATTGTACTTCCCTCTAGGGTCTTTCAGCGAACTTATCCCTGGTTATGGATATGCACTTTGTTGTACGTCGCTCTGGATAAGAGCGTCTGCCAAATGCATGTAATGTAATGTAAAATGTAAAGGCCGGTGAATACTTGAATAGATAGTTGACGTAGTAAAACGATTCAGATTAGTTTCCCCCATTTGATTACACTGAACGCTCAGGTTTTACAGTGATATTAACGATAAGGGGACACTCCTGTTTTTCTCAGAGATGGGAAAGAAGAAAGCTTTCCGGAGCTTCATCTGCAGGGTGTGGAAAGCCCTCAAAAGCTCGCTGTGCTGCTGCTCTGTGGAGGAGACAGAGTGAAACACCACCCACCCTGCTCCTCCCCCACCTAAACCCACCTCCCAGCCTACCTCTATCCAACCACCCCCTAGCCTATACCTCCATCCACCCACATGAGAGGCAGAGACCAGCTATTTACCTATCACGGTAAACCAATGATACTGCAACTGATGAGCCAGCACCGGCAACTTACAGGCCTGTGCCGATGACTGATGGGCCAGCAGTGGCCAATGAGAGACAGCATATGAGCCTGACTACTGACTCTCCTAGGCTGGCAGCTCACTCATGTGGACTAGTAACCCAAACTCCTAGACAAGCAACTCAATAGTTTAGACTAGTGTCCCATCTGCCGAGACTAGCAGACCACTCTCCTAGACTAGCAACTCACTCACGTAGACTAGCGACCCGCCTGCCATGACTAGCAACCTACCCTTCTAGGCTGCTAATCCTTTGACTGGCAGCATATTCACCTAGGCTGGCGATTGGCTTGTTGGACTAGTGATGTACCATGATGCTGATGATCAACATGGGGTTTAACATATACAGTGGGCTCCAGAATTATTGGCACATGAAGGAAAAATGGTAGACAAAGGTGATTGAGCTTGACTGCTCTGTGATTGGATCAGAGACAAAACAGCAAAACTGTCTAATTCCTATGTTTTTGCAATACACTGAATGCATTTTGGGTTGAGATAAAAAGATCAACACATGACAAGAGTTCAGAATTTCAGCTTTTAAACACCTGATGTTTTAAACTACTTTGAACATAGCCTTGGGATCACCCAATTTTTAGGTGTGCAAAAGTATTGGAACAGAGAGTATTTAAGTAAATGAAAGTAAATAACACATAATATTTGGTAGCATATCCCTTGCTTGCAATAACTGCATCAAGCCTGTGATCTATTGACATCACCAAACTATTGCATCTTTTGAGATGCTTTTCAAGGCTGATCCCCGGTGGAGCCACAATAAGGTCTGCACAGCTTTTGGGGCCCTTAAGCAAGGCCAAATGCCATTAATGTAAATTGCCAGTCGAGGGATTAGCCAGCCTAGGAGGATAGGTTGCTAGTCTAGGCAGGTGGGTTGCTAGTCTAGGTGAGTGAGTTTCTTGTCTAGGAGAGTGGTTTGCTCGTCTAGGCAGGTGGGACGCTAGTCTAAACTAGTGAGTTGCTAGTAGGGGAGATTGAGTTCCGAGTTAACGTGAGTGAGCTGCCAGCCTGGGAGAGTCAGTAGCCAGGCTCGTGCTGTCTCTCATTGGCCACTGCTGGCTCACCAGTGGTCGGCACAGGCCTGTCAGTCATCGTTGCTGGCTCACCAGTTGCTTTCATCATTGCCCTACTGTGATAGGACTACATATATAAATTCAACTTGTCGAGAAACAGTTTGGAAAATTCTTTGTTTTAATAAAGTTAAAGGTTGGTGAATCAAGCATTCGTGTCATTTGCATTTTTCATCTGATAATTGTCTTGTAGTAATGGTCTAGAAATGGATAAGTGCGAGGTGCTAAATACGATAATTTTATGGTACATAGAACATACATGGAACACTAAGAATACCTACCATAGGCTTTTAACTTAATGCAAAGTTTCAATCAAGTGACTGCTAAATGAAATAATTTACTAAATGTAGGCTATGTAGCTGTTATCAATGCTAGGTTAAAGAAGCATTAGCTTTTAAAGTTTCGTTCATATTTTAACATTGAAATAGCTAACAATATTATCAGTGCAATAAGCATCAAATGAAATGTCATTACCATGAATCAGAATTAACACTCTGAAATACTTCACTGTAAATTAGGCTACTAAGCAAACCTTTTCACTATTAACTTACTCTCAGTCTCAAATAAGCTACCCAAAAACAGGAAAATATCCAAGAGAATCAAGTTTAAACGATTTACTTGAAAAATATGTTATATACAAATATATACATGGAAATATGAAAGAAACCCAAATGAATGGCTTGCTTATCAGTTCTTTAAATGCTATGCATTCACTCAAAAGTTAACAGTTCCGTCAAAATATTTAAACCACACTTTCAGTTTCAAACCTAAACCTAAGCCGGCAAAAATATAACCTAAATGAAATAGTATTCGGTACCCAACCAGTTGTCAGCAGAGAGATGCAGGCCTGTATTGATGCTAGCGTTCGGTGAAGTCTCAAACAAAATGGCTGCTTCGCACCCAAAGCACCGCGAGAGAAAACAAAAGAAACTTCGGCTGGTCCTCCTCACCGCGATAGCAACGCAATGTCGGCGGCGCTGTGTGTGGAGACGTCGTCACTGCAGTCCTCCTCAGTTGTGTTCGGTCCACGGAGATCTTGGAGACGATGTGTGAAGGAGTGACCGGGCTGGCTACTCTTATACAAAGTCCTTGAATCCTCCAACTGCACGCTACGTTGGGCTAACTAGCATGTATCATTTTCGATATCAAACACGTTATAACACCGCTGTATCACTGTAGAATGTTGTTAAAAGACTCACTGTCCGTTCGTCTAAACACATTGACAACAATATCACAATACATTGGTGTTCTACAAACTATAAACTTATGACTAGCAGTGCACCAGTGCTAGCTCTCCCGTCTTGTCTCTTCTCGCTCTACTCCCGTTTTTTCTCTCCCGTCTTCCTCCGTTTGTCATCCTGCTTCCCCCCAGAACTCTCACCCTGACTGCTGATTAGGCCTCACTCCAAGGAAGTGAATTTTAACTAACACGTTTTTTAATGCATGTAAACAGTATTTAAACATTTAGATGATTTAAAACACGTTTTAAAAGAAAATAAACAAAATAAAAATACAATGAGTTTAGGAAATACCCACAATTCCCATAGGGCTACAGGTATCTACTCAGTGACCACGTTATTTGGTAGCCTACTCCTGTTGTTAACGTAAATACCCATGTCACAAAGGTCCCATGAATACGACAGTTACTTCAGTTTATTCCAATGGCCTGCACAGTCCCCAAACACCTTTGGGGTGAGGAATGTGTGACCAAAGAATCTACAGGAACTGCATGATGCTATCAAGTCAGCACCTTGTTGAATCCAGGTGAGAAAGAATTCAGGCTGATCTGGAGGCAAAAAGGGACCCTGTCCTGTACTTGATAGGTACAGCTAATGAAGTGGCGACTGAGTGAACATGCTGTAGCCCTGAATTCCATCACCAACAAAGGTTAGGCACAGCTGGGTACTAGGGATGGGCAGATCGATAATGCAGTATCGAGACTTCGATATTCACAAGCTACTCATTTGTTATCTATCCCTTTAGAGAAATAACGATATTATATTATGTAAATAAACAAAAGTTGGTGACTTCATTACGTTCAAACGTTTTCAGTACTTTTGTATCATGTTTTGCCAACGGAAAATCCTGAGCTGGCCAGTGTGTCACATGACTGTAAATCTGTGACATGATTGGCCTCTGTGCGCACACACTTCCGTATGGACCGCATAATCAAATCATTAACGTTTGAGATAATGGCGGAAAGAAAACGCAGTGTTGTCTGGTGCTACTTTTCACTACTTGATAAGAATTTAGGGTGACACCCCTAAAATCTGAGTGGTCACCCCAGTGCTACCCAACAGGTTGTCAGTCGGTTTTAACAAAGACGTTTGGCCGCCAGTCTAAAAGCTTCAAACTCTGCGTCAAAAGCCCGCCTGTCAGAAGCGCCAATCTGATTGTGGCAATTGGGTGGGCAGTCATTGGCTGTTTTGGCAGTCAATCTGTTTTTAAAAAGGCACCGTTTTCCCGTTTGCAAGGCTGGAAAATGTGCGGCAAAAATCGTGAGCGGAATTTGAAGCTTTATTTTGCTCTTGTCAGGGTGACAGGTTAAACATTTTGAATCTCATGGTTGAAATATGAATATTAAGGTCATGGTTGACATATCATCATTAAATAACATCAAACTAGCTAGATAGCTAGCGTTAGCTGACTAGTGACTAGATAGTTATTTTCAACAAGAAATAAATTACTTGAATGCTGTGTTTGTTTAAAATAATATAATTGTGTCCTACTAGCTAACTAACTAGTCAACTAAATCTATATAGCCAAATCGCTAATTTATCTAGTTAATCAGCTGGCGTAACGTTAGTTTTAAATTAGCGAGCTAGGTAGATAGTCAGACAATAACTGTCGCTAGCTTACGTTAGCTAGAATGCCAGCGCGTATTATCGACCTGCTACGCGCGATAAACCGTAAAACATTAAGGTATTTACTACTGCCTTTCCACAAAAGAAAACTGTGACATGCCTGCAAATAAAACGGCCATTAGGGAAGTAAGCTAGGTTGCAAACCAAGAAGCTTTATTGTCGTGCTGTATAAATGAATCGTCGCGATGAAGGAATTCCTGGATTCCAGTGTTCTATGGGAAATGCCAGTGGTCCAGGGGCACTGTTTAATCAATAGCGTAATTTGAATTCAACTAAGTACCAGGAATTTTTGGCAGTCAATCTATTGATTGTCTCTGTTAGGAAGCTGGGGAACATTTGAAACATCATTTCAAACCATTTGAAAGTCCCGAATAATGGCTTTAAATTACACTCCGTGACGCAACACCAGTCATCTTTATGCCATTTCTTCAATATTTATATTTCAAATCGAGTTTAGGCTGTGACGTAACAGTAGATGCCTTTCAGCTCTGAATTAAATAAATACTAATAATCCTGCTTTGGCAAGTATTCTGCTGAATATACTACAGTAATAGAAGATGGATATGAAAACGGGATTTTATAGCATAATCCTCTCGGTAGGCTATTTCTTTTTCAATGTATTATATTAAGTTATTATATATAAGGAATGGAGGCCAATGGTCAAAATCTCTCCAAATGTGTTCTCTAACCTAATCACAAATAATAGGAAAAGACTCATGGCTCTCATCTGAGCCATGGGCATTCGATTTTTTTTTTTGGAGAAATTTGAATACATTGAATCATTAATAAAGTATAAGTAGTGGTATTATTTTTTAGTCCAACGAGAAGCTTATAGGAAGGACATAAGTGGCTTTTAAAAATAGTATTAAAGCGAAACAAACTTTATTTTCAGGCTATTCATATGTTACTATTTGTTATTTGTTGAAGGCCGCGAAAATGAATGCAGGAACCAACATTGCTATTCAGCTTTCACTTTTACCTGCTGTGGCTTTTCATCAGACTAGGCTGCTGAATGGAAGGCATAGGCTATTATCTGGCTGGTATTTGTAACTATAAATAATGAGTAGTTGTGTCCATCATTGCTCATTATGAGTGCACAACCAAATGGTAATACCAGCTTAATAAATAGGCTAAGACTACCGGTTGTCACAGCGTGTTCCATATTTATTGTTGTTGGAAAATAAAATGTGTACAATCTGGTATTTATATTAACGCTATGCATAGCCTAATTTAATATGAAATAGTTTATTGTATTGGTCTCTTTACATGAAAAGCACATCATTTATAAAATCTTAAACAAGTTTACTGATGGAGCACTGGTGAAATGAAAAGAACAAACAAACTAATTTAATATGAAATAGGCTAAAACAATGAAAAACCCAAGAGATTTACAACCTGTTTGTGCACGATTATATTCCGCTTTGCGTCGCCATGTCCCTTTATATGGAAATAGCCACCGGTAACGGTAAATTCTGATACCGTTGTGGCGGAATAAAATGTGGTGCATTTCAGAATTCAAAAAATAAAAATGTGCTGCATTTCAGAATTAAATAAATACAAACCAAATTCAGAAGAAACTATGCTCATTAAAAAGTTATTGTGAGTTGAAACACGAAGTTTTAATACGGATAGCTACGCATCAAGGCAATATGAATATTGAAATCAAATTCATGCCAGAATCCTAGAGGTGGGCCATTTGAATTCCAAAATTAATTCTTGTTCACCTAGCTTATTTTGTCTCTGACCGAAATATTAAATAGCCCCTGTTTGTTGTTTTCGGAGATGCTGTCGAACCGTTTTCTGTAGCCTAGGCCCAGCAAATTTAGTGCACAATTTTCCAAAAGGGATGTTGTCATGCTAAACCACCGATTAAAACATGAAATTTGTTTTTATGTGTAACCTCTGGGCTTTTTTATTCAAACGTAACTTACGGTGAAGTGCAATTCCTCCAAAATCACCATAAGTGGGTCTATATTACCCTAAGAACAAAAGTGTTCATAGCCGGGCTGATACAATTTTGCGCTATAGTCTAGTCTACACTGTAATGTATCTTGCTTTCTCTTGGCTTTTGTCATATTGCAGACTAAAGGTTATGGTTATGCCTTCGTTGAGTGCATGCCAGCTATTGAAGAAGACAGTGGAAACGAAGATCTGCAGGTGGATGTAGTGGGGATGGAGGCTGGAGTAAGTACCGTACAGCTTACTCCGTACCTAAAATGTACCGTACATTTTAATTTCAGTCATTTAGTAATGACCCAGTTTTAACCCACGAGACACTATTCAATAAGCCACATTAAGTACACCACAACAACCAAGCAGAGACACAGTACAACTGTGGTACCAAACATTATGACATCTCGTTGCTTTTTAAGGGTGAACATGACAGTTTAATAAATAGGCCAGCAGTATAGCATAATAAAGAAACTGGGCTTGTTACAGAAACATTTTAGCTTTGTTTCCCAGGTGAAATGCTGCTTTTGCACCATTGAGTAAGGTCCTTAATCTAAGCTGCTTAATTAAGTATTTGCAAAAATGGCTTGTTTGTAAAGTCAGTGTGAACTCACTCTGTAGAAAAGCTATGCTAAATGACTAGCACTGTAATGTAACTGTCCTGCAGGAGAGCCACGCCACCTCCATTATCACAGTGGCAGAGGCAGAAGCCTCCAGCAAGCTCTGCCATGGAGAGGAGGCCGTCCCCAGCATTGTCGTGATGGTGGATGTGGAGTTGGAGGATGTAGTAAGTACTTTACACAGTGCTTTCATTTTCATTGCAGTCATTTCATAATGATGGCAATAATGTTTTTTTTTTTTTGGAGGTGGGGCCCTGAGGAGGAAGTTCAGTTGTCTGGTAATCAGAATGAGGTCGCTCTGCAGAAAAGCACCTGCTAAATGACTAGAACTGTAATGTAACTGTCCTGCAGGAGAGCCACAACACTACCATCGCAGTGGCTGAGGCAGAAACCTCCAGCCAACTCTGCCATGGAGAGGAGGCCGTCCTCAGCACTGGTGTGGCGATGGATTCAATGGAGTTGGAGGATGTAGGAAGTACTTTACACAGTGCTTTCATTTTCATTTCAGAAATGTCATAATGATCACCATCGTGATGGGGGGGCGTTAGCTGAGGAGGTAATATGGTTGTCTGGTCATCAGAAGGTTTTTGGTTCAATCCCCGCCCAGGGTGTGTCGAAGTGTCTCTGAGCATGACTCCTAACCCCCAATTACCCCCAAATCCCGACAAGCTGATTGGTACCTTGCATAGCAACCGATCACCGATCGCTGTTGGTGTGTGTGAGCGGGTGTCTGAATTTACCATCCAGTATTTCTCAGTTTTAACCCAGGAAACCCTATTTGTTTATTCTGCATGAAAGTGTTGTGTAATCCTTAAAGTCCTTAATCTCAACATCTGCAAAAATGGCTTGTTTGTGAAGTGTGAATTCGCTCTGCAGAAGATCACCTGCTAAAAAACTAAATCTGTAATGTAACTGTCTTGCAGGAGACCCATGACACCTCCACCATCACAGTGGCAGAGGCAGAAGCCTCCAGCGAGGCCGTCCCCAGCACTGGTGTGGCGGTGGATGCGATGGCGTTGGAGGATGTCGTAAGTATTTTACACAGCGCTTTCACTCTGGGAAACTACAAGCTTAAATGTGCTTCCTTCTGTTTTTTAAGGATAAACTAAAGACCAAGATACCGTAATAGACTGCAATGTTTACATGAATTGTATGACAACATTCCTAATATTTCTGGGGGGAAAAAATGCAGTAATTTTATTTTATTTCTTACTATTTGTATTTAATTGATCAATTTCCTGGTTTTTCCTGACCAAAATGAGGCAGGGCCAGTACTTCAATCACGATCAAATCTTGTCAGTAATCTGAATACTTTTTAACGGGCTTGGGTGCAAAAGATTTACCTGCCCAAACACAGCGAACTCAGGAGTGATGTCAAGTCAGGTACTCTGTGTATCCGTTGTGCCAATAGTTGTATTTTTGATGTCTTTTCATATGGGTCAGAACTTTGTAGAGGCCCCTGAATTTGGTCTTAGGTTCTCTACCATGCCTTGTTCCAGTGTGCTGCAGATGAAGAGAAGGGGGCGCTGGGAGATGGGGAAGCAGCCCATCAGCCAGAGACCCTCCCACAGAGTGAGTCTCACAGATAATGTGCTCTGGATGGAAAATGGCAAAATGTATATTTTAATATATATATATAAATATTCTATTGGTACCCTTCAGCTCAGTTAAATCCAGAAATTGTGTGATCAAAGGGAATCCAGAAAATGCTCTGTGAACCTTGAATGATTATTTTACGATGCTATTTCTCAAACTTAATTACTTAACTTAAAATGTAAAGGCCAGTGAATACTTGAATAGATAGTTGACGTACTAAAACGATTCAGATTAGTTTCCCCCATTTGATTACACTGAATGCTCAGGTTTTACAGTGATATTAACGATAAGGGGACACTCCTGTTTTTCTCAGAGGTGGGAAAGAAGAAAGCTTTCCGGAGCTTCTTCTGCAGGGTGTGGAAAGCCCTCAAGAGCTTGCTGTGCTGCTGCTCTGTGGAGGAGACAGAGTGAAACACCACCCACCCTGCTCCTCCCCCACCTAAACCCACCTACCAGCCTACCTCCACCCAACCACCCCCTAGCCTATACCTCCATCCACCCACATGAGAGGCAGAGACCGGCTATTTACCTATCACGTTAAACCGATGATACTGCAACTGATGAGCCAGCACCGGCAACTTACAGGCCTGTGCCGATGACTGATGGGCCAGCAGTGGCCAATGAGAGACAGCATATGAGCCTGACTACTGACTCTCCTAGGCTGGCAGCTCACATGTGGACTAGTAACCCAAACTCCTAGACAAGCAACTCAATAGTTTAGACTAGCGTCCCATCTGCCGAGACTAGCAGACCACTCTCCTAGACTAGCAACTCACTCACCTAGACTAGCGACCCGCCTGCCATGACTAGCAACCTACCCTTCTAGGCTGCTAATCCTTTGACTGGCAGCATATTCACCTAGGCTGGCGATTGGCTTGTTGGACTAGTGATGTACCATGATGCTGATGATCAACATGGGGTTTAACATATACAGTGGGCTCCAGAATTATTGGCACATGAAGGAAAAATGGTAGAGACAAAGGTGATTGAGCTTGATTGGTCCGTGATTGGATCAGAGACAGGTAGATAGACATAATGCTGATGCTAATCAGCGGGTATAACAAAACAGCAAAACAGTCCAATTCCTATGTTTTTGCAATACACTGAATGCATTTTGGGTTGAGATAAAAAGATCAACACATGACAAGAGTTCAGAATTTCAGCTTTTAAACACCTGATGTTTTAAACTACTTTGAACATAGCCTTGGGATCACCCAATTTTTAGGTGTGCAAAAGTATTGGAACAGAGAGTATTTAAGGAAATGAAAGTAAATAACACTTAATATTTGGTGGCATATCCCTTGCTTGCAATAACTGCATCAAGCCTGTGATCTATTGACATCACCAAACTATTGCGTCTTTTGAGATGCTTTTCAAGGCTGATCCCCGGTGTAGCCACAATAGGGTCTGCACAGCCATTGGTGCCCTTGAGCAAGGCCAAATGCCATTAATGTAAAGTGCCAGTCGAGGGATTAGCCAGGATAGGTTGCTAGTCTAGGCAGGTGTGCTGCTAGTCTAGGTGAGTGAGTTTCTTGTCTCGGAGAGTGGTTTGCTAGTCTAGGCAGGTAGGACGCTAGTCTAAACTAGTGAATTGCTAGTAGGGGAGATTGAGTTCCGAGTCCACGTGAGTGAGCTGCCAGCCTGGGAGAGTCAGTAGCCAGGCTCGTGCTGTCTCTCATTGGCCACTGCTGGCTCATTAGTCCTCGGCACAGGCCTGTCAGTCATCGGTGCTGGCTCATCAGTTGCTTTTATCATTGGCCTACTGTGATAGACTACATATATAAATTCAACAGTTTGGAAAATTCTTTGTTTTAATAAAGTAAAAGGTTGGTGAATCCAGCATTTGTGTCGTTTGCATTTTTCATATGATAATTGTTTTCTAGTAATGGTCTATATTTTGTCTAGACTAACTACATATGGCACCATTAATATGTAATAAATACCCGGGAAGAAATGGATAAGAGCGAGTGCTAAATACGATAATTTCATGGTACATGGAATATACAACGTTATATTAAAAGTTGTTGCTGATGCATTTATAACAGCATGCCCCAGCTGTGGTGTAGATGTACTCCTGCATGGCTCACAGTCTCTGGTTTCTTGTGAAATGTGCCAGAACTATACTGCTTTATAACCCACAAGACAGTGATTTAAATGGCATATATGTTTATACACTTCGTGAAAAAAGGGTGCTAAAACACAGATTTGTTCATAACTTTCTAGTTCTCAAATCGCTGTGCCACTAACATACAAGAAGCGGGTTGCTATAATACAAAAGTATTGAAAAAAGTTGATTTGTTGTTTTTTGTTAACCTACTTTTGGCACGCTGAAGAAGGACGTTTTGCTCGAAATCAGTTAGCACTGAGTGTGAGCACCTGCGTAACTTTCACATTCTTTGATGATATGACACTGAAGGTGTGATACATCTTTGGTCTTGCGTTTGATTATTTTCTGCTTGTTGTCTAATGTCAGATGTTTGGGTTTTCATCAGATATCGTAGTGGAATGCCGTCTGACAAGAGATGTACAATTAATTGCAATGCATCATATTTAAGGCATTTAAGACCATTTCTGACAGAATCACGGTAAATAATCCCTCAAAGCAAGACGTGTAGGCTAATTAAGTCACTTTAGCGGCGTAATTACTTTGGGGTTGCAGGCGTAGTTGTAACAAAAGCCAGCATACATATGGTTCCCCAGGATCGGGTTTAAAAACCGCTGGTCTAATTATAAAGCTTAAATTGCCAATGGTAAATTTTATTTGTCGTGTCATGGCCGAGATTCACCACAGAGGGTCGCTGTCTTAACATCCAAAACGAAGCAAATTCCATCCAAATTCCGCATTGACTTCGCTATTTATGTACCTTCCTAATGATACACATATTCGATGCCTTATTATATCCCAGTCATTTTGTCTGGGGTCAACGAAATAATTAATAATTCTGTCATGAATGATTGTAGGCCTCCTGGTCAGTAAGAGTTTAAGGTGGGGGACGCGGTCTATTGATTCTATGTAACTATTTTAATACTAACAGAATTCATACATTGACATTATACAGGGAATCATCTTTGTTTTAAAGCTCGTGTTTAAGCTTAGCCTACCTGTCAAACGACCACACACATCAGCTGGAATTTAAATTCGTAAGTGATGACAACCCGTGGCCTGATTACAGTAACGCTGCCAATATTTCTGCGGTGATCTGTCTGTTCACGTTTCTTCAAGTTCTATCATTGTAAGCGGGGCTAATTGGTGAACAATCGACGATGTTTCTCTTTCTGTATAGGGTATGTAGCGCCCCCTAGTGTGTCTGGCTATTAGTGTGGAGTGCGCTCCCCGAATTCCTATACAGCGAGAGATCACTCTCTCTAGTGTTAATTAATGCTCTAACGAAATTACTAAATTATTTACTTATTGACCTTTACACCTATTCACATTACACTAAGAATACCTACCATAGGCTTTTAACTGAACGCAAAGTTTCAATCAAGTGACTGCTATATGAAATAATTCACTAAATGTAGGCTATGTAGCTGTTATCAGTGCTAGGTTAAATAAGCATTAGCTTTTAAAGTTACGTTAATATTTTAACCTTTAAATAGCTAACAATATTATCAGTGCAATAAGCATCAAATGAAATGTCATGACCATGAATCAGAATTAACACTCTGAAATACTTCACTGTAAATTAGGCTACTAAGCAAACCTTTTCACTATTAGCTTACTCTCAGTATCAAATAAGCTACCCAAAAACAGGCAAATGTCCAAGAGAATCAAGTTTGAACTATTTACTTGAAAAATATGTTACATACAAATATATACATGGAAATATGAAAGATAAACCCAAATGAATGGCTTGCTTTTCAGTTCTTTAAATGCTATGCATTCACTCAAAACGCAGTTTAAACCACACTTTCAGTTTCAAACCTAAAACTAAGCCGGCAAATATATAACCTAAATGCAATAGTATTGGGTACCCAACCAGTTGTCAGCAGAGAGATGCAGGCCTGTATTGATGCTAGCGTTCGGCGAAGTCTCAAACAAAATGGCTGCTTCGCGCCCAAAGCACCGCGAGAGAAAACAAAAGAAACTTGCGCTGGTCCTCCTCACCGCGATAGCAACGCAATGTCGGCGGCGCTGTGTGAGGAGTCGTCACTGCAGTCCTCCTCAGTTGTGTTCGGTCCACGGGGATCTTGGAGACGATGTGTGAAGGAGTAACCTGGCTGGCTACTCTTATACAAAGTCCTTGGATCCTCCAACGGCACGCTACGTCGGGCTATTTAGCATGTATCCTTGTCGTAAACTCTGTCCGAGTTTTCGATATCAAACACGTTATAACACAGCTGTATCACTGTAGAATGTTGTTAAAAGACTCACTGTCCATTCGTCTAAACACATTGACAACAATATCATGCAATCCATGTTAAAACAGGCCAAACAAATCACATGTGAAATGGATGAATGTAACACAAATTTGGAATTTGCAGTCAGGAGTGGAATTGTTCCATATGAATGCATTCATCTGCAGTCATTGTCCTTCTGCCCTCACTCCAACACCACACCGGTCATTTTGCAGGAGGAGGTGCTCTCAGAAATGGTTGATGCCAAAATATTTGGCAATGCGAGGAAACAGAGCTGCTTAAAACGGCAAAGAGCAGCATTTGATGCAGGTGTTCCTCTTTGCGTTGAAGTTCCCATTGGAGGGCCTCCTACCAAGAAATCATTTTCAATATACGAACCGGACATATCATACCACAGCCGACTGGGAAGGACAATGGCATGATATGATTCCAAAAAGAATTATTGGCACTGCCCATGTGCTAAACCCAGACAATCGTGTCTGCACAAATCCATAGTAAAATGGCATATTTTTCAAACCCAACCACAACTGTTCAGGACCAGACCAGATCCATTCAATGAAGTTGAGAACACCGTTGAATTCCAAGAGCAGATGGAAGATGCAAGGCCCGTTAGAGAAGGAGTTGCCTATCCTCCTGATGATGCTGGCCTCCGAATGATGGTCAACCATCTACGGAACAACAAAGGCATACCTGCCGAGCTCCCCCAGAATTTGATTACTGGCACCAAACCTTTACAGGATTTTCCAAGGGACTTGATCCCAAAAGAAACCTCATGTGTTGACTGTGCGGGGCAACTTAAGCCCAATTTATACCTCCTTGGCTCACGGCTCACAGGCATGAGCCGTGGCTCACAGACGTCATTTGGAACGTCTCAAATGACGTCTGTGAGCCAAAAAGTCTTGGCTCATGCCTATGGAAAGCCGTTGGGGCCAAAACCGTCTGGGAAAATACGCCCGAACAAGGCAAAATAGACCACATAAAAAATTAACGCGTTCAAAATATATGGAAAGTATGGAAAGCCGTTGGGGCCAAAACCGTCTGGGAAAATACGCCCTAACAAGGCAAAATAGACCACGTAAAAAATAAACGCGTTCAAAATACCCGCGTTAACACGGAAGTAATGGCCGCGTTTAGACGGCCAAAATGAACGCCTACTTACACAGCCAATAATACAGCAGCATTTGGGCATATATTTGCATATTACGTATATAATTACATACATCATTTGCATATTACGTATGTAATTATGTACATCTACGTGTGCTTCAGAGAGCGTGAACACGTTGCGTTATATTCATGAGATGGTGACTTACCGTCCACGTCTGCTGAGATAGAAGCTTACCTCACTTCAATCCCTGGTACATCATTGGTTTGTTATAGTTTATTGCACAGCTTAAGTCTTCGCAGTTCAAGAATCTTGTAAAACAGCTCACCCAGCGACAGACCTGAACTTACGACTTGAGTGATAAGCCGGGATGGCTTTGTAAAATAGGCTAACAGAAGAAGCTAAGCTCTCCAAATAAGCATGGCACGATTTGTTGTTAATTGCCAGAGGACTTTTTCGGAATGCACAAGACTAGCTTTGTCGGACAATGTGGAGACAGACTCTGGGCCGATTATTACAAGCTAAGCAAACGTTTGAATTTGGCGTGCTAGTCTTCATTGATGTAGTAATGCTACATTAGTATATGGAGAAGCTTTGTCGATAGCGCTGCTAATATGAACAGGGGTGAAATATCGATAGCATTTTTTCCGGTGTGCCTTGTGAATGGTTAGTCACGTTGGCAGTAAAAGCATGTACTTACAAACGGGACGCTCCTTCCCAGCAGCTACTGCTAGACCCGAGATAGTACTCAAGTAGGATTGTGTGTGCGATATAAAGGTCTGGTTTCATTTACATTTACAGGATGGAGACGATGCAGAGAAGTATTAGTTGGGCAAGAGGGCGATTGATTGAGCCTGACTTGGCAAATGAAATGCAGGATATCATTTCCGAGTTTCTTCAAGAGTTGAGAACACTCACTCAGCAGCAATGTAAAGCTACAGCCCCCAACTCCTTTTTATTGTCAGATCTACAGATATTGTCTACTGAAAGCATTGTAGCTTAATCACTTAACTATTTTGACATTGGTTTATTTTATGAATTTAAACTACGAATGTAGTTTGGAAAGCTTGTAATATTTTAAATGGTTGTTTTAATGTTTTCAGTTGGCCAAGGCTACCGGGCTCCTCAAGTTGTTGGTCGAACCACCATAGGCTGAGGACGGCATGGCATATGTCCCCCTACCAAATTTTCATTCGAGGTTGCCTTGCCCAACAAGCCCGAAATCAGACTGCCATCCAGGGAGTGTTTGGAGCTAATGAACAACCAGTTGCAGGGGATGACATCCCAGCTGCAGAGGATGAAGTGGCACCACCTAATTTGGACTATGCAGAAGCAGTCCAGGTTCCCAACAACCAGTTCAATCTTGAGGAAGGACACATGCACGAGCTGATGGAACAGGTCAATCCATTGGACGGAGCACGGGACAGTTTGGGAATTGATGTTCTGGAAGAAGTTTTAGCTTTCATTAGGGGCATTCCTGAATCTGCATGAGTGCAGTTAGCAAGCCTAGTTAATGGCCTCTCTCCTTACACCTTTATTCAACATTTGTATTAAAATATTGTGTAATTCAGCTGAAGATTTCTTGTTATTTTTCTAATTGAATAGTCGTGTTGTCCTGACTTCTAACTTGATTGTCAGTGTTGAACCTTGAAGTCAAGGCTGTCACCTTTGAGATACTATACACTACACACCAGTCAGATCTTGGTCTTTGTATGTAGCATAATAAGCAGTAAAGCCATATAAGTCAGTGCATGTGTTTGGCTGAAAACAAGGTACAGGGTTCCCGCGGATCCTTAAAAGGCATTGAATTAATCTAAAGGCTTTAATTGGTATTAAAATGTCTTACAATCTTTCAAGTCTTAAAAATGTTAAAGACATGGGAAGTAGGATTTTGTGAATAGTTTTTTCTGACATTGCAAATTAAAATGTCATTGGTAACATCTATTTTTTAAATTTACCGTATGCCTCACATTAACGTCACGCAGATCAGTGGTATTGTGTTATATGATGGAGGAAGTTATCTCATATGGTAGTATTTGTTATGATGGTAGTTGTTTCACCTTAGTGTGAAGTTTTGTTGACTTAATTTTTTATTAAAGATTACAATAGCCTATATGCATGCACAGACACATTTTTCATTTGTATATATGTATGTATACATATATATATGTATATGTGTGTGTATATGCGTATATATGTATATATGTGTATATGTGTATATGTATATATATATAATATGTATATGTATATATATGTATATATGTGTGAATATATATGTATATATGTATATATGTGTGTATATATGTGTATATATGTATGTATATATGTATATATGTATGTATATATGTATGTATATATGTATGTATATGTATGTGTATATATGTATGTATATATGTGTATATATATGTATATATGTGTATATATATATGTATATATGTGTATATATATGTATATATGTGTATATATATTTATATATGTGTATATATATATATGTATATATGTGTATATATATGTGTATATATATGCGTATATATGTGTGTATATATATGCGTATATATGTGTGTATATAAATGCGTATATATGTGTATATATATATGCATATATGTGTATATATATATATATGCATATATGTGTATATATATATATGCATATATGTGTATATATATATGTGTATATATATGTATATATGTGTATATGTATATATGTATATATGTATATATATGTATATATATGTATATATGTGTATATATATGTATGTATATATGTGTATATATGTATGTATGTGTGTATATATATATGTATGTGTGTATATATATATGTATATATGTGTATATATGTATATATGTGTATATATATGTATATGTGTGTGTATATATATATATGTATATATGTGTATACATATGTATGTATATATGTGTATATATATGTATATATGTTTATATGTATATATGTATATATGTGTGTATATATATGTATATATGTGTATATGTGTATATGTGTATATATATGTATATATGTGTATATATATGTATGTATATATGTGTATATATATGTATATAGGTGTATAGGTATATGTATATGTGTGTATATATATACGTATATGTGTGTATATATATATATATGTGTGTGTATATATATACGTATATCTGTGTATATATATACGTATATTTGTGTATATATATACGTATATATGTGTGTGTATATATATATGTATATTTGTGTATATATGTGTATATGTATATATGTGTATATATATATGTATATATATGTATATATGTGTATATGTATATATGTATATATGTGTATATGTATATATGTATATATGTGTTTATATATATGTATATATGTGTATATATATGTATATATGTGTATATATATGTATATAT